>NC_051155.1:258311384-258636384 GCF_013339745.2 Dermacentor silvarum
CCGCGAGAAGGGTAGACATATTTTCTGTGGTGGGTATGTGTTTCCTATTCTTCTCAGTTCCCATCCGAGTGCTATTTTTCACTGTCTGTGTCTTACATAGTCGCCCAGAGACAGCATTACGACTTGGTCCTATAAGGAACACGTCTATTTGGATGTGTGGAGTCTTTACGAGCGCAGCCAGTCCACACAGTGGTTACGGTGCTCGGCTGCTGACCGAAGGTCGGCAGTTCATTCCCGGCCGCGGCGGTCGCATTTCGATGGAGGCGAAATGCTAGAGGCCCGTATACTGTACGATGCCAGTGCACGTTAAAGAACACCAGATTGTCGAAGTTTCCGGAGCCCTCCTACGGCATGCCTCATAATCATACCGTGGTTTAGCACGTAAAACCTCAAATATTGTCATTGTTACAAGCGTAGCTCTCGCACGGGGAGCAAGTTTTCCAGTATGACACGGCTACGTTTGGTGGCAGGAGGGTGCGAACGGTCCGCAGGCGCCTTTCTTTTTTTTTCTGTCTTTGTCAAGTGAGCAAGGCACTCGGGAAACTTCATCGGTACGGCGTATTTTGTGAGAGCCGCCTTTCGTGATGCACTCACAATAACCTGTAATTTGTAGACTGCTTCCCGCGTCTTCGTCACGTACCTCGGATCGAAGTGCTACTCCTTCCTTGCGCGGAATCGCATGGCGCAATATCTTGAGGCGGTCCGCTTCTCGGGGTGGTGCAAAAAGCTACACTTTTTCAGTGCAGGTCTTGTAGCCAGATTTGCACCGTGGCACAAACCACTTCTTGCCCATTTCAAGACTTGCTAACACGAATAGCACAGCTTGTCATCGCACAAAAAGAATGAAAACAAGGGCGCAATGTGGTCAAAACTGCTTCGACTAGACGGCGGCCGCTCGTCCACAAATGCGCAATAGGGGCTGGCTCGCCCGAATGTCGGCCACGCGACCGCTACTGCCACTCGCGGCGTGATGGAGCGGAGGTACTGAAGTTCGACGCAGCGAGTGCACGGTGGCGGCGCTCCGTCGTTCCAACTCTACTTCTAACACCGTGATCGAGGCGCGGAAAATACCCATAATAAGGCGAGCACGCAGGGGGAGACGACTCGAGCCTCCGCCAGTATGGTGGCGCCATCTAGGTAAGACGCCTGCAAACGCAGCGTCCGCAGATGCAGACGACGATATGCGATTCAGACGAGGCGCGCAATCAACCCGCTCCCGAGCTGCCGTGCCTCCGCCAGTATGGTGGCGCCATCTAGTTAAGGTGCGCCTGCAAAGGCGGCGCGCCCGACATGCAAGTTGCAGTTCTAAGGCTTGATCGGGCTCAGCAGACTGCTGTGCAGAGAGGATTACAAGCCGCAGCGTGCCGTCGACGCCGGGCGGACAGTTCAGATCGTTCTCGTCAAAACGAGGCGAACAGACTGCCGCGAAGACCCTTTTGTGCGTGGTGCCCAAATTGGAGCTACTCTTGAGCCGCTCCACCAGCTTACGCTGTGACTGTGCTGCGTGTGCCTCGCAGGCCTGTGACTTTTTTAATTTAGAGAATACTGCAGGCCATCAGGAGGCCCTAGTAGGAGTGGACCTAGATACATTCAAGTAATACAAGTATACATACAATACAGATGTATCAATACAAAAACGCCAAGTACTATAACAACAACAAAAACAAATAAGATAGAAAGATTGATAACAAAAACAAACTAAAAGAGGTTTCCTTTACACACCTATAACCTCTACAATAAAGTAACTAATTGTTAGGTTGGGCTATACAACCAGGTTAGTAAAAAGGTACCAAATACTGTACTAAAAACAAGGCACCAACATCCCAATGGCAAATGAGCAAATGATGACGCATATGCATAAGGTAACAAAGTACCAACAAAGCAGAAGCGTACCAACGTAAGGTGCCAACAAAGCAGAAAAAAAACTACGTCCTATGTAAGCATTTGCTCGATTATCTCAGTGCTGTGTAACCACGTCGATGGATGAAGGTTCCACTCATTTACCGTGCGTGGAAAAAAAAAATTTGGACGGATTAGTTCTGGCGCTGAAAGGGACTCAGCGTGGCGATGCCTTGTTTCTCGGGTGAAGAGGGGCGATATGTAATCATCTGGATTTAAAGCTTGTTTCCTGTGCTTCAGCTGAAAAAGAAACTTTATTGTGTGAGTCTTTACTCCTTTACAGACTCTAGAGGCTGACTGGCGATCCTGAATTTTTATTCCCTTGCCAGGCTATTGAACATTATGTTTGTCTTCTGCATATTAATCTTCAATCGCACTCTTACACTTTCTCGGTTAAGGTCCTCAATCATTTGCTGCAATTCGTCCCCATTGTTGCTGAATAGCCAATATCATTATTACCTAAAAGTGTGCTTTTGTACATGCTCAACGTCTTGTAGAGAAACAACTAGGTGGCTTTCAGGATATGTCAGCGTGAATCAGCTTAGTTCAGTTTCTCTGCTTTATTTTATAAGTAATGTATTTAGTGGTTAGTTGCCTTTAATATTGATAGTGCATTCTTTCAGGGTTTTAAATGCTGTAATAATAATTTAAAGTTTCTAATATAGAGATGCATTGCTTTAACCGTTTTATTAAAGCGAAACTTTGTATGGCTAGGCGAAATCGCCTGTGTACAGAAAACTACCATCATCAGCATTGGCTCGAGCGTCGTCGTCTTCTTCCGCAGCTGGCTCGTTGGCGTCCCTCGGCACGCGCTTGTGTCACTGCTCCCGCATTCCTCGTCGTCGTCTTCTTCCAAAGCTGGCTGCGTTGCCGCTCATCATTCCTGCGCAGAATTTCACTTCTGTCGTCGTAATGGGGAGGCCGCGTTTACGGAGGTTTCAGCCGTTCATTGTCTTACGTAATGGACAGATTTAATTTTGACGCAATTTAACTTCGAAGCATCGCAAGCGACAATGGCGGGCGAATGCTGCAATGCTGCTAATCGCGCCGCCGTGTGAGTGAGTGAGTAAAAGCGTTGTTGAAAATAAATAAATAAAAGAAGGCACGCTGGTTGGGGCCCCTATTCCAGGGCTCCACTGGCACGAGCGGCTCGCTGGGCTTGGTCGAGCGAACTCGAGACATCGAACGCAAGCGACAGTGACGGACTGCGGGCATACCGTCAGTGACGTCGTTCTCTCCGTCGCAGCCGAACGTGTGTGTAGCCTCATAATTGAGAAACACTTTTATGAACCGTCGGCATTAACCCAGTGATAAACACCGGGGCCACACATTTCAGCTTCGCTAGTTAACCATTTTCACGGAGTGGAATTGCCCGCCAAATTTTTTTATCTTTTACAGCGAAGCTGTTAAGGGCTCAGTTTTCGATGGTCGCGTCCGGATGTAGAAAAAAAGACTCTCATTGGCCGTATGCTGTACGCGCGCTTTCATGGGGAGCGAACGCACGGCGGAGAGCAAACGCGACTTCTTCATTCGCGCGAAAGGTCATGGGGGTTCGGGAGGGAGGGAGGGGAGGCGACGTTTAGCTACTGCACCAAATGCGTATCATGCAACCCGGCGCAAGGGGAACTGGCGCCTCAATCTCCCACGCGAAAGGAGGAGAGCGGGAAGGCAGCGCGGGAGGGAGGGGTTGCGGCTTCTGCTCTGCGAGCAACTTGTACTTTGCGCGGCGCCGGGTGGTCGTGCGCACGCGATCATGAAAGCAATCTGCAACACCGCTCCTACCTTTGTATGCGCTGTGCTTTCGCCGCTCAGTTTCCGTTGAAGCGATAGACCGCATGAACCTTCGATCGCTGCTGCTGGCGTGGTTGCTCACGCCAGCGTTTTGACAGCAGTTGTGTTAGGTCACACAAACGCGCAGAACTGTTGTCGACGGCAGCGGCGTTTTGCCCGCGTTCGCATCAAACGCGCGCGGCGTTGGTGACGTGTTTATGAAGAACGTGCCAACCTTTGCCGTACACCCTATGGCAGTGTACTGTAGCGACCATAATAAGGCCATGGTCCCTGCGGTCACTAAATAAATGAAAACCACCGGATCATATATATTTCTCATTCTTTAATAGTTCAAATAACCAATTACACTATCACATCTTAATAGTCATAATTGGAAATACATAATTCCCACCATAGTACAGCTTCGCTGGTCTTCAATCTCCACCCCAGTGGAAGGGCTGAGAGTTTTGTCACTACTTCATTAACCCACTCCAGCAAAAGCCCTTCTATGGGACTGCAGTATGCACAAATAAAAAAAAATGATATGAAAGCAATGAACTATGCCTTAGTGTATGCGCGCCATGGTACGTTTGTGATTATGCCTCACTTATTTATCGAGCGACATTGATTTTTAGTTCATATTGTTGTGTCGTCTCGCGCCATATATTAAAACAGTACTATGACAAAGAAGTAAATAAGCAATGCATATCAGACTCTTTGCTTATAGAGAAAGCACGTGTCTATGGCAATTTACATACTACGTATTTTATTTATTCTTAATCTTACGCTTTCGACAAACACATCCCAGGTGATCGATTCAGTAAATACCATGCCTGCGCTTTTTTCAGCTGCTACAATCTCAATCTTATCGTTGCCTAAAATAAGATGACTGTTCGGGAGATTATTCTGTTTTCCGGGCTTCATAAACTGTTTTCGGTTTACTTAAATTAGACATTAGGTCCCCATTGAGTCCCCATTGCCATAAATATTGACTAGTCTACTTTCTCGGGTGACCGCGTTTCATCGGATAACATATATTAAACGTTATCGCTCAGCGCAGGACGCGCTTGCATGTATCGGAAGTTCCCCGAATATTATTGATGGTTCTATCCCTTGCCTGTTGTCGCCGAACCTTTTGTAATCTGATTGTATGTGTGACCCGAATTGTGTAGTACTTTCTGTAAGATACGCGGGAACAAGCGCTAACGCTGGAACCTTCGACGAGTCATGTATAAAAGCCGACGTACTTGACCCACTGATCAGATTTTTAAATGCGAAACTTTTTTTGCCGGCGGCTCTGTCTGTTGTCCCGCATCCCACACCCCCACAGCGCATGCGCGTCCCCTCCCCCTCTCTCTCTCCTCTCCTATGCTCCCCCCTTTCTCTCCTCTAGGAATACTCTACGGAGCGGCGCCCGCGTGCCACACCCCCACAGCGCATGCGCGTCCCCTCCTCCTCTTTCTCCTCTCCTACGCTCTCCCTCTTTCTCTCCTCTAGGAATCCGGAGCGGCGCGCTCGACAGGTGGTGCGACAGCTACATATTCCGCTGGGGGCGCCACGGTAGTTCCGCGGTATGAAAATGACGGAGCGCGCGCGCCTCATTCTCTCTCCGGTGCAGCGCCGCAATGAGCGCTCGGGCCGCTGCCGCGAAACCATCTGCCGCTCAAGCTAACCATCTCCCCGCTCCTTCGCATCCACACATGGTTCCCTTTAGCGGGAGATGGAGTAATTTTTTTCGACGGTCGCCGACTGTACTCACCGCTGCCGTTGTGCTATGAGTGTCACTTGCTTTTCTAGGCACAGGTTCACCCAATAAAGAGTTAGTTTCGTGATTCACAGTTTTCGCTGATGTGTTCTTCACCGTCACTACAACGTGACATCTAGTGAACGTGCTTTTGCGTTCGTGTACTGGACGCCCCTGCAAAGACGTGAAACAAGCCCGAACCCCGAAGAGAACATCAGCGTCGCCCATCGAGCAAGTCGCAGGCTACCAAACCTGCCCTCGGACTCCTTCCCGAGAAGGCCAGGAAGTGAACGGCCACGACAGTAGCCACGATGACAGTGGCACCGATCGTGTTGCAGCAGCCCAGGGAGCCACCCACAATAGGCGGATAAACATTCGAAGACCCGGAAAGCTGGCTGGAGACGTACGAAAGGGTCGCTGCGTTAAACAACGTGAACTACGACGACAAACTGCGCTGTGTATACTTCCCCTTGGTAGACGTCTCCAGGAAGTGGTTCGAGAATCATGAGCCCACCCTGGCAACGTGGGACCTCTTCCGCAGCGCCTTCTTCAACATCTTCACGAGCATCGTACGCAAAGACAGGGCTCAAGTGATACTGGAATCCCGTTCGCAGCTCCCAAACGGGAACATTTCGATCTGCACGGAAGAGGTGGCCCGCCTTTTCCGCCACGCTGACCCGGACATGTGTGAGGACTAAAAAATTCGCTTCCTCATGCGCTGTGTGAAGCAAGAGATTCATTCGCAATCTACCGAAGAACGCCGCAGAATTTTTTAGGGCGATAGCTCTACTACTCCAGGTACAAACCCAGAAAACGCCTGGTACCGTAAATCTGACCTTCAAGCTCAGCCAAAGTCAAACTGGTACTTGGCCTGCCACTACGCCGGCAGCTGCTGCGTACGCCGTGTAGGCGCCCATATACTGAAAGCTATCTGCGATGTGGACAAAGTGCGCGGATGCGCGGGCCTCATCTTCAAAGCGATCTGCGATGTGTACAAAGTGCGCCGATCCTCATAACGCCACCGTCACATAGTTTTTACTTGAATTTACACGGCCTCAAGAGGTGACAATTTTACTTCATGTAATTTTCAAATACATTGCTATCGATGTCGATGCTTCGCCTTTTTGTACGGTACTCGACTTTTTGATTAGCTCGAGGTTTTTGACCTGATCTCAAAGCTCACAGGACTTTTACCATTCTTGGAAACCGAGACAACGAAAAGGCAATTTCGTGGTCAGCATTTATGGCGCCACAGTCACCAAGCCATCTCCGCAAGTGATACGCTGTGAGAACGCATTGTGCGCATGTGCATTGTGTTATGCTTCTATAATGTGACCTCTATAGCACCTTTTTATTGCGATAGCAATTATATGGACACTTCCACCGGATTTCTGCCGTCGGCGTCGCCGTCGCCGTCGCCGTGAGGTTCCGTATAGATAAAATCTTCGCCGCGCGCCGTATGCCCGAGCGGAAGCGTGCGGGGACGCACGCTGTCACGGAGAGCGAACGCACTCATCTTCCACGCGCAAGCAAGGAAGCGGGAAGCGAGAGCCGGAGGGAGCGGGGGGGGGGCGCATTTCTACTCTGCCAACAACCGCGCTCGTCGCTCGCTCGCACCGTCTCTTATCTCCACACGGCTCTGACCTTTATGCGCTGTGCATTAGCCGCTCAGTTTCCGTTGCAGCGATAGACCGCACGTACCTTCGCCCGCTGCGGCGTATATGCGCTTGCTGCCAGCGTTTTGACAGTCGTTGTCTGCAGTCATTCAGTGTGATCTATTCATGTTTGTTTGTGCGCGCTCACACCACAGTTAGTAATAGTCGGGCCACATTTTCCAACGCATGCTACACATGCAATGCTGCCCGGATCGGCAGTGCAGCGCTACAGATGTGTCCCTTCGCACGTGCTGCCCACGGGCAGCGCTTCTTATCAACACCACCGTTTCTCACGCGCCTTCTCGTGGTCATAGAGTCTCTCTTCATGTCGGTCTACTTACGCCGCAGCACACCTGCTTACTTAATCAGCTCATGTTTACTACAATTCATATTGCTACCAAAGCCGCTCACCTTACTTCGTATGACATTGCTGTGTTGCTATCGCATTCATTGCTTCGCCCTTAGGTCGAAACTGTGACATTTTTTTTTCATCAGCCTGGCAACTGCAGCTAAAGTGAGCTAAATTGTTCGTGCTCCTAATGTGTGTCTCTGTATATCAGAAACAGGCAAGTGTACTTTAGGCGGTAGATGAAATGTTTTCTCCGCTTTAAAACTGCACAACTCGTTGAGCCGCGTGATTAGGGCGTCCAGCGCTGGGCGAAGAAAGACGGGCCCCACGTGGCCCACCTCACCGAACACGGTTTGCGGATACCGCAACAGAGACAATAAGCGCCTCCCGTTCCAGCCTGGCAGAGCTCACGAAAATAGCCGGCCGAGTTTCGCCGCCGAGTAAACGCCCGGTGAGCGCGTGTGCCTCGGCCACATTGACGGCGGTGCCCGACATCGTACAACGAGGCCTTGGCACTGCCTTCTCGGAATCGCTGTGCGCGTTGGCCATCGACGCGGCCAGGAGTGTCAACAGTTCGTGAGCGTCGGTAGTCAGCTTGAAGAAGACGTAGCGAGTGGAAAATTGTGGTGCTTCGAGCTGGATGAGCTTAGGCTGAAGATGAGCCGCGTGTCCTGCCATCGTTGTGAATAATGCAAAATTGTGGTGCGTGATAGCTCCCGGACAGCGGTACACTCCACGCACTGTCCACGCATCGTGTAACGAAGGAGAGTACGACATGAAGCAGTTGACAAAGGTGGCAAAGGTAATGCAGTTGCAGCATTCTCTGCTAATGCTGCAGAGTCGTGCTGTCAAGTTTCTCTTGACATGCGATGTCGCGAAATACCGTGAGGAAAAAGGCAACTGGATTTGCTCATTTGCAGTCTGGCAGCTAGAAGTCGTAAGCTTTCCATCTACGATTGTTCCTAAAGCCAAACTCTACAGCAAGGGCTTGTAATAACGATGACCGTTAATAAAATAGTTTTAAATAAAGGGCCCAGATATTTGAAGGCCCAGGGTGTTCTGCGTACGTCGGCTATAGACTGCGCTGGAGGTACGAGTAACGTACTGGCAAAATGCAAGGGCAGAAAGATAGGACAGAGCACAGCCGCGTGTCCTGTATTTCTTTCCTCCCTTGTATTTTGTGCAGTAAATTAGAATTAATTAAATTATGGGGTTTTACGTGCCAAAACCACGATCTGATTATGAGGCACGCCGTAGTGGGGGACTCCGGAAATTTGGACCACCTGGGGTTAACGTGCACGTAAATCTAAGTCCACGGGTGTTTTCGCATTTCGCCCCCATCGAAATGCGGCCGCCGTGGCCGGGATTCGATCCCGCAACCTCGTGCTCAGCAGCCCAACACCTGTGTAGTATGATACTTGTCCAGTATGAACCAACTAGTCAGCACTTCTGTTCACTTCTTATTTAAGGCACCTGCAATCGTTTCCTGCACCTGCAGCGCGCAAAAAATTTAGATCGGTTATTTTGAGGAGGCGGTTGCGCGGCATTTTAATTGGGACACTGCCTATCGTTAGATTCAGTGCATAAACAGCCAAAAATATCAGGCTTATTTCTGGGTGACTTACATACTTAACATTAGCAATTAAGGCATGCCAACTCAAACCTTCTCGCTTACGGACTTGGAGCTATTGAATGAACAGTCATTTAAAAAAAAAGCACTGATTTATTCATCAAATTATGCCCTTTATGTGAGATTTATTTTCGGCAAGGATTAGGCTCAGCATGCTCGACGCAAACCCCAAACACCATTAGCGCAAAGCGCACACGCGGTAGTGCCTGTTTTGGCCCCATGAATTTTGGTGCCCCTATCTAAAGCGCTCTAACTTCGCACAGCTGCTTCCATTATTTCACAAATTTCAAGTTTTACATCTCCAATACAAGCTTCATCACAAGCTTTCCAATACTATGACACGATTCGCTTCCATAAGCGCAGGACATAGTAATAAATGCGGTTCTGATAGAAGATTCTCTACTCGAGTTTGTTTTCATGCCAAGGATGAGGGTGCACTCGGGACGAAAACAATGTTTGTGACTTGACATAGGCAATGCGACATTTGTGGCACAGTGCACAACGTGGACATGAAAGGCGACGGTCGCCGCACGTATATAACGTACATATATGAACAAATTTGCAAAATATACAGGAAATTTCAAAGAACAAGGTGACTTCACTGCACAGTGGAATGCATAACGCATTATGTGCCATATGCAGAGTGTACCAGCTAACGCTAGCCAAGCGTATAAAAAAATCTGTACTGCATAAGATTACAATATGTACCTACGGTGTTTGATTGTCAGTCCTCTTCCACCACCGGGGTGATTCCTGTGCACCAAACTCTTGGAAATTAGAGAAAATTCAATTAATAAATTTCGTATTCTCAAATTACAGCTTCGCGTGGTATTGTGTCCTAGAACATTCCACTCATTTTGAGCGCGATATGCGCGGCGTAAAAATCTTTTTTTCCGCGTTTCACTCGCAGCGCGCGAAATATGCAAAGCGACGCATGATTACCGACCCGTGTTACTAACAGGGACTTGAAGCGCTCACTACTTAACACCGCAACCGCATGGAAGCAGGAAGTTGTCGGTGTTAGCGCCGACTTCCGCTGATCACGATGTGTACTTTCCGCGTGACGATCACAGCCCTACACGATGACCAGGCGGTTTCCGAGTCGTGCTTGGGCGGAGAAGACTTTTTTAGGGCCGCTCGTGTCACGGCGAGCGGGCGCGTAATCATATTTGCAGCGACGCTGCTCAAAAAAATTCCCCTTTAAGAGTGGAACGCGATAGTGTCAGCATCGTTCCGTTCGCATCGCATTTTTCTTTACGAGTAGGCTTCACTGCAAGACAGAACGTGGGAAAGCCAGCTTACAAAGACCATGCTTACACCGATCCCCTTAAAGTCTGCTTCACTTTTAAACAGAAATGCATTGCTGGAAAGACGTTTTTCCAGGGGCAATATATATTTTTATTTTATTTCAAGAAACCCCTAAAGGCCCTCACAACGGGGGTATTACATAGGGGGTGACAAAAATTGTATGGCAATCTAGAGAAGGAATAGGCAACAAGAATAAAATGTGGCAGCACAGCAACAATCAATGAACCATAATGAGAAAACGCAACATAATAAACAGAACACACACACACAAAAAAAAAAAGAAAAGTCAAACATTGCGGTAAACGGAACAGAACTAGGAGAAAAGCTACTTATCGCATTCATTTTTTAGAAGTTCTTGAAATTTCGATGTGTTTATTTCAGTTGCGATTGTAACAAGCAGCTGGTTCCACTCAATAATGGTTTTGGGTATGAATGAGTTCGCAAAAGATGAAGTGCGGCAAATGATGCGTTTGATCTTGAAAGGATGGTCACGGCGGGGAAAGAAGGCCGATGGTGATTGAAAGAAATCGTCATGAAGCAACGCATGATGGTAAATTTTGTGAAAAAGACTTAAGCGAGCAAGTTTGTGACGATGGGAGAGGTTAACAAGACCAGCACGAGCTTTTAACGCCGTGACGCTAGTGAAACGTGAGTAATCTGAAAAAAAATGAAACGAGCAGCACGGTTTTGCAGGGATTCGATGTTATCTATGATGTAGGCTTGATCCGGGTCCCATATGGCTGAAGCGTATTCGATTTTAGGTCGGATTAAGGTGATATAAGCAAGTTTACGCACAGGCGCAGGAGCATGTCGAAGTTTACGTTTTAATAAGCCAAGAGAACGGTTAGCAGCTGCTAGAATCAGATCAATGTGATAGTTCCAGGTTAAGTCAGACAGTAGGTGAACACCTAAATATTTGTAAGTAGAAGCTGCCTCAACTGTTACGTCATTAATAGTGTATTTGGTTGGGATGCGGCAAGAGTTTCTTGTAAAGGAGACGAGCTTTGTCTTAGAGTGGTTTAGGATCATTTGCCACGATGAACACCAAGTGTTAATTGAATCGAGATCAGTTTGTAAATATTGGTGGTCAGTTTCCTTTTTAATGGCTCTGTACACAACACAGTCGTCAGCGAACAGTCTAATTTTGGAAGATACACAGTTAGGTAAATCATTAATAAATATTAGAAAGAGCAGGGGACCAAGCACGCTCCCCTGGGGTACACCAGATGTGACTTGAGCCATTAAAGAGTTAGAACCATTAACAGCGGTGAACTGAACGCGAGATGAGAGGAAGTCTTTAATCCATGCTAAAACCTGAGGGTTAATATTGAGATGCGATAACTTGAGTAGTAATCTATGGTGGGGGACCCGATCAAATGCCTTAGAAAAATCGAGAAACAAAGCGTCGACTTGAATCCCGGCGTCTATTAAAGTAAATAAGTCGTTAGTAAATCCAGAAAGCTTCTTCTTTCTGGGGTTTTACGTGCCAAAACCAGTTCTGATTATGAGGCACGCCGTAGTGGAGGGCTCCGGAATAATTTTGACCACCTGGGGTTCTTTAACGTGCACTACAACGCAAGCACACGGGCGTTTTTGCATTTCGCCTCCACCGAAATGCGGCCGCCGGGGCCGGGATTTGATCCCGCGACCTCGTGCTCAGCAGCGCAACGCCTTAGCTGACTGAGCCACCCCGGCGGGTGAAATCCAGAAAGCTGAGTGTCGCAAGAGAATCCCTTGCGAAAACCGTGCTGATATTTAAATATGATGTTGTGATCTTCAAGATAATTAATGATCTGGGTGTGGATGAAATGTTCAAGGAGCTTTGAGAAGGTGCATGTCAATGAAATGGGTCTATAGTTTAGGGGATCAGAGCGGACGCCAGATTTGAAAATTGGCACTACTTTAGCTACCCGCCAGTCATTAGGGATGGAGCCAGATGATAAAGACTGAGAAAAAAGTGCAGATAGGACTTGAAAACTACTCTGAGATATATTTTTAAGTATTTTGTAGTTAAAGCCAAGCTGGTCCGTGCTTGTAGTATCTTTAATGTTATTTAGTAAAGAAAGAATACCATCATCACTTATGACTATAGAGGGCATTGAATAATCATGAAGTGAACTGAGAGCTAGAGAAGAGGTAATGACTTCATGAGTGAAAACAGACGAAAAAGCGTTGTTAAAGAGTTGAGCAGAATGGGCATCGTCCAGCTGATCACCATTAGAATTTGTTAAGGATGAATCAGGACGTGAATGTGGGTTAATTACGCTCCAAAATCTTCGGGGATTGTTAGATAGCATAGTGGGTAAGACGTCACTGTAAAACTGGCGCCGGGTGGCTTTCAGCATTCTTTGGTAATCCTTGTCGCTTTTTCTATAGCTTTCCCATGTAGTTAATAGGATGTTAGCAACTGCCTGCCTATACAAACGCTTTTTCTTTTTATTGGCTCTTCGCAGCCGCTCATTGAACCAAGGCACTCTTTTACTGCACCTAATTGAGATAACCGGTATAAATCTTGTAATGAGGTTAATGAGGGTTGTTTTGAACAGCGTCCAGTTCTGTTCAAGAGAACGGAAAGGACTTTCAGCTAAGAACCGCCCAGAAAAAGTGGTTAATTCGAGATTCATCTGGTCAAAATTAGCTCTGTGATAACACCTGATCAGCTTGGAGGTAGTTTTCCTGTCAAGCATACGGTGGTCGATGCACCCGGTAATGATGTCATGGTCAGAAAGACCATTAAGGTGAAATATTTTCGAAAAAGCATCGGGATTGTTAGTTAGAATCAGGTCAAGAATGTTAGCCGTGGCACCTGCGGACCGCGTGGGCTTTGTAATGAGCTGAGTTAGGTGAAAATCTAGACAAGACTGCAGAAAAGCGTGCGCATCCTTATCACTTGCTGAGACAGACAGAGTGTCCCAATTGATACTTGGGAAATTAAAATCACCAAAGATAATGAGGACAGAATTTGGAAAATGCGTACACACATCAGTCAATAGGCGACAAAATTCGTCAGCAAACCCATCGTACAGATCTGGTGGACGGTACAACACACCGGCAATAATATTGGTAGTAATGCACTTTATAGAGATGAATATACATTCCAGAAAAGAAGGAACAACAACTGCTACGGTAATCAGATCTTGCTTAATCGCAATAAGGACGCCACCTCCTCTCCTACTCTTTCTGTCACATCGAAAAAAATTGAAACTTGATTCGCATGAAAGGATGTTATCGTCGGTAATGTAATCGTTTAACCACGTTTCAGTCAGTGCCAATATCGAGGCTCCAGTGGAGTCGATAAGGGAGGAGAGGGCAACACTTTTCGCCGTAACGCTTCTGATGTTAGTGTATACGAAACACATGCTTTCTAAACACTTCGGTCCTGATAATGATGGTAGTGCACAATCGGAAGCATCATGATGACTTGGATAGTGTCATTCGGAAGAAGATTCAGACACACGCACAGCCCGATTGCCAGTGGTGTCCCAGAGATAAACATCATTGTTCACGCGCAGTTTATCGAACGACAGACGAATCCGGTCTCCCTCCTTCCTAATCGTTTTAGAAAACTGCCACAGACTACGGCGTTTAAGACGAACTGCCTCATAGTAATCGCGTGATATACTTAAATTCGTGTTCTTGAGTTTGTAGCCAAGACTAAGGACAGATTCGACCTCCTTTTCATTATAAAATTTGGCAATGATGGGCCGCTTCTTGTCGGTCGAAAAACGTCCCAGGCGGTGAGCTCAGGCAACGGAGGTAACAGCAATGCCAAGCTTTTGTGTGCAAAATTCTCTCACATGCCGCTCTGAATTTTCCCAAGGCTCAGTTGCATCGCTGTCATTAATGCCAAAAAACAACACGTTTGACCGCCTTGAGCGATTTTCTAGGTCGTCCACCTTGTTCTGAATTTTAGAGATATGAGTATTCTCATTTGAAACGGGCTGTTTAGAAGGTAGAGTTTCAAGTTTGGTTTCCAATTCCGTAACCCTTTTAGTTAACAGCTCAAGGTCGTTCTTGAGGGTGACGTGGATGTGCAGGACCCTATTTATAGACTCGGAAAGGCTTATGTTGTTCGCTTCAAGGCGCTGAACTGTTGCTGCCACGGCGTCAAGCTTATCTTCTTGCGCTTTAGTCATAGGGCCGGGGTTTACTTCCACGTCACCAGCAAGAACCAAAAGGCGCCAAAAGTACAACACATCCGCGCGCACATACTTCCCATAATCAATTACACCAGGTGGCCACGACACCGCAAAGAGACAAACATTATTGTCGCGGAAACACTTAGTTTCCAAATAACTAACCTGTACAAGTGTACGGCGTGAGTACGGATGCATAGCAGCAGTGTCGTGGCCCACGATGCCCGCAGGAATCCCACCCTTTTCAAGCGGCCAGGTAAGTGACGTGGCCCCATGTTGCCCGACGAACACGGCAGTGGCCTCCAGGGTTGGCGATGCAATGTGATGCAGGCCACCCAAAGGCAGGCAGCAGCTCGCAAACGGCTCCGTGATGTAGGCTCTGGTATCGTTCATCCAAACGGGAATCTTGGGCCCATCCAGACAGCAGGGTCGACTTGGTAGATGGTCCAGGATAAGTAGCAGCAGCACCTGTACAAGTGTACTCGCGTGAGTAAATATATATATTAAATATATTAAAATGTGAGGGCCCTAGGACCTTTTTTATTATTGTATGAATCGTTTGCTATTGCCCCAACGCACGCTCGTGTCCCAAACGCATTAGGTAGGCCAAGTCCCGATTTGACCTGCCGAGGATGCGAGCGCCATCTGGATAAGATTTTCACACGTAGCCTAGCCGAGTGCGCCACTGTTGGTATGGTATGCTGGCAAAAGGGGTTTGTGTTTGAGTTTCCTCGTAACAGAATTAAAATAACATTAAAATAACAGTCCGACGCCACCATGTCTAGGATGTGGTTAAGTCGCACTTTACGGATGTCACTGTGAGAAATTCAATTTTTGTTCATTAACACCTTGCACCACGCGGAGGGGCTGCGCGGTCGGGGTCGTTCGGGGTGAGTTTCTCCGCCACGGACGCCGACGCCGGATTTCCTGCGACACGGTGCCCAAAGCTATCGCGTTAAAGAGGTTATGTGCCGGTTCTCACGGCTTCCTGAAAAACTTTACTCTCACGAAACCTATATTTTGGGAAAAAAATACGAGGAATACTGAGCGCAATGTGCACTCATCTCTCTCTCTCTTTTTCCTGTGCGGTAACTAGGGTTTCAATAAAAATCGCTAAACCCTAGTTTTCGGCCCATTTAGAGGCGTTATATGAGATGCTTACAAATTTATGCCGATTCCCTGGTAAGACCAACATCTGAGGAAATTTCAAGTTTGCGCAAAATAAGGGCATCTTTATTGGTGACCTGTAGCGAAAGTATCAAGTGTTCACGTTATTATGTGCTCTGAAAATACGTGCTTAAAGCTTGTCTTGTCCCAATTTTTATGCGTTATATGAGTCATGCCTTCTGTAAGCTATGCTCGGCATGCTTTACTTTTTTGAGCAGTGAGTATATTGTGACTGATGAACGATTAATGTTTAGTCGGTGTTGGGTAATTACAGCCTTAACCGAAATTTAAGTGTTCCAATATGTCGTATGCTCAAGTTATACGCAATGTTTCTCTCAGTCCTAAAATATCCTTACAAGACCTGTACAAGACATCAACTTTACATTTGGTAAAAAAAAAATTAAAGTGGAAGTATAATTTCTAGAAAACTTTCATGTTCCTGGCTTTATTAGAAGCGTTGCAAATATTTACTGAACCCTCGTTTTTTTTTCCAATTTTCATACGTCATGGTAATTTTGTATGTTTTTCTGGTGTCCCCGGGGAAATAAGCAAGGTGCCCTGTTTATATTTGGTGAAATTAAGGCGAACGTTAGGAGTAATCTGTAGCAGAAGTTCCGAATGTGCACGTTATTCTTGACCATTCCAAAAAATTCATTCTGCAAGGGCTCTAGAGCATTATGACTGCGTTTTACGAAGGGCGCAGCATTTAAACCACTGCCGGGGTATAATTAAAATATGGTACTTGGGCTTTTTCTAGATTTTTCAAAAGCCTTCGACCTCATTAATCATGATATTCTGCTTCAAAGACTGCATCACTATGGCCTAAGAGGCATCGTGCACGAATTAGTAAAGTCTTATTTACTATAGCATGCTCAATTCGTTGTCATTGAAGGAAGACATTCCTCAATAAAATCCATCAAAACAGGTGTCCCACAGGGATGGGACCGTTTATGTTCGTACTTTATATTAATGAGGTTGTCCGCATTGATGAAATGACCCATTATATAATCTATGCTGATGACAGGAGTTTATTTTTTTCAAGCAAATCATGCGCCGATTGAGGTAGTCGAGTGAATAGCGCACTGTCTGAAATTAATGCATGGGCTCAAATGAACTCCCTAAAACTAAACATTAATAAAACTACGGCTGCTTTATTTCACCCCCACCGCACACATGTCCATGCAGTTGCCCACCATTTCGTTAAATAAGTCTAAAATTCAAGTGGTAAATAGCTTCAAATCATTGGGCGTGTATTTTTCACAAAACACGGCATGGGATGATCACGTGAACTACATTATTAATAAACTATCTAGGACAACAAGCATTATGCGCCACCACTGATACTATTCTCCTACCTCTGTTAACATACTCATATATAACTCTTTATTTTCTTCTTTATTAAATTACGCG
This sequence comes from Dermacentor silvarum, assembly GCF_013339745.2. Taxonomy (NCBI): domain Eukaryota; kingdom Metazoa; phylum Arthropoda; class Arachnida; order Ixodida; family Ixodidae; genus Dermacentor; species Dermacentor silvarum. The sequence continues at coordinate 258,328,453 of NC_051155.1, forward strand.
TTTCTTGTATGGTCAACAACAGCAGCTGCAAACATAAGCAAACTTACCGTCTTACAAAAAATGTCACAGTTTCGCCCTAAGGGCGAAGCAATGAATGCGATAGCAACACAGCAATGTCATCGAAGTAAGGTGAGCGGCTTTGGTAGCAATATGAATTGTAGTAAACATGAGCTGATTAAGTAAGCAGGTGTGCTGCGGCGTAAGTAGACCGACATGAAGAGAGACTCGATGACCACGAGAAGGCGGGTGAGAAACGGTGGGGTTGATGAGAAGCGCTTCCCGTGGGCAGCGCGTGCGAAGGGACACACCTGTAGCGCTGCACTGCCGATCCGGGCAGCATTGCATGTGTAGCGTGCGTTGGAAATGTGGCCAGACTATTACTAACTGTGGTGTGAGCGCAGAAACAAACATGAATAGATCACACTGAATGACTGCAGACAACGACTGTCAAAACGCTGGCAGCAAGCGCATATACGCCGCAGCGGGCGAAGGTACGTGCGGTCTATCGCTTCAATGGAAACTGAGCGGCTAATGCACAGCGCATACAGGTCAGAGCCGTGTGGAAATAAGAGACGGTGCGAGCGAGTGACGAGCGCGGTTGTTGGCAGAGTAGAAATGCGCCCCCCCCCCCCCCCCCCGCTCCCTCCGGCGCTCGCTTCCCGCTTCCTTGCTTGCGCGTGGAAGATTGAGTGCGTTCGCTCTCCGTGACAGCGTGCGTCTCCGCACGCTTCCGCTCGGGCATACGGCGCGCGGCGAAGATTTTATCTATACGGAACCTCACGGCGACGGTGACGACGACGGCGACGGCGACGCCGACGGCAGAAATCCGGTGGAAGTGTCCATATAATTGCTATCGCAATAAAAAGAGCTTTACGCCTAGCCTGTAAAGTCCCATATCACTACCACACTGAAGACTTATTTAAGCAGCACCACATCATTCAGGCTTTGTCAATGTATGATTACCAGCTATGCCGTTTATATAAACTCGGTTTGCTGAAAAATAATGATGTCATGAGAAGCCTAGCAAGGCTGGAGAAAAACTTCCTTGGTTATAATGTACGTCATCCTGAAGTGTGGTATGTCGCCAAATGTAGAACCAATTACGGAAATCAAAGGTTTTAATTGCCTGCACTTCTAAAGCACATAATAAAGGCAACTAACACTGACGTATCACCAAAGGAACTGCGTTTAATGTTTGTACTTTTATTACTGCTCAATAATCCCTTTTCCATTGACTCCTTTAGCCGCACGCTTTTACGCTGTCCCGTGTGCTGATGGGGTCAGGGCTCCTCAAGCTGTCCTCACAGCTGTCCTCCTCGTAACTTTTTCTTGTTGCGGAATAAAATTTCAATTCAACTGCAGAAGCCACGGAGATGCAACTTAGCGAATATGGCAGGAACAATATGGCAAATATTGTCACGTCTAGATCAAACACAACCTTCGTAAAAGATTCCTTTGTAAAGTGCTCTAAAGAGCTAAAGCTCTGTTTTCTAGTTTCCCGAGGGAAATGTATGCTACATAACGGTTATATATGCGAAAATAAGAGGCACGTGTGGTTTATATTTGTAGGCAAAGTTCAGAGTGAGTGGCTTAATGCCGGCCTGTGCATGTAAGTGCTCAGGTTACCCGGCGTGGTTGCTCAGTGGCTATGGTGTTGGGCTGCTGAGCACGAGGTCGCGGGATCGAATCCCGGCCACGGCGGCCGCATTTCGATGGGAGCGAAATGCGAAAACACCCGTGTACTTAGATTTAGGTGCACGTTAAAGAACCAGGTGGTCGAAATTTCCGGAGTCCCCCACTACGGCATGCCTCATAATCAGATCGTGGTTTTGGCACGTAAAACCCCATAATTTAATTTTAAGTGCTCAGGAGCGTTATAAAGCAGTTTTAGGAGTGGTGCAAATTTTAGCCCACTGGCCAAGCATAACTACAAATGCCACAGAGGTCAAATTTAGCAAACATGGTTAGAACGTTATGGCAAGTTTACGTGCAGACTTAAATACATGCGGATAAAAATACAGCCTTTGTAAAACATTCCTTTCTGAAGATATCGAAAGCGTTATCTGGTCATTTTATGCTATTTTTCTCGGTGTTGTCCTGAATGAACTCCACGTTACACAAAGTTTATCCTTGGCGAAACTAAGGGGAACGTTATGCGTTGTGCGTGGATGAAATTCAGTGTGTTCGCGTTAACTTTGGCCAGTGGAATAAATTACGTATTTAAGCGCTTAACATAAGTTTCACGAGCGACCCAATGTTTCGCACCCAGTTTCAAGTGATCCAGTCAAATACGGGCGACGTTTTAAATTATTGGGCCATAGCATCACGCAACTAAAGTTCTTATTACAACTGCTCGAACGAAACAGCTTTGTTGGAAATGGGATTGTGGTTCTGCGAGTACGCAGACATGGCACCCGTCTTATTGAAATGCACAGAGATCAGACCAATATACAGAGAGGACAACTTAGACCTTCTCGAGGAGCGATGGCTAACCTTTTGAACTGCCGTTAAGCGGAGTCAGCGACAGCTGTGTTATCATGCAAAAGTGCTGACTGGAATAGTGAGCAGTCACGAAATCTCATCACACGGAAGCCCGATGTTGCACTCAGTTGTTCCATTCTGCGCTTCTCACAAGCCGCCTCGAGTCAACGCATTCCGTGAGCACGCTGCTGGGGCGCGTGCAGCAGCGGGGCGTAAATGGTGCGCCACGCCCACTGTCAAAGCGCGCACGCTGTTCGTCGTGCACCTCACTTACGCGCGTCGCCAGCAGCGAACTTTGGCCGCCATGCATTCCGCCGAGTCAATGCACGGTGCGGTGAGTTGGCGTCGCCCGCTCTCACGACGAGAAAAAAAAAAACGTAGACAGGCAGCGGGCGCGCACACCGACCTGCGCCGGCGAATGGCCCATTAGCTCTTTTCCGGTCGAATCAAATAATCATGACTGCCGCCATTCTCCGGGTCACTTCTGACGCAGGCTGGCCTTACATCGTGGCCACGACGACAGAGAAAAAGGTGACGCCTTGCACATCTTGCCACTATTTCCTAGTTGCATTACCCAGACTATGGCACGTGCGGAGACAAAGGCCCCGATTTGGCCTCTGGTACCTTGATTTAGAGGCGCGGTCGCGAGAGCCTCCCGGTCTTGCTTCCTCTTTCTTCCTTCATTGCGGCAATTTATAACATGTCGCATCATCTAGAGATCAAACTTGCTACTTTTGCTAATGCTGCGGCAATGTTCACTCTGAGGAAGCTGCACCGTAACTATGGAAACAAATCAAACAACTTTAGTGATGTCTGGTGCTTTTGCCGTTGTTGATCACGCGTCTTTTATAGCCTGCACGCATGAACGATGTCTGTCGCAGATGGCATTCCTGTGCCACGGAAGTCCTTCAGTGGAATACAATGTCAATAAATAAGTGAATTAGGCATATGATCATCTCTTGCAGTACGCCAGCAAGGCGTATTTCCTACCTCACTCTTGCACAGGCCTCGACCCTTTACAATAGGATTGCTTTACAACAGATGTCGCGTAGTAGTGACGACGAAGAAAGCAACAGCAAAACTGTGAACGACGAAACTAGCTTTTTATTGGGCGAAATTGTGCCCACAAAAAATGTCGCAGTTTCGCCCGAAAGGCGAAGCATCGATTGCTATAGCAAATTAGTAGACAGCTATACGAAGTAATGATATTAGTTTTATGGACCATATATAGTTGCAAGTATTCGCTTACTAACTAAATAAACAAGCACGGTATCATGAGTTCCCAGGTAAACATGAACACATCTCGCTCGATGACCGCGGAAACTCGTGAAAACGCTGAAGTTAGAAAGCGCGCCAGCGGCAGCGAGCAAATTGACCTTTGTGCTGTCTCTCGCTCCAAGGCGAACTAAACGTCAGAAACACAGCGCATACGAAGCTACCGGTACTCGGCGCATGCACTTTGTCACCATCGCAGATCGCTTTGAAGATGAGGCCTTCGCGGGCGCACACTTCGTCCACATCGCAGAGCGCTTTTAAGATACGGCGCCCGTGCGGCAGCTCCGTGAACAGTATCCGCGAGAGTAGAACGCCCCCCCCCCCCCCCCCCCCCCCTGTCTCCGTCGCCTCCTCTCTGTTTTCGCCCGCGACGAAGGCCGCGCGCTTCCGCCTTCCTCTCTCGCGTGCGGGAGATTAAGCTGCGGTTGCCGGCTAACCCTCGCACGCTTTCACTCGCACGCACAACGTACGGCGCGCGGCGACGATTTTATCGCCGTTGGACTTTATACGGAACCTGACGATGACGGCAAAAATGCGCTTGGAGTGTCCATATAATAAAATAGCAATAAAATAAGCCACACTCAAAGAACAAAGATAGTGGCGACCGTCGGAAATCTGATCTGCGGATCAAGCGCGTCGGCTTTTGTACACGAGTCATCGAAGGTTCCAGAGTAATCCGTGGTGCCGGCGTGTTTTCAAGAAAATACTACACGATTCCCGTCGCGCATACATGCAGCCAGATTACACAAGGTTTGGTGACAACAGACAGCCGATAGAACCATCGATAACATTCGAGAAACTTCAGATACATGCAGGTGCGTCCTGCGCTGAGCGATAACACTTGTTAGACGGAAAAACGCGGTAACCCGAGAAAGATAAACAAGTACACGTGTCAATATTTAAACACTTGAGCACTTTAAACTGCATAGTACAATGTGTAATGTTCCCGCGATTGTGTTGTCTGTGTTCCTTTGCGCCGTCAGTCTTACCAGAATATTATCGCCGTCGCCGTCGCTGTTGTCGTCGCCGTCGCCGTGAGGTTCCGTATAGATAAAAACTTCGCCGCACGCCGGATGCCCGAGCGGAAGTGTGCGGGGGACGCGCGCTATCACGGAGAGCGAACGCACGGCGGAAAGCAAACGCGACCGTCGCGCGAAAGGCCCTGGGGGTATGGGAGGTACATTGTGTAGGTACATAGTAGGTACATAGATACATTGTGTATCATCTGTTCAACCATTTGTGTTGATATAGTTTTGCAAGTGGTTCCCTGAAGAGCTATTTTGTTAACAGCCAAGCTTTGGCAAGACAGGGAGAAGCTTGCAATCAAAACATGTCATCTGCATGGCAAAGTCATCAAGACAGTGTCTCACATGTGTTGCCAGCAGTTTTGTGTGCGTCTTTGTCAGGTTGTGTCCACGTGGTGCCGTTTCACTGCCAGTTTTTGAATTATGTTACAAGTGACTGCATGCTCAACCTTCTTGGGGTGTTGCCATGTCGGGGGACCAATTTTTATACACTAAAATGTGCATGGAAACGAGTATTTTGAGGAGCTCACCAGTTGTCCAATGCCATAGTGTTCTGCTTCACTTCTACTCTGCCAACAACCGCGCTCGTCGCTCGCCCGCACCGTCTCTTATCTCCACACGGCTCTGACCTTTCCATGCGCTGTACATTCGCCGCTCAGTTTCCGTTGAAGCGATAGACCGCACGTACCTTCGCCGCTACGGCGTATGCGCTTGCTGCCAGCGTTTTGACAGTCGTTGCCTGCAGTCATTCAGTGTGATATATTTATGTTTGCTTGTGCGCGCTCACACCACGCTTGTTCATTCAGTTAGTAATAGTCGGGCCACATTTTCCAACGCACGCTACACATGCAATGCTGCCCGGATCGGCAGTGCAGCGCTACAGGTGTGTCCCTTCGCACGCGCTGCCCACGGGAAGCGCTTCTCATCAACACCACCGTTTCACACGCGCCTTCTCGTGGTCATCGGGTGTCTCTTCATGTCGGTCTACTTACGCAGCAGCACACCTCCTTACTTAATCAGCTCATGTTTACTACAATTCATATTGCTACCAAAGCCGCTCACCTTACTTCGTATGACATTGCTGTGTTGCTATCGCATTCATTGCTTCGCCCTTAAGGCGAAACTGTGACATTTCTTTTTTCTCCGCCGCCGATCTACCTACGTTTCAAAAGGTGTATTTCGATACGACGGCCTGAAGGAGACCACCTATGTCCAGACTTGTACACAAATATGGCGATAGTCTAACTAATGCAATGGTTGGTTTCTGTCTTTTATTGCGACAATCATCGTTCAGGACTCGAAACTTGGTTTGTCTTGTAAGTCCGTTACGCTGATAACTATCGTAGTTGTCGATCGACGTGTTTGTGTCATTGTCCGGCCACTTGGTCGTCCACAGTTTCATCGTCACCATTGAGCAAAGAAAAAAAGATGTCCGCAAACAGCAACATTGCGATTCGAACCATTATCACATTAGTAAAGTGCATTTGGGAGTCTGGCACGCTAACGACAACGCTGTCGCCTAAATTTTCTTTTCCCTTTTAATGCGTCAGCTTAATTCACCGACAATTGCGATACTTCCTAATGCGAATTTTGAGCGCAGCTGTGTAGGTGTTTTGAATTCACGATATATTGTGGCAAAGAATTTGATTCTGAACCACAGGGTCCTGTCGGCGGTGGCGCTGAGCCTCTGCTCGGGCAGCTCGTTTAGCAGCAGCGGCAGACGAAGCATTTCCACCGGTTGCGTCGCTCATCATTCAAAAAGAAAGCGTGAACACGAGAATGCGTCACTCGCGCGGAACGCCTTCTCTAGCAGCGCGGCGCAGGCGAAGTAGCTCATGCGCAATGGGTCCGAAGCCCACGCCAGGGCTTTGTTTCGATGCGCTCGCCACATGCCTTGTCCGCACCGTCGACACGTAGTGTGCGGCACTCCGCTTTCCTCCTCACCCTTTCACCACACTCGCCTCCTCGCGCTTTTTTCGCTCTCGCCGTCTTCCAACCGCCGCTGCGCTCGTTCGCTCGGTTACACCGACGCCGACGCTCAATGCAGGAACGGACGCCTAAGAGCTGCACTCTAAAAAGTGTAAGTGTGTGCAGTGTGGGAAGCCGATCACGTGGTAGAGGTATACACACCCACACACAAACATACACACACATATAATTAGTGTACAACTGACCATAATCTGCTCCAGACCACCGTCAGTCGCACTTCGCTCCTCGAAGAGGCAGGCCGGCGTGAGTCAAGTGAGCTCCTCAACAACACTTTGCGATGTGGTGAACTCGTTTAAATTCTTCGATCCGGAATTTCAGAGGGTGGGAGGTAATGCTAACGCATTTGTCTCGCATTTACCGCTAAATGGCCAATGAAAATTTTACATGGGAGTAAAACAGTCTAGACAAAAAAAAAAAAAAAATCACCGATCAACAAAATTTTACGTAGCTCTAAAGCACGGAGTAAGATAAGACAGGAGCGCTGACTCTGCTCGTCTGGAAGGGACACCTGAAACGCCGGCTCCTGCTTCACAGCGTGTTCGCCAGATGGCGCTACGGATCAGGAAAACTAAATTCCCTATATAAGAAAAGTACCGCCATCCTTTGATAAACGCCGCTTCTCTCTCTCCTGTATCTCCGATTGGACGATGATAGCGCGCGATTTTCACTTCTTTATATTTTCTTTTTTTCTGCCTCAGAGCCATGTTGAAAGTCCTCTGCGCAGCCGCAGTCGGCGGCCGCGTCGGCGGCGCGCGCCCGGCCTGAAAGCTTCAACGTGGACTTTCTAGGTGCACCACCGTCGACTTGGCTTTCGCAAGCAAAAAGTAAAGAAAAAAGCAAAAAGAGGAGGCGGCGGAGGAAAGAGTAGATGGCGGTACTTTTCTTATATAGGGACTTTAGGAAATATTGGAGCAGAGAGGCGGGCCCAACCAACCGAAGCAGCAGAGGCCGCTGGTAGATCAAGCCAAAAAAAAAAAAAAAAAAAGCTCGGTCTGTCGGTCTTTTTGTCGTTGCTACATTTGCTATAGCAACGGCGGCTGCTTGCCTACCCGTTTTCTCGTCTGCTCCGCTCATGCACTGACGCCTATAGCGCGCAAAGCTGGCATAGCTCTTGTGGTTCACGGAGTGACGTTAGCAAGAGAAACAAGTCATGTATAATTTTATTTCATTTATTTTAAAAAGGCCAAATGCAGGGCATTTGTAAGGTGGGCTACATGGAACTGTACAAGGCACAGGAACAGAAAATACACGAATTACGGAAACTAAGACAGAAATAAAAACTTGGCAATTATTTGGCAAGGAGGTATAACGGCACTTCGTGCGCTCTCAAGCAATCACAGAAGACAGTGAAAGAGAGAGAGAGAGAGATAAATGAGATGCGAAAGGCAGGGAGGTTAACCGGAAGGTAGATATCCAGTTTGTTACCCTACACTGGGGAAGGGGAGACAGAAAGACAAAGAAAAATGCACACACTTAGAGAGGGAGATAAAAAAAAAGAACACACACACACACACACACACACACACACACACACACACACACACACACACGCACAAAGGAACTCAAAAGCGCACACAGTCGTTCAAACAGGTCGCTTGACCGGAGGAACTTCAGTAGCGCTCTCGTCGCCTTCTGCTGTGAAGACCGTATCAGTCGGCATTCTAAAATCGTCTGCTCAGAAGGCGGCCGGTCGTCGAGGCGTGCCAACTCCGTTACGAGCGACTGTCTCTGGGAGCTGTAGCGGGGACAATGTCACAGGATATGTTGGACTGTTTCCTAGCTGCCGCAAGAATCACAGGCAGCACTGTCAGCCATTCCGATGCGACAAGCAAAAGCATTCGTAAAAAATACTCCAAGCCCCAGTCGGCAGAGAGCAGTTGTCTCGATTCGAGGAAGTCCAGATGAAATGCGTAGTCGGAGGGATGGGTCCAGGCGGTGCAGTCGAGTATGTTGGAAACCAGGTGTGTTCCACATGGCTCGTGTGGAATCACGCGTGATTATGCGAAGCTTTGTTGCTGCATCGGCTCTTGATAGCGGGATGGGTTCCTTCACAGCATTTTCGTGAGCCCTCCTCGCTGCTTCATCGGCCTGTTCGTTGCTCATGATGCCGCAGTGGCCTGGGAGCCACTGAAAACGTGGCAAAAGGTGGTGCTGCCATCTGGCAAACAGTGGCGAGGACAGCGAAAAGAAGCTTTTAAAGCAAATGTGATGTTTATCACTCTTTTTATCTGAGCACGCATCAAGTGCTAAGATGCTTCGCTTGCTTCTTTTTTTCTCGCGATGTTTCTCGTGTCGCTCGGTTCTCATGCGAGCAATATTGCCGCATTGTCATTAAAAAATAAAGGTGCGAAATTTCTGCCAGTGCTTCCTGCTTATGAATTTCACAAGGGAAGCTCAAATTATGTGTCTCAATAACTGGGGGAATCTTCTCGAAGGAAAGGCTGGGAATTTACATTACGGCATGTCTCTGGAAAAGGAAAGGTACCTGCACTGTGTGTAGTTGTAGACAAATTGAGCTCCTCCCGTCCTTCCGCATTGGCGTCTTCGAGTTCCTCCTGGCATTCAGCATCATTGAGCTGCGCCAGGCTTCCTTAAAAAATTGAAAAAAAAAACGGCTCTGTTTCGAAGTCGAGGCACTTTCTTTACATCTAGCAGGATATCGCCTTTGTGCTCGCTGAAGTACCTATCAAAAATAAGGTGCTTCTGAAGTGTCGCGCACATGTTTTGTACATTGCTTTAAGCACTGCCTTACTTTCAGGAATTTTTTCGTCTCCACTGGTGCAGTAGCTGAAGATCAGATGGCCCCGCGAAGAGCGAAAACTTCTCGCGTCCTTTGCCATACGCAGATTTACAGCCGGGAACAAAACACTGTCCTGTTGCTCAGTCTCGTCACGCACAAGTATCAAGATACCTTGTTCCGTCAGGCATGATTAAACATACTGCAGACATGGTAAACAAAGCGAGGAAGACGAAAATTTCGCACCTCCTCTAGACGTAGAGGAGTGAAAAACAAGTAGTTCTGTTGTGCCTTTTTGTACAGCGTCATTTATCATCTGTTTCCTCTAAAGACATGTAAACATGTTTCGCATACGTGCATAAAACCGGTACCATGTGCTTATTTGCGCTTTTATTATTTGTGCACATATATATTTTTTTGTGTCTCATTGCTGTCAAACCGAGACGGCCGAGAGCCCGCGTTTCTAGCAGACGACACGCCAACGGGTGCCGCGCTGCCCGTTCTGCGTCCCCGTCGCCGCTGGTCTTCGCCACTCAGCGCATGCGCACATGGAAGCAAGCTGTTGAGTGGTTTCCACGCGCCTTGACAGGTGGCGCTACGCGATGACATAACTAGAAGGGAAGGAGAAAGCACTCGCGAAAGCATGAAGAGGAGCGGAGGGAGAGAGCAAAGGCATGAGCTAGACCCCCGGCGTCCGCGTTACAAAGAGAGAGAGAGAGAATAACATTTTATTGATTGGACAGGAAAGGGGTGTTGGGAGCGGGTGGGTGGGTCCCTATTCCGAGACTCCACTCCGCGTTACAAGGTTTGTCCCATGGAGGAAGGAAAATATAGGAGGGAGCATACCGCAACGCGATTGTCGCCGACTGTGGTGGCCCAACACGTGATGAAAACGTCAGAGCACGGAGGAAACGTCAGAGCGCGCGGTAGGTTTTAGTACTCCCGTAGACTTTTTTTTTTCCCAATACCAATTCGAAACCAGTTGATACTCTTGAAATAAAGACAAACAGAAACATGTAAAAAAATCAAAGCAAGGAAAAATCTTTTCCCTTCCTGCATGTGAGCAGCTGCCGGCCGAGCGCGCACCGAATAAAAACTAGCGGTAACCAAACGTCTCGGCAAATTTCGATTCTCCGTTATCTCGACGGAAGAGGTCACGTGTTGGGCCACCACTGCTGGCTACACGAAGCGTTTGCTTGCCAAGGCTGGCTGCGTGACGTAATGCTCCTTCTTATATTTTCTTCCTCCATGGTTTATCCCGAGCGAATGCATTGCGCGGTGGCGGAGTCGGCGCTCCTGTTTTTCTTACTCCGTGCTCTAAACACATACACTCAAACGTCCGGCAAGCAAGTGCCAGCATCCAATATATACATCCAGTTTGGCAGTGATTCTTTCGGGCGCACTTTAGGTAACATATGTTACCTGATTTAAGAAATATATGAACGTGTTACTCTGCTTCTTCGCAATTATTGTTCGTGAATAACTATATTGTGGTCACATTTATTGTTGCTGTATTGCAGTGTATCTGTATCTTACTTTTACGCAAATGATATGTAAATAACCACGCATGTGAATTATTGTCTTTACATATAAATCCGTGGTAGTAATTATTTTTGCTATTTTCTGTGTACTCTTGAACTACCGGATGATTTGTTTAAAAACTTTCAATATATTGACATGTGACTTTCGGTGTTCAAATCCTGTGTTGTTAACCGTAAGTTCTTGGTTTTACGCACGTATTAGCAAGAAGTATCCCTTCACCGTTTTTACTTTGGGACCTCATGCAATATGATACATTTCGTAAGAAAAAAAACGTAATAACCCTTCAATAAAGCATGAGCGCAATTCATCAGATCCTCGAAAGACTGACCGATTGCTTCGCGGGGCTTCAGGATGCCTGTCCCAAGTTCTACTGCGCGAACAGATATATGCTGGCCAAGTAGCCAATCTTGTTATCCGACTCCGTGCTACAAGCGTGGAGCAAGCAAGGAGCCGCTGGCTGCCTGTCGCTGGGTGACGTAATCGCCTCGAGGAGCATGTCTGCACGCGCACTGCAGCCTCCCAGTTTCGCGCGCTCTGATAGCCAAAATTTGTCGTACAGACGTGCAGTCTGTTGAGCGGGTAATCAAGTTTTATTGCGATAGCAATTATATGGACACTTCAACCGGATTTCTGCCGTCGCCGTCGCCGTCGCCGTGAGGTTCCGTATAGATAAAATCTTCGCCGCGCGCCGTATGCCCCAGCGGAAGCGTGCGGGGACGCGCGCTATCACGGAGAGCGAACGCACTCAATCTCCCACGCGCAAGCAAGGAAGCGGAAAGCCAGCGCCGGAGGGAGCAGGGGGGGGGGGGGGGGGCACTTCTCTGCCAACAACCGCGCTCGTCGCTCGTCCGCACAGTCTCTTATCTCTCCCACGCGCAAGCAAGGAAGCGGGAAGCCAGCGCCGGAGGGAGCAGGGGGGGGGGGGGGGGGGGGGCGCACTTCTACGCCGCCAACAACCGCGCTCGTCGTTCGTTCGACCGCACCGTCTCTTATCTCCACACGGCTCCGACCTTTATGCGCCGTGCATGCGCCGTTCAGTTTCCGTTGAAGCAATAGACCGCACGTACCTTCGCCCGCTGCGCGGCGTATGCGCTCGCTGCCAGCGTTTTGACAGTCGTTGGCTGCAGTCATTCAGTGTGATCTATTCATATTTGTTTGTGCGCGCTCACACCACGCTTGTTCATTCAGTTAGTAATCGTCGGGCCACATTTTCCAACGCACGCTACACATGCAATGCTGCCCAGATCGGCAGTGCAGCACTACAGGTGTGTCCCTTCGCACGCGCTGCCCACGGTAAGCGCTTCTCATCAACACCACCGTTTCACACGCGCCTTCTCGTGGTCATCGAGTCTCTCTTCATGTCGGTCTACTTACGCCGCAGCACACCTGCTTACTTAATCAGCTCATGTTTACTACAATTCATATTGCTACCAAGGCCGCTCACCTTACTTCGTATGACATTGCTGTGTTGCTATCGCATTCATTGCTTCGCCCTTAGGGCGAAACTGTGACATTTTTTTTTCATATTCAAAGTTGATGTGGCTTGTACTTGCTCGCTTCAATTTCCCAATCATGATAAGGACACTGAAACCAAAGTCCGAAAGTTAATTATTGAACTTTTTGTTAATTAGCAATTTGCCACGTATCAACCGTGACTCCATGACCACTACCACTAACGGCATATCTCTGAAGGAACCGTCCTTTTATTTCAAAAATTGATGGACGCTTAAGCTTCACCTGTAAGAGTGGAACGCGATAGCGTTATCGTGACCCGTTCGCATCGCCTTATTCTTTGAATGTGCTTAACTGCAACACTAGATCGTGGGAAAGTCAGCTTACAAAGACCAAACTTACACCGATCCCCCGTAAAATCGGCTTCACTTTTAAACAGAAATGCATTGCTGGGAAGACTTTTTCCAGGGGCAATATAAGTCGTCTTATATTAAAATGTGAAGGCCCTAAGACGTCTTTTTGTAATTTATTAATTATTTGCTATTGCGCCGACGCGCGCGCGTGTCCATGCAGAATGCAATTGTGCAGGAAAAGTCCCAATTTGACCTGCCGAAGATGCGAGCGCCATCTGGATAAGATTTTCGCAAGTAGACTACCCGAGCGAGCAGTTGTTGGGATGGTAGAAATGATGGCAAAAGAGGTTTGTGTTGAGTTTCCTCGTAGCAGAATTATTTTTTCTCGTACATTCAAATAACAGTCGGACGCCAACTTGTCTGTAGGTTGTGGTTAAGTCGTACTTTACCATTTCTTCTGACGGATTTCACTATGATAAATTCAATTTTTGTTCACTAACACCTTGCACCACACGGACTTGTCTGCGCGGTCGGGGTGGTTCGGAATGATGTTCTCCCTAACACCTTGCGCCACGCGGAGGACCTGCGCGGTCGGTTGGTTGGGGATGATTTTCTCCGCCACGGACGCCGAAACCGGATTTTCTGCGACACCGTAACGCTAAAATGGTTCGCCGTTCTTAAGCACCCGTTCCTGCGGCGAGCGTCGGCATAACCGAGCGAACGAGTACAGCGGAGATGAAAGACGGCGGAAAGCGGAGGAGGAGGGTGTTACGAAAGAAAAGCGCAAGACGGGCTCTGCGGCGGCTATGACTACGAGATGGCACCTGAGTACAGTGTGGGAGAAAGCTCACACTCACTCATCAAAATTTTTCCAGGCCCCGCACTCACTCACGTTCCCGCTCACCTGCACCCACACTCACTGGCACTCACTCGCACTCGCACTCACCTGCACTCACACTCACTAGCACTCACTCACACTCACCTGCACTCATACACACTGGCACCCACTCGCACTCACCTGCACTCACACACACTGGCACTCACTCGCACTCGCACTCACCTGCGCTCACACACACTGGCACTCACTCGCACTCCCACTCACCTGCACTCACACTCACTGGCACTCACTCGAACTCGCACTCACCTGTACTCACACACAGTGGCACTCACTCACACTCACTGGCTCTCACTCGCACTCACCTCCACTCACTGGCACTCACCTCCACTCACACTCACTGGCTCTCACTCGCACTCACCTCCACTCACACTCAGTGGCACACACTCGCACTCACCTCCACTCACTGGCACTCACCTCCACTCACACTCACTGGCACACACTCGCACTCACCTCCACTCACTGGCACTCACCTCCACTCACACTCACTGACACACTCGCACACCTCCACTCGCACTCACCTCCACTCACTGGCACTCACCTCCACTCACACTCACTGCTCTCACTCGCACTCACCTCCACTCACACTCAGTGGCACACACTCGCACTCACTCACTCACTCACCTCCACTCACTCACCTCCACTCACACTCAGCACTCACCTCCACTCACACTCAGTGGCACACACTCGCACTCACCTCCACTCACCTCCACTCACTGGCACTCACCTCCACTCACACTCACTGGCACACACTCGCACTCACCTCCACTCACTGGCACTCACCTCCACTCACACTCACTGGCACACACTCGCACTCACCTCCACTCACTGGCACTCACCTCCACTCACACTCACTGCTCTCACTCGCACTCACCTCCACTCACACCTCCACTCACACTCACTGGCACTCTCACTCGCACTCACCTCCACTCACTCACCTCCACTCACACTGGCACACACTCCACTCACCTCCACTCACTGGCACACACTCACACTCGCACTCACCTCCACTCACTGGCACTCACCTCCACTCACACTCACTGGCACTCACTCGCACTCACCTCCACTCACTGGCACTCACCTCCACTCACACTCACTGGCACACACTCGCACTCACCTCCACTCACTGGCACTCACCTCCACTCACACACACTGGCTCTCACTCGCACTCACCTGCACTCACACTCAGTGGCACACACTCGCACTCGCATCCACTCACTGGCACTCACCTCCACTCACACTCACTGGCTCTCACTCGCACTCACCTCCACTCACACTCAGTGGCACACACTCGCACTCACCTCCACTCACTGGCACTCACCTCCACTCACACTCACTGGCTCTCACTCGCACTCACCTCCACTCACACTCAGTGGCACACACTCGCACTCACCTCCACTCACTGGCACTCACCTCCACTCACACTCACTGGCTCTCACTCGCACTCACCTCCACTCACACTCAGTGGCACACACTCGCACTCACCTCCACTCACTGGCACTCACCTCCACTCACACTCACTGGCACACACTCGCACTCACCTCCACTCACTGGCACTCACCTCCACTCACACTCACTGGCTCTCACTCGCACTCACCTCCACTCACACTCAGTGGCACACACTCGCACTCACCTCCACTCACTGGCACTCACCTCCACTCACACTCACTGGCTCTCACTCGCACTCACCTCCACTCACACTCAGTGGCACACACTCGCACTCACCTCCACTCACTGGCACTCACCTCCACTCACACTCACTGGCACACACTCGCACTCACCTCCACTCACTGGCACTCACCTCCACTCACACTCACTGGCACACACTCGCACTCACCTCCACTCACTGGCACTCACCTCCACTCACACACACTGGCTCTCACTCGCACTCACCTGCACTCACACTCAGTGGCACACACTCGCACTCGCATCCACTCACTGGCACTCACCTCCACTCACACTCACTGGCTCTCACTCGCACTCACCTCCACTCACACTCAGTGGCACACACTCACACTCACCTCCACTCACTGACACTCACCTCCACTCACTGGCACTCACCTCCACTCACACTCACTGGCACTCACTCACTCGGACGCGCACTCACGCCCTTGAAATAAATGCGAGTGAGTGTGAGCGAGTGTGCCGATCTATATCGCTCACAATTCGTGTATATTCAAAACGAAGCTTCCAATTTAGCACCTGTTACATCGGGAGTGCGCCAAGGCTGTGCTTTGGGCCCAGTTTTGTTTTTAATACACATAAAAGATTTGCGTTCCCGATTACATAGAAACATCCGTCTATTCACTGACTATTGTATTTAGTACCGCGAAATTAACCGCAATGTTATCACCATATACAAAAATTAGCGTAGCTTGTACTGGAGGCGCAATGCTAAAGAGACAGGGGAGCCTAGCTAATCCTGGCTTTTGGGCTAGGCTAAGCACTAACAAGTCATCCCCAGCATTTCCCGGAATTTATTAATTTTTGATCAAGTAGCTGTTGATTAGCTATCGATTGCCTATCGATGACTTACTAAGCTTAAGTAGTCCCAACCATGCTTAGCTGATTTAGCCTAGCTCAGCTTCGATAGTTCACAGGGGTGTGCGCCATTGCGCTTGGACCCTTTCTTCACTACCGCCAGGATCGGCCCACATTTTTTGTCCGTGACGGACGGACTAGCGGCCGGCTTAAACAGCTCCGCTGTTAAAATTCAGCCTTTTCATGGTGTCAGGAGTAGCAGATGATCCTAATGCCTAAAAATCTGTAACGCTAACAGTAAGTAAAAAGAAACAGATCTGATTTTACTTACATTATGAACGAATCACTTCTCACCTGTGTATTTCAGCGTAAATATTTAGGCGTCATTTTAACACACGCTGTCCGATTGGAAAGCCATGTTAACAAAAAAATCTCAAGTGGAAATTAATGTACATGCTGAGCACTAAAGCGACTCTTCTTTCTGAGAAGACGCCTTTGTCCAGCGCCCCCAGATGCAAATCTGTTGGCCTATAAAATGCTTGTTCGACTTGCTTGAGTACGCCAATATTGTTTGGTTTCCATACACAAAAGAACTCATTGCAACAATAAAGGGGGTGCAGAGGAAGGGAATAAGGTTATTTTTTAGCAAATACAAGTTCACGGATTCATTGGCTGAATTGTTAAAAAGAGCTGGTTTATTAAGACTGCAAAGTAGCGCAAAATTAGCATGACTAAAGCTTTTGTTTCAATTTATTCATGGTGTCATATAGCACCCTCCTATACTAGTGTGTGTGTGTCTGCATGTGTGCGTGAATGTATATGCATACAAAGTTGTGCAAAACTTTTGGGATGGGTCAGGAGTTGAACCCCCCTCCCCCACAGCCAGCCCCCGCTCTTGCTACGTCAACGATCACCGGCAAACTACTTGGTCGAGTTCCAGCCGCGTGCACGTCAGCCTGAGTCGTCAAGATGGCTAATTGCTTTGTTTCTCACTGGGCCATAGTAATGACGAAGAGAGCAATCGTGGCGCTGCTGCAGCAGGGCGACTTAAGTAACAAAGACGATTACCCAAATCTCGCTTTGCCGACGTTCAATGGTGGTCACTTCACTGTTTTTAATAAATACCGTTACAGCCCCATCCTCTATCTGCCTATCTCTGTCATTGACAATAGACGTTTGCATGCTTGCCGCTCATGCTCACTAAGCTCCCCTTCGGTCGGATTCAGCCAAGAGAGCGGGAAATAGAGGGAGAGATTGACTGCCCGTATACTTAGTCACTCACTTAACGCCGAAACAAACACAAAAGGGAGAACAAAGCGGTATCTATCATTGCATCTTCGCTTTTTCTCCATGTATGCGAGCGTGCACGTGTCTGTTACTCTGTGCTAACTTGGCTAGTCCCTCTTCCGCTCTGTCTTTCTATATAAGGAGCCTGTACGTGTACGTTTAAGAGGGAGGGAGAAAAAATTGAGGACCCATTCCACTCTCTGAAGGCGGATGACCAGCGAAGCTGTAGCAAATCACACAGGATTAGGCGTCTTCACTCAATGGAAGTAATGGCAAAATTTGCCGGTCATGACTTTCATATGTCTGCCATGAGCGTTCCAGCCCATCCATATTCTCAGGCGTATTAAAAAAAATGGTTCAGTTTCGCTCGAAAGGCGAAACCTCGATTGCGATAACAATGGAAGTTTTATCGGTCGTATAAACTTGTATGCATTCCTTACTAACTAAATTAACGATCACGGTGTAACGTGTGCACAGGTAAACATGGACACATCTCGCTCGATGACCGTGGAAACTTGCTGTCAGAACGCTGGAGTGAGGAGCCGCGATAAAGCCGCTAGCGAATTGACCTTCGTGCCACCTCTCCCTTTAACGCGAAGTAAACGTCAAAAACACACCGCATAAGAATTTACCGGCACTAGTCGAGCTTTGTTCGCGTCGTAAATTGCTTTGAAGATGAGGCCCGCGCGGGCGCGCTTTGTCCACGTCGCAGATAGCTTTCAAGATATGTATACGGCGTCCGCGGGGCCTCCACCGGAGTAAGACGACACCCCCCGTGACTCGCGCGCGAGAGATTAGGCAGCAAGCGTCGGTTTACCCTCGCAAGCATTCCCTCGCACATAAAGCGTACCGCCGGCACGGGGCGACGATGTTACCGTCTTTGGACTTTATACGGCACCTCACAGCGACGTCCACGACCACGGAAGAATTACGCTTGGAGTGTCCATATAATTGCTATCGCAATATAATGTAACCGCTCACTTCGCTCTACATTGTCTCACTCATGCCTGAACCTTGGATTATTACGACCTTATTGAGTGGTTTCTATCTTGGTGTGCACAATCTACTAGCGCGATAACTCATCAGCGTGAGTGAGCTTGTACACACAAAGTGCTTCCATTTTTCAGCAAGCAAGATGAACCAATCTCACTGCTGCTTATCGTTCAAGCATTCACCACGTTCACACTCACTTCACTCTCAAGCACTCACTCAATTCGCACTCACCTGCACTCACACTCGCTCAGGTCCACACTCACCTGCACTCAAACTCACTCACTCACGTCCACACTCACCTCCACTCACTCACAGGCACTCACTCACGTTCACACTCACTGGCACTCACCGCACTCACTTCCACTCCCTGGCCCTCACTCGCACTCACCTGCACTCACTGGCACTCACCGCACTCACTTCCACTCACTGGCCCTCACTCGCACTCACTTCCACTCCCTGGCCCTCACTCGCACTCACTTCCACTCCCTGGCCCTCACTCGCACTCACCTGCACTCACTGGCACTCACCGCACTCACTTCCACTCACTGGCTCTCACTCGCACTCACTTCCACTCCCTGGCCCTCACTCGCACTCACCTGCACTCACTGGCACTCACCGCACTCACTTCCACTCACTGGCCCTCACTCGCACTCACTTCCACTCCCTGGCCCTCACTCGCACTCACCTGCACTCACTGGCCCTCACTCGCACTCACTTCCACTCCCTGGCTCTCATTCGCACTCACATGCACTCACTCGCACTCAACTGCACACACTGGCACTCACTCGCACTAACATGCACTCACACTCACTGGCACTCGCACTCACTCACACTCGCACTCACTTCCACTCACACTCAATGGCACTCACTCCCACTCGCACTCACTGGCACTCACTGGCACTCGCACTCACCTCCACTCACACTCACAGGCAATCACTCGCACTCACCTGCACTCACACTCACTGGCACTCACTCGCACTTGCACGCACCTGCACTCACACTCACTGACACTCACTGGCACTCGCACTCACTGGCAATCATTCGCACTCGCACTCACGCCTTTGAAATCAGTGCTAGTGAGTGTGAGTCAGTGCACTCATGAGTGAGTGCGCCGACCTATGCCTGAGTAGCGTGCGTCATCTGTTCACCGATGTCGCCACCGATACCATATATATGGAAACAAAGCGCTGCATGAGGAGGGTTCTGTCTGCGACGTCTGCTGTTAATCGCGCCCACGCGTCACCCACGCGCTGCCTCTCGCGATCTCCCGATTAGCGAGGCAGTCGCGCCACACTACGCTCCGTTTGCGACGTCCCGCATCAGACAGATTACCCGCGCCCGCCAATATATAGCGAAATGAGAACACGTTAGAGCTGCGCTCGAATTTAGCATTGGGGAGTATCGTAATCATCGGTTAATGTTTTTTTTAATATTACCTAAAATCATCGTAGAAAACTTGGTATATGGAAAAATAACGATGCAAATGCGGTTCTCTGAGGTGATAATACTTTACCTCTATAAAATTGCCGTGAAATTTAAGTCCTAGTCAATGTTCTTTATTCTGAAAGAATAATAATAAGAATACTGATAAGCAAGTACCCTAATAAGCAAATAGGCTATGAAATTTCTTTCAGAAGCCAGGACAGTGTAACTTTCGTAATATGTGACCTGTAACGTCAAATGCATTGATAATGCCTAAATCTGGTGCTCTATTCCGTGATTTCCTCCTCATACAAGAAGGGGACCGAGGGGCCCGATTTTTATTATCATATCATAAGAAGCCAACAAACAATGACACCAAAGACAACATAGGGGAAGTTACATACATACATTGAATCATACTAATTGAATCAACCTCCTCATACATACATTGAAATAAAGACAATTCTATCAACTTCCTCATACAAAGTTAATAAAATTTGTGAAATGCTTAAGCATGCTTGGGAAAATGCGTGATTGGGAAGGAATCACAATGCAGCAGTGAAATACTTTTCACAAACTGACTGAATAAAGTTAAATGGCAGTATAAGGTTGACATTAGTGAATGGGTTTCTTTTACAGCGAACCTGTTAAGGGCTCACCTTTCGATCGTCGCGTCCGGCAATAGAAAAAAACTCTCATTGGCCGTATGCTGTATGTGCGAGTGAAGGCGCGCGAGGGTGAGGGACGCGTGCTTTCGCGGGGAGCGAGCACACGGCGGAGAGCAAACGCGACTTCCCAGTGGAAGGGGAGTGGTGGGCGAGGAGGGCATCGAGGCGCCCTAGACTGTGCGTCTCCCAATGTGGCGCATGCGCGCAGCCCTGCCGCCGACTCTCTCAAGGCTCTTGCCCGCCTCTCCCTTAACAGTGTCGACAACGGCGTTTAGCGGTTCGTCACGTAGCCATCGTTTTGACAGCGGTTGTGTGCGGTCACACAAACAACGCGCACAACTGTTGTCGACGGCGGCGGCGTTTTGCCCGCTTTCGCACCGAACGCGCGCGGCGTTGGTGACGTGTTTATGAGGAATGTGCCAACCTTTGCCGTACACCCTATGGCGGTGTACCGTAGCGACCATAAGGCCATGCTCCCTGTGGTCACTAAACAAATGAAAACCCACCGGATCATATGTATTTCTCATGCTTTAATAATTCAAATAACCAATTACAACATCAAGTCTTAAAAGTCATAATTCTAAATACACAATTCCCACCATAGTACAGCTGGTCTTCCATCTCCACCCCATTGGAAGGGCTGACAGTTTTTAACAGCGAAGCTGTTTAAGCCAGCTTTACTTTGTGGTGCGTAACAAGAAACTACCAGGAAAGAAAAGAAACGTTCTTGCCGAGGCCAGGGCGGGATTCGAGCCCGCGTACCCCCGGTCCCAAAGTGAGCGTCGTAACCACTAGGCTATACAGCCTGCATGCAGATCATGCATGTGTCGTCGTCTTCGTGCACAGCTGGCGCGTTCGAACGCTCGTGCTCTGCGAGGTAAACAGGTTTTGCGCGCTATGAGAGCACGCACGAGAGAGACGCATTTACGGAGCAGGTCTCCTGGGACGCCGTGTCGGCATTGGAACGCGGTGTTGGTGTTGCAAGCTGCGCTATGCAACGGGCAGTGACGGCCGTAAGTCCGAGACGCGCAAAAAGAAATTATCATCATCATGAGTAAAAAAGATGAAAAGTTCGCGCGCACGTCCGGAAAATGCTGGGCTACGATCGCCCAGCTTCGCTGCTTTTTCCTTCGGTTAAAAGTATTCTGTTAAATGCGGATCATATGTATTTCTCATGCTTTAATAATTCAAATAACCAATTACACCATCACGGCTTAAAAGTCATAATTCTAAATACACAATTCCCACCATAGTACAGCTGGTCTTCCATCTCCACCCCATTGGAAGGGCTGACAGTTTTTAACAGCGAAGCTGTTTAAGCCAGCCTTACTTTGTGGCGCATTTCATGGCAAACATTTTTTACTTCGACAGTATCTATCTATCTATCTATCTATCTATCTATCTATCATTCTAGCCACCTATGACTTTGTGTTCTCATGGTCGTTTCGTTAACTTGGTATGTACCAAAATTGGCATACTGTGAAAAGAGTATATGACGAACATAAATTATATGTCATGACATGAATGTCATGTAATGCGTGTCATGTAGGTCATGAAACAGCCGCCTACGTATTGCTGCTCTGATGGTCGTTTCGCTAACTTCGTAGTTACAAAAATTGGCATAGTATGACAGGAGTCTATAACGAACATAAGTGATAGGTCATGCCATAAATGTCATGACATGCGTGTCATGTAGGTCATGACAATGACCCAGCGAAAGCGATCAACACTCCAGAACCTCTGAAATTTATTCGGACGTGGGCACTAAGTGAAAGAAACACTAAAGGATGCTGGTAGAAGTCATAGTCATGAGCATGACTAAGCAAAAACGACAATAACACATCGAAAAAAGAATAACACTAAAAAACCACCGGAATGCGTTCCGACGTGGGTAATAAGTGAAGGAAACACTAAAGGATGGTGGTAGAAGTCGTAGTGATGAGCATGACTCAGCAAAAACGTGAATGACTTGACGAAAAAATATTAACACTCAAAAACCACTGGAATGAATGGGTTCGGACGTGGGCACTAAATGAAGGAAACACTAAAGGATGATGGTAGAAGTCGTAATCATGGGCATGACACAGCAAAAATGACTATGACCGGGCGAAAAAAAATATTAATACTCAAAAGCCACAGAAATGGGTTCGAGAGAGAGAGAGAATAAACATCTTTAATGTGTAAGTGCAGCTTTGGAGAGGCGTCCTCATTCCAGAATGCCTTGAGCTCGGGCCGCGTCCTGGGCCCTCGCAATCAGCCGTTGCTGATCTTCGAGGTCGGAGCTGGCCAAGGCTCTCTCCCAAAACTCGTTTGTGTGGTAAGGGTTCGGAGGATTGAGTGGTGCCTCTCTGCAACCCCCTACTATGTGCCTGAGGGACCCGGGCTCTGCGCAGAAGCGGCATTGCGGAGAGAATTGTGTAGGGGCTATGAGGTGGTTTCTGGTTGGGTGGGGGAATGTGTTAGTTAACCTGTAGAGCTCAGAGGAATCGCTCCTGCTCTCTAGGTAGTGACTTGTGTGGGGGTGCATATGTTCTGCGGGTTAGCTTGTAGTGTTGTGTGATGTCTTGGTATGAGACCTAAGGGTGCATGCGCTCGGGTTGAGATTCCTCGGCGTCGGCTCGGTGGGTCAAATCTCGAGCCACGTGGTTGGCGACGTCGTTGCCAGGAATGCCGTGATGAGCTGGCGCCCAGATGATTATGACTGATCTGGTTGGCGGCTTTTGCTTTATTATCTTGAGCATAGTGGCATGAATTCTGCCGCTAGTGAAGTTGCGGCACGCCTGTTGGGAGTCGGTAACTATGACTTCAACCTGTGTTTGGGAGAGCGCGAGGGCTATGGCCGCTTCCTCGGCTTGGAGAGGATTGTATCGGGTGAGCGAAATGCTGCTCCGATGTTCTTTGTTGGACGATTACGGTGGCTGTTGTGGCTGCGCGTCTGGGGCAAGACCCCGCATCCGTGTAGGCTGTAGAGGGTAAAGTCCCGTATCGCTTGTGTATAACCCGAGCCCGGGCCTCCCTTCGCTGTGCGTGGTGCACTGGGTGCATGTTGCGAGGTAGAGGAGGTACGGTGATGTTGCTCCGGATGGCATGGGGTAAGCTAACAGTTTTGGGCGGCGGATGGCTGAGAGGAGCAGATAGCCCCAGGCGTAAGAGGATGGACCTCCCCGCTTCCGTAACCGCCAACCTTGTTCGCTGGCTGGATAAATGTGCCTCGATCAGCTCCTCGGCCGTGTTGTGCACGCCTAGTAGTAGTAGGCGTTCTGTGGACGTACTGATCGGCAGGCCCATCGCCTGCTTATATGCCTATCTGATCATTGTGTTGATTTTTGTGAATTCCGTTTCGTTCAGTGGTGCGTATGGAATAGCGTAAGTTATTCGAGACCAGACGAAGGCTTGGACAAGCCGAAGCGTGTCCGCCTCCCCCATGCCTCTTGTCTTGGTTGTTATTCGCCAGATCATGTGGGTAACTTGGGCTGTTGTATTCCTAAGCTTGTTAATTAATATTGTGTTGGTGCGATCCGACTGGAAAACCAGTCGGCATGGGTTCGAATGTGGGCACTAAGTGAAGGAAACACTAAAGGATGATGGCAGAAGTCATAGTCATGAGCATGACTAAGCGAAAATGACAATGACTCAGCGAAAAAACGATTAACACTCAAAAACCACTGGAATGGGTTTGGACATGGGCTCTAAGTGAAGGATACGCAAAAGGATGCTAGTTGAAGTCATAGTCATGAGCATGACTCAGCAAAAATGAGTAATTCCGCGAAAAAAGATTAACACTGAAAAACCAATGGAATGGGTTCGGATGTGGTACTAAGTGAAGGAAAACGTTAAAGGTTGATGGTCGAAGTCATAGTCATGAGCATAACTAAGGCTTCGGCCTTATGATCTCGTAAGTGTAGCTAAAGGAACTCCTGAGGATTCATGACATGGATGTCATGAAATGTGTGTCATGTAGGTCATAAAAGAGCCACCTACGTCTTGGTGCTGTCAGTCATTTCGTTAACTTGGTAGGCTCCCCACACACTGCTTCGCATAACATCGATTCCCACAAGGCGTGGGATCTGCCGGCTTTTTATTGACAAAGGCAAGGCTCTTCGTCGTTGGATGAGGCCCTCAGTCCAGGGTGCCATTGCCTTGCACGACCCTGCGAGCAGCTGGACCAGCTGTTGCTGTTAATGCCGGCCTAAGCTGAGGAGTAGGCATGTGCCTGCTAATTGCCGCGTAAGGACTCATGTCCTGGAGTCTGTGTGGTGGGAGCTGGTGCGCTCCTTTCAGAATGCGATGTGCGGCCCTGGAAAAAGTTCTGCATGCCGTCTGAGAGTCCGTCAGAACTATGACGCACTCCCAGTGCGGTCTCGTTGTGATGGCTAACGCTATCGCTAGTTCCTCTGCCTCCGCAGTGCTCGCTCTGGAAACCGACGACACATTTATTTCGGTCCCGTGATTTTCGACTACGCTGGTGACGATTGCGGTGCTTGTTGCGGTGCTGGCCGCGTCTACTTACAAGAAATTGGGGTGGTTCTAATACTTTCTCGCAAGCGCCTGCGCTCGGACTTGTCGCCGTCCGATGTGGAAGTTTGGATGCATGTTCCTGGGAATCGGTGAGACGTCATAGTCTTTTTTTTTTCTCAAATAGTCAGGGACTGGAATAATCTTAGCAATACCGTTGTCCAACCTGATTCATTATCTCTGTTTCATCTATTTTTGATAACTGAAACATAGTATGTGTCTTTTTCAGCGTAATTTTATGTCTTCTTTTTGTCTTTATAGTGATGTTATTTTTGTAATAATGAGCCTGTTTTATGTATTCCGTTACGGTGTGCAGCCATGTTGGGCTTGGGAGGGTTGTTCGGCTGGTGCCCATCCTGTCATTTTGGGGGGTAGAAGCCCACTAACCTGGGTCTGCATTTGAGCCGTCGTGGCCCCTTGCGCACCCTGGCGCTGCTCGAGCGCTGTCAATCAGTTGACGATGTTGCCCATCCAGACTACGTTGTCTTTTTGCATTGAGGCGAGACTTGCCTGCATGGTTTCTATTGCTCGGAGTCCATAGGGGTGGGATTGTCAGTGTCTACTTGTGCCTTGCGCTTAGTTGGGGGGGGGGGGGATCTGTTTAGGTGTGCTAGTTTTTTGGATGGGGCATGCAGGGGAGTCATGCCGTTGTGGGGGAAGTTTTTCGAAAATGATTTGAAGCTGTTGTTTGAGCTCCGCGATCTCGAGGCTTTGTTGATGGAGCTGTGCTCTGAGCTCCGCGTTTTCCAGAGCGAGCAAGGGCGATCGTGGCTTCCAGCTCACCTGTTGTTCGGAGGGCTGGGTCCTCTGACGAGGGAGGGATGGAAAGGAGGACCGACTCCTGTTGCGGCCCTTTCTTGAAGTGGATCTGGGACCGGTCCGGGAGCCGGCACGCTGCCTGCAAGTGGATCGGAACGGGCTGCGGGATGACCGCCGACTGGAGTTCGGGGATGGTGTGCTGTCCTGCTGGGCGGCCGTCTTTCCGGTGGCCGGGGGGTTGGAGCGTGTGTTTCTAGCTTGCTAGAAGAGCCGGTAAAGTGGAGTGCGTTACACAGTATGCACTTAGAATCTCAGGTGGGAGGATCCGTGGGCGGGATGGGCTCCCCGCACCGATGGTAGCGGTTGGTGACTGGCTGCGGGCAGACGTCCGCCCGGTGGCCGGGTTTCCAACAGTTGTAGCACACCTCGAAAGCACGCCTCCGCCTGTAGCACGCCACCATGCACTTTTGCTTTGAAGGGGTGGCTGGCGTACACAGCCCCGTAAAAGTTCAACTGTTTGGGAAGGGTCTTGACCTGAACGAAGGTAACCAGGATAGACTTGGTTCGACCGAGTGGGCGAGCGTCAGCAATGGTGAAAGACTGGCTTCGGTTGATAGCCTGAGGTCTTCAAAGATCTCTTCTTGCGACTGATCGTAAATCGCATTGTAGATGGTGCGTCGGATGGCGTCGTCCGGCGTGGCGATGTAAGGCAGCGGGATTAGAGTGCTCCCAGCACAAGTCGCAGCTCCTCCTTATTCGACAACCCGACCGAAGCAAGCACAAGTCACCCCCACCTCACATCACGATACGCGTAAACCAGCAGCCAGTCACCCACGTCGAGAACATACGAGTACTGGGCATGATACTGCAGCAGAACCGGCGGAACGGCATCACCATTGACCGGCTCCAGATGACGGTGAACCAGACCACGAGACTGCTGCACAGAGTGAGCGCGCGTAAGCAGGGCATGAAAGAGAAGGACCTGCTCCAACTCGTCCAAGCCTTTGTCGTCAGCCGTCTCACCTATGCACTACCATACCTACACTTACAGAAGACAGAACGAGCTCGCCTCGACTGCATTATACGACACGCATACAAGGTAGCCCTCGGCTTACCAAGACACACCTCCACCGAGAAACTTCTTCAACTGGGAGTTCACAACACCATCGAATAACTCATTGAAGCACATCGCACATCACAGGTTCACCGTCTTCAAGGTAGCAACACCCCCCGCAGGGGCGTCTGCGTAGGCAGGCGTTTGGTGGGTTGCGACACCACGGACCCGAGCACACGGGGGTTGGACCCTCCCACGCGTAGCCGTGCGTGGCTTAGCCGTGTCTGGGGAAAGGGGGATCCTGGAGGTTGAGCTAATGCCGGGTGGATGGACCTTTCAGGCCCCCCGGCGGAGGCAACACACCTCTTTGGCCTCTGCTTCACATTGACGGCACCCCCGGACTGACCCACCCGGGGGAAATCGGTAGTTGCATTTTCCTGTCCTCCTCTTCAATCTTCGTCTTTCTCTCTCACTTTCAATCTATCCTGTCCTCTTCTCACTTCATTCTACTTCCAATTTCCCAGGCAGCTAGGGTTAACCTTGTGTGGGTAGCCAACCTTGGATATTCCATATCTGGTTATAGTGGCGGCGTACAGCTGGCGTTTGCAGGACCTATGTTTTCCAGGTCCTGCAGCGTCCCCTCGTTGGGCTCCATGGTGGGTGGCTGGCGCTGCTGCCGAAACATTCACCTATACTTATGGAAAGTTCTTTCCCCCAACTCCCTGATCGCCGTCTGAAACGAGGGCGCACCGAAGAAGTCTTCAAGTTTTTTGGACGAAATACTGAGAATTTTCCTCGATTTCATGTGATTCATTCTGAGAAAAAAGAAAAGGCAGCGAAAATTATCTCACCTTTTCTGGTTGCAAAAACACTGACTGAAGTTTTTGGTCCAGGTTATAAAGTTTCCAGGCTGGCAAGCGGTGATCTCCTTCTGGAACTCCGCGAAAAGAAACAACACGAAAAACTGTCACATCTATTGTCATTCGGGGATCTCCCAGTGACAGTCACACCACACCGCACTATGAACACAATTCGTGGAGTCGTTTCCGATGCTGATCTTATGGAACTCTCTGAAGCTGAACTACTAGAAGGCTGGAGTGACCAAAATGTGATCAATGTCAAGAGAATTAAGATGAGGCGCGATGGAAAAGAGATCGAAACAAAGCACCTAATTCTAACTTTCGGAACAAGCACGCTGCCCGAGACCATTGAGACTGGGTACCTAAAGATGCGGGTCAGACCGTACATCCCCAATCCTCTCCGATGCTTTAATTGCCAAAGATTTGGCCACAGTTCACAGAACTGCCGAGGCCGCAAGACTTGCGCTAAATGTAGTGCCCAAGAACGCCCATCTGAAAATTGTGAGAGTACTCCACACTGCGTGAACTGTGATGGGGAGCACCCCGCATACTCGCGATCATGCCCATCCTGGAGAAAAGAAAAAGAAATCGTGACAATCAAAGTAAAGGAAAATATATCGTTCAAAGAGGCACGCAGGCGGGTAGTGTACCTGCCAAAGAACACCTTTGCCGACGTGGCGCGTCAGGGGGCAGCGCCACAACGGCCTCCGGCGACTGTTTGGCCCACACAACGTGAGCCGGCGGTGACGCCATCCGCCCCCTTGGCGGCTGCAGCTAGCGCTGCTCCGCCATCTCAGAACAAGGGGTCATCGACCTCCGGGCTGGTGGCCTCCAGGGCCTCGTCCCTCGAGACGAGGCCTTCACGTCAAACTAACCGCTCGCAAGAGCGCGTGTCCAGCGCCTCGCAAGAGGACATGGACACAACACCAAGCGTGAGGGCGCAGCCAGCGCCTAAGGAGCGGCGCGATTCCATCGACCGCTCCAAAAAAGAAAAATCGCGTGTCACGGCGCCTGGAAAGGGCCCGTGAGCTAACCTTGTATTCTTGAACGTACAGCACAAAAACACATTCAAAATGGACACACAAATTTTACAGTGGAATGTCCGAGGACTCCTCCACAACCTCGATGACATCAAAGAACTCCTACATAAATATAATCCAAAGGTGCTGTGTGTTCAAGAAACACACCTGAAACACACGCAAACAAACTTCCTCCGAAAATATGCTATTTATCGTAAAGACCGCGATGACACGGCCGTGTCATCCGGTGGTGTGGCTATCGCAGTGGACAGAGTTGTTGCCTGCCGAGAACTAAAACTCCGTACGCCCCTAGAGGCAGTTGCTGTTCGCGCGGTGTTGTTTAATAAACTAATTACTATTAGCTCTATATACATCCCGCCGAATTATAAACTCCGGAAAACCGAATTTCAAAACTACATTGATGAACTTCCGGAGCCATACATAGTTGTCGGGGATTTAAACGCGCATAACACTTTGTGGGGAGACAGCCGTTGTGACGGAAGAGGGCGTTTAATAGAAAATTTTCTTTTTTCCTCGGATGCATGTTTACTCAATAAGAAGGAGCCGACGTATTATAGCGTTGCGCACAAAACCTACTCCTCAATAGACTTGAGCATAGTATCCAGTACACTAATACCTTACCTTGATTGGAACATTATTAAGAACCCTTACGGAAGTGACCACTTTCCAATAGTCATAAATGTAACAAAACAGACTGAATGCTCTCCACATGTTCCCCGATGGAAAATTGAATCAGCAAACTGGGTTCTCTTCAGAGAAATAACATATTTAGCTCAGGGTGACATTGCAGGTTTTAACATAGACGATGCTGTGGCCTACTTTACAGGCTTCATAATAGAGGCTGCCACAAAATCCATCCAACAAACTAACGGGCTAGCCAAAAAGCGTCGCATCCCATGGTGGAACGACGATTGTAGAAAGGCGCGGAAACAACAAAACAAGGCTTGGAGATTGCTTCGCGACTCTCCAACTGCCGAAAACCTCATAAATTTCAAACAGACAAAATCCCAAGGCAGAAGAACACGTCGACGTGCTAAGAGAGATAGTTGGGAGCACTGTCTTTGCAGTATAAATTCCTATACAGACGAGAGAAAAGTGTGGAACAGAGTAAACACATTAAAAGGACGTCACACAAAATCACTCCCCTTGGTAAACACAGAAGGTGATAGCCTGGAAGATCAGGCTGACTTCCTGGGTGAACATTTTGAACGCATCTCCAGTGCATCACACTACACAGAACACTTCTTGAAGTTCAAAGAACGCGCAGAGCGACAGCCCCTCGAATGTAAATGTACGCAAAATGATACATACAATCGACCATTTTCGCTCGCTGAACTTAAGGCATCTCTAAACTGTTGCAATAACTCCGCACCAGGTGGCGATCGTATCATGTACGAAATGCTTAAGCACCTGCACCCTGAAACCCTAAAAACACTATTAAGTCTTTTCAATGCCATGTACGCAGCGGGTTACATTCCATCTTCGTGGAAGGAAAGTGTCATCATCCCTATACATAAACAAGGCAAGGACCCATCTTTAGCCATTAGTTATAGACCAATAGCATTGACAAGCTGTATTTGCAAGTTATTTTAAAAAATGATAAACCGGCGCTTGATTTGTGTGCTTGAAAGTGGCAAAATCTTAGACCCCTTCCAATGTGGTTTCAGGGAAGGTATGTCCACAACAGACCACCTTGTTCGTATTGAGTCTTATATTAGAGATGCCTTTATACACAAGCAGTTTTGTCTCTCAGTATTTCTGGACCTAGAAAAGGCTTACGATACGACATGGCGCTACGGAATCCTCCGAGATCTTTCGGCGATGGGTGTCCGTGGCAACATGTTGAACACTATCGAAAGTTATCTCTCTAATCGTACATTCCGTGTAAGAGTGGGTAACGCCCTGTCTAGGGCCTTCACCCAAGAGACCGGTGTACCGCAAGGGGGCGTGCTTAGCTGCACACTATTTATAGTAAAAATGAATTCCCTGCACACAGTCATTCCACGCACAATGTTTTATTCCGTTTATGTCGACGATGTGCAAATAGCCTTCAAGTCATGCAATATTGCCATTTGCGAAAGACAAGTGCAGCTTATAATAAACAAATTGTCCAAATGGGCAGATGAAAATGGTTTTAAAGTAAATGCCCAGAAGAGTACTTGCGTACTCTTTACTAACAAGAGAGGCGTAACGCCAGTTCCAAGCATTGCAATCAAAGGAGATGCGCTCTCCGTGAGCAGCGAGCACAAGTTTTTAGGATTGATTTTAGATTTTAAACTTACGTTTATTCCTCACCTTAAGTATCTGAGGGCAAAATGCCTGAAGACAATGAACCTTTTAAAGCTTCTCTCGCGTACGACTTGGGGTAGTGATCGAAAGTGTTTGCTTAACTTGTATAAATGTCTTATCCTCTCACGCCTTGATTACGGGTCTATAATTTATAATTCAGCAACGCCAAGTGCATTAAAAATCCTAGACCCCGTCCACCACCTGGGTATCCGTCTCGCGACCGGTGCTTTCAGGACAAGTCCAATCCAGAGCCTGTACGTAGAGTCGAATCAGTGGTCGCTTCATCTGCAGCGGTCATACAACAGTTTCACGTACTTTCTGAAAGTACAAGCAAACATTGAACATCCTTGTTATTCAACTATAAATGACGTGACCGCTGCCACACTCTTCCATAATCGACCTGCCGCGAGAAAGCCATTCTCTTTGCGTGTGAGGAACCTCAGTGAGGAAATGGGTGTTCCGCTTCTTGAACAATGTCCTGTGGCTCCAGCGAAACTGTTGCCGCCGTGGCACTGGCAACTCATAGAGTGTGACACATCGTTCGTAGAGGTCACTAAACACGCACCAGAGGCACACATTAGAATGCATTTCTTAGAACTCCAATCTAAATACTCGTGTACAGAGTTTTATACAGATGCTTCCAAGTCACATGCCGGGGTATCTTATGCAGCCATCGGTCCATCGTTTTCGGAATCCGGTGTACTGCACCCGGAGACAAGTATCTTTACGGCTGAGGCCTATGCAATATTATCGGCTGTAAAGTTTATAATGAAATCTAAACTCAAAAAGACTATCATATTTACAGACTCGCAAAGTGTTGCGAAAGGATTGAAATCACTCTGTAAACACAAAAACCCTGTACTTAATGAGCTCTATTCCATTCTGTGTAAAGCGTATATATCTAACCAGCATGTCACTATATGCTGGGTGCCGGGCCATAGAGGCATTGAGGGTAATGTTCGAGCAGACCAAATGGCCACATCAGTTACATCTCAGGCATTACATCTCCCTACAGCTGCTGTTCCTGCAACAGATTTGAAACCTTTCCTGCGAAATAAACTGCGCAGCTACTGGCAACGCTTGTGGGATGCGGAAAAAAATAATAAGCTTCACTTGATAAAACCACAGTTAGGTTTCTGGCCCCCCGTAACAAAAACACGACGAACTGATGTCCTGTTCTGTCGTCTAAGAATAGGACATACATATGGCACCCACAATTTTTTGCTTACTGGTGATGAACCACCAACCTGTGGTAGATGTGGTGAGAGGCTGACCGTCCTCCATGTCCTCGTGGAGTGTCGGGAAGCTGAAACAGAGAGAAGGAAATATTTTCCTCAAGCGTACCGATATCATGTCCCGCTTCACCCCATTATGTTTCTTGGCGAAGAACCGATTTTTAATGTCAAAGCAGTCGTAGATTTTTTGAACCATGTGGTCCTGCATGTTATTAGTCCAACTAGTTCGTAGCGCATCCTCTCTCCAGAGGATGCCGCTGTGATAATTTTTATAGCACATGCCTCCAGGCCCTTGTGGTTCAAGGGCTCTGTCTAGGCAGTAGTGCTTCTTGCCAATTACTGCATCTTAAATATTTTAAATATCGTGTCATTCTTTCTCAGTGCATTCTTCATTGCATAGTACACCTCATTATTCATTGCCATGATTTTAGTACATATATATTTTACGCACTTTACAGCGATTATTTTTAGGCCCCTTTACAGCCCCGTCACATCTACTTCTCAGAATTCATCGCTCCACTGCACACTCACAAACACTGGCATGGCGCTCTTTGGCCATAACTGGCCCTTGCGCCACAAAACACCACACATCATCAAGGTAGCAAGACCGGCCGCTGGATCCTCGCTCGAATGGGCCTCAGAGCGTCCCCGATGGGCAGCGACCCCGCCACCATCCCACCACACATCAGGCGCATGTTCATCATCAAACCCCTGCCCAAAAACACACTCGCCGGCCACCACGACGGCAGAAGAAGAGCGAGGGCCCAGGCACTACACAAGACGTACGGGACCAACTCCGCTGTGGCGTACGTCGACGCAGCCCAGTACTCTGATCGACCCCACACCTACGCCGTTTGCGCCGTTTCAGGCCCAGGACTCAAGGCACAGACAACTTCTAGCTCGCTAAGCGCTGCCACACCCACCGAAGCAGAAGAAGCCGCCATTGCGTTGGCCGTGGCCTCAACTGACGCCTGTATAGTTATGAGCGACTCCAAAACCGCCATAACAAACTTTGCGCGAGTAATAGTGGCACACACTACACTAAAGCTCCTACAGTCACTACAAAACAGTGGAGAACCACGCTCAGTAGAGTTGATATGGGTCCCGGCTCACGCGGGGAATCCAGGGAACGAAGCGGCCCACCAACATGCTCGAGGATTCGTCAGCCGAGCGGTGGGCCTCCCGTACCCGAAGACCTCAAACGAAGTCCTGCACTCATATCACGACATAACCCAGTACTATCGTCTTATACGACACACTAGGCCCGCATCACACAGTAAACTAAACAAGCGTCAGGAGGTCACCTGGCGCAGGTTACAGACATACTCGTATCCGAACCCCTACGTATACTCTTACATTTACCCGGATAGATAAGTCCGTACTGTCACCTGTGCGGCGAGCTAGCTACGCTCAGTCACATCCTCTGAAACTGCGAAGAGGATCCCCCTCCACCCGCTCCCCTGGCCTCTCCCTCACCTTCAGCGTGGGAGGAAGTGCTGCTTAGCTCCAGTCCGGACGTACAACTCCAAGACGTGGAGCGAGCCGAAGAGGTCGCCGTCACGCATCGCCTGGCGGCCATCTGGCCTTCCTGAGGAGCCCATGAACTAGCTCCCCACTCTGACGAATAAAGTTGTCTCTCTCTCTCTAAGCACGGACCGGGAATTGCTTGTCGTGGATTTTGAGGACTTGCGTTTGCACGTAGCGTTGTACCTGATGCTCCGCTGTTGATTGTCAATGAATTGTTATGCGGGTTGATCCTGGGGTGATCGTGCAGCCGCGCCTCTTTGTAGTTGACATGAACCATGTTGCAGACGAGTGGGAAAAGCATTCCGCCGCTGCACTTTCGGAGATCAAGGCTACCGCCCGGACGGATAATGATCTTGAGGTGCGTGGCGAGCAGTTTAGGTAGCGGAGCATGCCGTCGACGCTTAGAAGATCGCTTGCCTTGTTTGTGCTGAGCCGGCGTGGCCTGGTCGGGTGGTTGTTGAGTGGGCGTGTCGGAGCTGGTCGCCGGCAGCGCAGCGCGGAGAGTTGGGTAGGCCATTTTCCGGGCAATAATGGCTCTATTCGATCGAAGATCGTTTGCGAAGTCTTCTGGTGAGATATCTTCGCCTTGGACACAGTATACCATCCTGTTAGACAGTTCCATCGAGGTGGTAGAGGTCTTAAAAACGCCGACGGCCGCCTCGGCGTTGCTCCGGCACGCTAGCTCTACTTTAGCCCTAGCGTGGCCGCGCCCGGCTCGGGAACAGCAGTCGCTTCGGGGGCATGAAAAACAACAGGAAATTGCCTAAAATGGTGCGAACAGGTGTCGAACACCTTCACTGCCTGTTTTTGAGTGGAATCAGACCATGCCGGGTCGAAAACCTGCCTTCGCAATTCAAATAACACGGAGCCGAGGTGAGATGCGTCCGCTCGCTCCGCCGGTCACTTGGCGTCGCCCCGGTTTGCGGGACGGCGACCGTGTACCATGGTTGCTACGCGCGCGGCGTCGGCGAACGGAGTTGAAACGCGCCAGGCGTCTCAACGCGCTGACTTGCCCGCGAGAAATTGATACGGGCGTTCTAAGCTGGCGCGTCTCAACGCGCTGACTTGCCCGCGAGAAATTGATACGGGCGTTCTAAGCTGGCGCGTCTCAACGCGCTGACTTGCCCGCGAGAAATTGATACGGGCGTTCTAAGCTGCGTGTCGGTGCATGCGTCCGTGGCGTAATCAATCTGCTTCTGGTCAGCGACGCGTGCGGACGCAGGATGGTTGGCTCCGAGCGAGCTGCGACAGTGGTCGTCAACAGCTGTGGTAGCCCGTCGTTATCCGTGCCCAAGGACTACAGGATTATTCTGCCCAACATCAGGTGAAGCTACGAAGCGTGCAGTCATGCTGCACTGCGACATCTCAGGTCGTCCATATCGCATCGAAGACTTTCGAAAGCCCTTGCAAAACGCCGGCGTCATCAAGGACCTTGCTGTAATAGGTGCCTACTAGATGTAACACGTCTGGCTCGTTAACCTGCGGACGGATGAAGCTAAAGAGAAGCTTATAGAAGCAGGACGGTTGGTCGTCAAGGATCGTCTTTTCAACGTCATCGACCGCAACAGGCAAGAGATGTGTCTGAAGTGGTATTGGGTGGCTTTGGTTGTCACGAACGATAACATTTGGAGGGCATTCAGTGAATACGGTGAAGGGAAGGAGGTGACCAACGACAGGTGGAAAGCGATGGGCTTCGAATATACTGCCTCTTTGACAAAGTTTGTGCGATTTTTTTTAAGGAAGATATCGCGCTGGACCACATACCGCACCAGATACAAGGTCTTGGCAGCGGTACAGTGATTGTTGTGGCGCCAGGTCGAGCCCCTCTGTGCCTTCGTTGCAAGCACACGGGTCATATACGGCGAGATTGCACGGTACCGAAGTGCGCCGAATGTCATGCGTTTGGCCACGGACAGGAGGCATGTACTCGCAGCTACGACAAATCCGTGGGTAGATGTACGGTTGTAGACCAAAGTGAGCTTGTCATGGACGAGTAAGAGACAGAGCAAGCTGCAGCACCCGAACAGCTGACAAGAGCGGAACCGATCAGGGAGCAGACAAGGAAGACAGCGTTTCCGGGCTGCAAAAGCGCCGGTCATGACGGTGTCCAGCGTCGGTGAGCACCAAGAGACTGCTCCAACGAACGCGGTCGGCGTTGGTCCGGCGCTCCAGGATGACGGCCCCATCCAGGGACGCGACGCAGCGGGCAGCAAGTCGACGAAAGTGCTGTGAGAAAGATGGACGCGGAGGCAAAGCGTCGCCACGACGTGGTGTCGCAGGAGCAGCGGCAGGTCGCTGGAAGCGAATGGGCTGAAGAAGTAACCTCGCAGCGCTGTTCGGACGCGCGCGTCGTCCTTGACAAAGGGCAGCGAAGAGGTGGCGCCACTACGGCGACTGCACAAAGCGTCGATATGGGAAATGAGGGCGTTTTTCCGGCGTCGTTGTGTCGTTGGAAAGGTCCCTGCACGTTTGAACAACTAATAGCCGTGGATTAGCGACTAAAAGAAGGCCAAATCAGTTGTATGATATTGCGATGGAACAAGAATTAGATATAATCGCAGTGCAGGAAACACTAGTTCAAGGCGAGGACCAGAACGACGGCATGTTATGCCCGTTCTCGGCTCATTATAATGTGTGCGTCAGTCATGCGGTTCGGACGTCAGGAGGGTGCGTATTACTTGTGCGTAGTTGCTTAGGCATTTTTATACAGTCGGTTACAAGATGACCATCGGGCCGCTTTGTAGTTTGTGACGTTGTTTTTGCCTGCAATGAATGGCGCGCGGTTTGTTTGTATGCTCTAACTGACGTTGCACAGCGTCTAGATTTTTTCTGCCGCATTAATGAGTATTGTAACACTGATCGTATAATCATCCTTCTCGGTGTGTATGCTCATCACGAGACAAAACGAGTACTACACCGCTCGGCAAAGTTAATGGATATCATCAACGACTTCGCCCATGAAGACGTGGGAGAATGTATTACCAGTGGGCGTAATAATGTCCACGCATTTTCAAGGTTCTAGTCAAACACGCTTAGATCGTGCATATGTGTCGCTGTATATTGTGCCTCTGTGTAAGGATTATTGCGTAACCTCTCTCCTTCACTGACCATTGCCTCGTGATGTTTAGCATTTGCAGCAAAAAAGAAAGAAATATTTAACTGAGATTCACGGAAAATTAATAATAAACTACTTAATGACGATGTTTTCAAAACTTCAGTACATGATGGCATACAAGAACTGTACCTTGACAATAACTCAGAAGTTGGGCCGAAATGGGAAACACTTAAGCAAAAAATTAAAACGAAAGCTATAGAAAGAAGCACCATACTTAAACATGAAGAACGAATTCATGAGAGACTGTTGCGTTTGAACTTGCAAACTCTTGTCAAAGAAGAGTGTCTAAAGCCTGGAACCTTTAAGGGAGATATCCGTGTGGTGAAAGAAAAATTGGAGTTGTTAGACATGGAAAGATTTCGTGATGCAATTATAAGAGCGAGAGCGGAGAAAACGGTAATGGCCGAAAGGCCTACAAAGCGCGCACTAGGCACGGAAAGAAGTTACGCGCAACGTCATATAATAGCAGAAATAATATGCAATGGTGCCTTGACAAGCGCGAAAGACGAGATTGAGAAAGCCTTTTACGAATATTATAGTGCTCTGTTTTCGTTAGGTACTTTAGATAGCGACCACTTGAAAAGGGAATTTTTGTCCTTCATGTCACAATTAGGTGGAGAAACAAAGGATACATTGGAACTTTCAATCTCGGTAAGAGAGGTAGAGAAAGCGGTCGAAGACCTAAATCCCGGAAAGTCCCCTGGCCCTGACGGGCTAAGTGCGGCTTTGTATAAGACCTTCAAGCGAGAAATGTCTCCGATATTGGGGCGCATATTCAACGAAGCCTTTGAGTTTAAATCTCTGCCTCCATCATTTGTCGCTTCTCATACTATTTTAGGGGCGAAGCTCCTTATAGCGGCACCCGTTCCGTCCCCGTCGTAGTAGTAGTAGTAGTGTGTAACCAGTCTGAGAAAAATGAGAAAAAAATTCCGAAGTTGTGTCCGTAGCGCGGAATCGAACCAGGGACCCCTCGCTTCCGAGCGCGCGGCGTTAGCCCACTACGCCACGAAGCGGACATGGACAAACGCACCACGATGTCTATAAATACCCAACATTAACGAAAGGCCGCGTTTCTAGCGCGTTTCTAACGCGTTTGTGCTAGCGCGTTACGGCCCGTCTAAGAAGCTGGTGTAAGACGCTGTGGCCTCTCCACCTTACCTTCAACGCGTTTCGAACGCGCTGCCCAAAGCGGTGGCAAGTCAAGTTCAAGTCGAGGAGCGTTTATGAATACGGGGGGTATACTCTCTCAGCAGTCATGTGATGGCGTCGGCAAACGCGGTGCACGTTCCGGCATGTGTAAATGGCTGCGTAAGACGCTGTGGCCGCTCCCCCTTACTAGAGAGTACTACACGTTTCTAACGCGTTTGTGCTAGCGTCCCCTTAAGCACGAGATCCGATGATTCCCTCCGGAGCTTCGCCCACTCATCATCATTCACCTCGTGGATCTGCTGTCATTTTTATTGCTAAAACGAACGATTCTATCAAATTTCGGCAGGTATCAGCCTATCGTCCTATCAGCCTAACAAATGTAGATTACAATTTTTTAATGAAAATAGTGGCTATACTCGCGGACAACTTTCTGTGGCAATGAAGGGAAAGCCATGGAGGCAAAGCGCGCACAAGTGAGAGCGCTTCTGAAAAGAGTTTTAATTCACATTTTAATTCACGTTGGTTTAGGCTGGGGAAGAGAAAACATAAACAGCGTATTAGCAACAGTTAAATACGACAGAACACACCACTGAGTGTAAAAGTTGACTTGTTTTGCGGCTTTCCCCTTCCGCGTCTGGGCAAACGCGAAACCGTCGCACGTGGAAGCTGCGTCAATTCAGCGTCTGTTCCGAGCAGCCAAAAGCACTGTCAAACGCTGCCGGACTACTTGGCGCGGTAACACATGTGCAGCATCCACGCGCCCGTAGCTTTCCCTTCATTGCCACAGAAAGTTGTTCGCGAGTATAGAAGGTTGCAGATCGTAATAATAGTGGGCCCGCATCAAACATGTGGAATAAAGGGAAGAAGCATCTTTACCAACATTCACACAGCGAGGTGTGAGTGTTGCGACATCATGAAGGGTGCAGTCGCGATGCTCCACATCGATTTTGAGAAGGCCCTTGACCGCGTGCCACATGATTTGCTTATAACTGTCTTAGAACATACTGGTACAGTAATAACAGAAGCTCTTCGTATGGCGTACAGTGGTTGTAGTACTAGGCTTGTTGTTAACAAAGAAGTTGGAAATGTCATCCAAGTGGGGCGCTCAGTTCGCCATGGATGTCCTATTTCCCTCTCCTTTCTGGCATGTTTATTGAAAGCTTTTGCGTAAGTATTATAGACCGCAGTGCAATTAGCGGCTTCAGGCTACCTGCATCTGAAGTTGCATACTGGCCTATGCAGACGATAGGCGTTTTTTGTTCAAATCTCGAAAGTATAGCGGAGATTATTGCCATTGTAAAATGCTTTTGTGAGGTAAGCGATAGTGCAGTCAATTGGGTCTTGGTTTTTGGCATGGGGATTGGGGCCTCACGCCAGCTTTTCCTAAATGTGCAGTGGGTAACAACCCCGCTGAAGTATTTAGGCGTACCCTTGAAACATTACAACGACAGTGGCGGCGACAGGCAGAAGAAATCCGAGAAAAAGCTGAGAAATGGAAGGCCAGAGATTTGTCTATCTTTGCTCGTGCTACGGTTTGCAGTTTGTTTTTCATCAGTAAATTTTGGTATGTGCTGCAAGTGCTCTACTGTTCTCGAACGAATGTGCAAAAACTTCGAGTTTTTGCCGTGTTTATATGGGGATCGACATGGTAACGAACAGTCGGACGAACCTTTTTCGGCGTGTTCGTGATGGAGGCCTAAGTCTATTGCATTTATTTCTGATACAGCTTGTAAATTCTTTTTTGTACCATCGAGATGTTCAGGATCCTTTCCTGCGAACAGTTTGCCAAGTACGACTGGTCAGTGCTTTGTCCAACTTTGTCATCTCTTCCAATAAAACGGAAGGTTGACTACAGGGTTACCTTGAAGAGGTTGTTGAGTCGTGTCGCTTCCTGGAGGCCCGATTTTCGATTCATTATCTAAGCGCAGTGTCCTGTAAAAAATCGTATAAAGATTTATGCGATATTGGTCTCCCAAATCCATTGCACCGGACTCATTTCTCTGGGGGAAGATGGCGGAAAGTGCCGAAAAAGCATGCCTGTGCGTCCTGGGGTGAAAACATTCTTCTTTAAATTACATGCAGGCGTTTGGCCAGTTAAGACATGGCTTTCTGAAAATGGATTCTTCGTTCCGTGGGGTGACCACTGTTTCTTGTGCCGCAAACCAGAAACGATTGAACACGTGTTCCTGGAATGCTGGGATGCCGTGTCCTCCTGGGATGTCCTGCATAATCCCTTAAAGAACGATTTCCCTTCGGATGCACAGGGAATGAGGTACCTAATGGTTGATAACGAGGTTGGTTTTCCGCATGATATTACTATGTTACTGGCTCTGCACAGTATTTGGACGTCACGCATGGCTGTTTGCTATGCAGACGTTGATGCCCGTCCTGGTACAGAGTACTTTCGCGAGTCTCTGATTTCATTTCTCGAAATGTAAAAAAAAAGTGCAAAAGTGTGTACCCGAT
Source organism: Dermacentor silvarum (assembly GCF_013339745.2). Lineage (NCBI taxonomy): Eukaryota > Metazoa > Arthropoda > Arachnida > Ixodida > Ixodidae > Dermacentor > Dermacentor silvarum. The sequence goes on from NC_051155.1 coordinate 258,369,062, forward strand.
TGGGTGCCCCGTATGGAATCTTTGTTGCATAGGAAACAATTGTAAAATATGAATTTGTCATTACGAGGTTGACTATAATACCATTGCAATAAAGAAAAGAAAACCGTCCGTGGCGTAATAGCTAGTGTCAGTGTCGGGCTTCTGTACTGGAGGTCCTCGGTTCGAATCCTGCCGTCGGACACCTTTAATAATGTTTCTTCTATTATTTATTACACAGTTCTTCGATGAAAATGACGAGCTTCCAAAGTCACGAAGCCGTTTAGACTTGGTTCTTCATTCTATGGCTACACCGCGCTGGAGCCTCTGCTGCGCTGTGGCTATCGAAGCGCTCCCTGTCGGCGCTCGTTAGTGTCACGATGCAGTACTTCGCTTCACCGCTCCCAGATGGCGGACGTTACATGTGTTGCCGGAAATCAGTGATGAAAGCCGGGATAAAACGTGTTAAAAATGGAGTCCAGGTGGCAGGCGGAGTCGCAATTTAGGGGTGTAAGCGTGAGTTGGTGAAACCAGTTGAATGTATGTAGTGAGCAAATGATTGGTGTCACCGCCCAGCATCCTTCCTTTGTAGTGGTATAGGCGCCCGCCGTTCTGTCGCGACAACTTACGGCCATACCGTGACTCTTGCTGTTGCCATACTCGTGACGCTTGCGATTACGGGAATAACATGGGTTTACTGCACAAGCTAGAGAACAGACATTTAAGAAATTCTTTTCTTTTACTCAACGCAAGCACCTTTGCAGCACATATCTCGAGCTTCGTCAGAGTCGGCGGCGTAAGCGAGCACAGCGAAAGATGAAAGAGCGAACGCGGAGCGAAAGTTGAAAGACGTTGTCTAGTACACTCTACCGGAGACGAGAGCATGGAGGAAGGAAAAATTCATGAATGCGAGTGGCCCTTTCAGTACCGTCCTCGCGGGAAACTCGTTTATGGTGCATCCAGACGAAGGACCGAATCCGGATTTTTAGCGGACGCGGACGACTATGCCACGGATCGTCTGGCTGCAGGCGCATCCACACGGCGGACGAAGCCCTAGCAGACCACAGCGCCACCGAGCCGGATTACTCTCGACCGCAGCCTCTGCGCTGGCTAGCAGCAGACTGGTTTGAGAGTTTCTTCCTACAAAATGGAGGCCAGCAAAAAGCGACGTTTGGCCGCGATGGCTGTTGTTCTGTTCGAGATTGACGAGGACTTTGATTTGTTTCCACGAAAACGGCGTTGTTGGCGGAAGGACTGGATGGGAAGGAAATAATTGGGGGTGCAAAACCTGCTCTACGAAGAGCTCCTGAAGAATGACCTCGACGAATACCGGAGGCTGCTTCGTGTAAGCAGAGCGCAGTTTGTGCAACTGCTGTCGCGCGTGGGGCCCCGCATACGAAGGAAGGATACTGTTATGCGCCGCTCTATATCAGCGGAAACCACGGTGTAAGAAATATACTCTTACACCGTGCTGCAGGTCACACTGCGGTACCTTGCTTCAGGTAAGTATCACACGTTTCCAAGTTATTACAGAAATCGCCGACGTAAATGTATATCGGTTGAAAACTGAGCTTAGTGCTGATCTAAGGCCGCTACACATGTGTCTTTAAGTGCGTTCGTGTGGTAGTGTATAAGCTCAATCGCGCCCGAAATATTCAATGCAGATCCAGAGGGTTCATGTGGAAGGGGTATCACGAGTGCGCACAAGTTTTGTATGGCCGCGCTGTCGGCACCGACTTTCTGCATAAACATGCATCAGATAATATTGATATATTTACACTAACTACACCATTGAGTGTGATTGGTTTTCGCTGATACTCTATTCATTTACTGCTCTGAAACAACCAGATATCAGATGTATTTGTACACGTCCTAATTTTTTTTGTAGTCTGCTAGCGAGCAGTTGACTGAGCTTTTTTTTTTTTTTTTTCTTTGCAGGAGAGTCACTATTCCCTGATTTCACGTGACGGTGTCCGCATAATCTGCACGGCTTAGGTCCCACAAAGTGGGAAACTCTTCCACGATGTGGTTGAAATAAAAGGCGGCATCATCGCACACATTCATTGTTCATAGAAGTGAACGAAACCAGGAGCTATGAAGCACTGAAACCAGGCGCCAGCAAACAAAGTACTGATGCTGACTGCAATGCGGCTGTCCTCGAGCAGGAGAGAAGTGTACTGGTTGCCAGACACTGCGTGTTTATAAGCTAAAGCTGCGGCTTTACCCCGCCAGAATCCGGATGTGAAAAACGGCTTGGCGTTATCCGTCCGCGCGCCTCCCGGACGAGGCGCGGACGAGGCAAATCGCTGATGTGAGGTCACGTGACACGCCGTCCGGCTCTCCAAATCCGGATTCGGTCCTTCGTCTGGATGCACCATTAAGCGGACCTGCCCGACCGCTCGCTGCGTACTCGTATCTTGTCTCAGCCGGACCGCTCGTTTCGTACTATCGTCTGCTCTCGTCAACTGTCGCTCGCGCATGCTTGGTTAGCTAGGTTTCATCTCGTTCGCGCTTGTTTCGAGTATCATGGTTTGCGATTGTTTTTTACTGCGAAAGCATTGTATGCCCCATTATGCCCCAATCCGGCTTTGTAGTCCGCGGCGTGACCGAATGACGGTACCAAAAAGAGTAAAAACGCGGCAAAAATGGTTGAATGAACACCAAATTTCTCAGAGTGAACAAAGCAAATTAAGACCTTTGAAAAGAAAATTGGGTAAATGTTGATCTGGGGGAGAATCGAACCCGGGATGCGACAGGAGCACGCTTCCCTGAAGACACGGCTGATCCGCTTACTGTGCCTAGTGCGTGCCTGATTGCACAGGTCACGTGAGACGCGCTCGCGCCACTGCTCGCGCGTTCGTCTTCTTCCACAGCTGGCACGCTTTCGCGTTTTACGAACGTGTAACACTCGCTTACTTTTTTATGCGATCGTCTGATTTATCCAGTCCCGCCGCGAATTTAGTTGTTTTAAGCGAAGCTTAATAGGCTCACAAGTGTAGGCGGCGGTGGTGTCACGCTGAAAAGTGGGCCGCTCCTGGTGACAGTGCAGAAAGGGTCCAAGCTCAATGGCACATACCAGGGATAAGAAAGAAAGGAAGGCAGAAAGAAATAGAGAAAAAAAAACCGCATATCCACGGGGTGAATGATGATGAGTGGGCGAAGCTCCGGAGGGAATCATCGGTAAACCGTGAATCTTCCGTGTAATTCGCCCAGTCTCGCCGCACTAAATCGAACGATTGACTTCCACCAATGACACGCGCCATATGTGACGTCATTCCTATTTTATAACAGCGCCCTTCATTATAATTGCACCACCTCCCGCTAAAGGGGACGCTAGCACAAACGCGTTAGAAACGTGCAGTACTCTCTAGTAAGGGGGAGAGGCCACAGCGTCTTACGCAGCCGTTTACACATGCCGGAACGTGTACCGCGTTTGCCGACGCCATCACATGACTGCTGAGAGAAGAAGAAGAACAACTTTATTGAAACAAAAATCTTACTGGTGTCTATGGGTGGAGCCCCTATTCCAGGGCCCCACTGGCTTCCGCGGCTCGCCGGGCCTGGTCGAGGGTCGCCAGCTGGCTTCCCAAGTCCAGTTCGGTGAGTCGCGCCTCCCACGACCAGTTAACGAGTGAGTTCATGACTAGCGGCGAGACGGCATGTGCCGGGCGCCTCGGGCATTCGTATGTGATGTGCTGGAGTGTCGGGGTGTCTTCACACCAGGGACATTTGTCTTTGTGTCTGTCGGGGTATATCTTGTGTAGCCTGTGCAAGTGAGGAATGGTGTTCGTCTGTAGGCGGCGCCAGTCCCTTGCCTGCACCCTGTTGAGCTTGGGATGGGGAGGAGCCTTTGTTTGTCGGCCGAGTCTTTGCAGCTCCAGTATTTCTCGGGGCGTGCCGGGTGTGGGGGGCTCCGTTAGGGTGGAGTGATCCGCGGCTCGGCCTGTCATATCTCGAGCCAGGCGGTCCACCCGTTCGTTGCCATCCACTCCGGCGTGTGCCGGGCACCATGTGATCCCATGGTCGTGAGTGAGTCTTGGTCCGAGGATGCGCACGACACTGGCCGGCAAAACTCCCCGCATGTATAGTCGACATGCGTCCTGAGAGTCCGTTAGCACGTGTGCCGATTGACCGTTTGCTTCGGCGGCTCGTACGGCTAGGGCGATGGCTGCGGCCTCCGCCGTTGCGCTGGACGAGGTGCGCAAGGACGCAGCCGCGACCATGCGTGCCCGATTTGTCGCGACCGCCACGAAGGCGGGGGTTCGTGTTGTGTAGGGGTAGAGACTTGCGTCCGCGAAATACGTGTCCGGGTGGCCCTGCCTCTGTAGCAGGGCTGTCGCCGTGGCTCGTCTTCGTCTTGCGTGGTATGTCGGGTGCATGTTGCGTGGGATGGGATACACATGTAGCCGTGTTCGCAGAGCGAGTGGTATCAGTTGAGTCTCGTCCCCGCAGAATTGCGGCGCCAGGGGGTAGTGCAGGCGTCTTAATAGACAACGTCCCTGGGGCGTCGCGTTAAGACGCTCTCGCTGGGCGATCATCGTGGCTGCGGCGAGCTCTTCATATGTGTTGGTCAGCCCTAGCTCCCGGAGGCGCTCCGTGCTTGTGCTCGCCGGAAGGCCGAGCGCGGCCTTACAGGCGATTCGAATCAATTTGTCCACTTGATCGGTCTCGGTGCGGCGCGTGGCTTGAAAGGGCAGTGCGTAAGTTATGCGACTAATGACGAAGGCTTGCACCAATCGCAAAGTGTCCGCCTCCGTCATTCCCTCTTTGCCGCGCGCGATTCTGTTAATAAGTCCAGTGATGCTGCTTACAATGCGTTTGAGTTTAGAGAGCGCGATGGAAACGCTGCCCGTTTCTTGTACGTGCATCCCGAGAACCCGCATGTTTGTTGTCCTCTTGATGGGTTCCCCATCGAGAAAGAGTTGTAGGGTCGGTGCTCTGTTCGCTTGTGTATGCTTGGGCCTAATGTGTAGGTATGCCGACTTGGCCGGGGCGCATTTCATGCCTGCTTGTTTCGTGAAGGTTTGGACCGTGTCAATGGCTCTTTGGAGGATATCTTGCCGGTCGCCGTACGAGCCTTGAGTGGCCCATAGCGTAATATCATCCGCGTATATGGCTGAGAGAGTATAACCCCCGTATTCATAAACGCTCCTTGACTTGAACTTGACTTGCCACCGCCTTTAAAGCCCGTTTCACATGATGCGATTTTGTCTGCGAATTCGCAGCTGCGGAAAATAGGCCGCCGGACCCTTCGTGCGTGCGTTTTTTCGATGTTCGGCGTGCTGAACTTCTCTGCGAAAAACGCATCTGCGTTTTTTCAGACGACCAATAGGAGGCGGCTCGCTCAAACGTCATCGCGCGGCGCGCATTTCAAACATTGAACTCCATGTTTACAAGCGGCTTCCAGGGCACGTTGTTTGTTTTTTTTTTTTTTTTTTTTTTTTTTCATCCAAGCGAAGCTAACGCAGGGCGTACACCGCTGCTGCTAGAGGAAGCGACGCTGCAGGCTCAATAAATGTTTTCATAATCCAATCCAATCCAATCAACAGCGAGGGACAGGACGGCGCGATCCACAGCAGACGATCTCCACCACACAGATGGTTTCCCTCTCGAATCAGCATCAGCACTGCAGCCTTTTCTGAGCTGTAGTGATTAGTCTTGTGCAAGTACTTTTTGTGTCGCGCGCGCGAGAATGGCAAAGGCAGCTTTCAATGAGCAGCTTATTGCCGAAGTCGAGAAGAGGCCAATTCTGTCGAATACGTGGTTAGAGGAATACCGCGACTCCGACCTTCGTGATCGTCTGTGGGATGAAATTGCACAACTGCTGAAAGAAATGAAACCAAATGGTAAGTGTTTTGTACAGCTGTACGTTGTTGATATTCTTGCCTCAAAAAAGTGAAGCACGTCTGTATATTCACGCGAATATGAATTTGACTACCTGCATGTTTTCGTCTATCCATTTTCAGTGAGAGCCGACGAAGCGCAGACCCGCTGGCGTAGCCTCCGCGACACGTTTCGAAAAAAGAAGAAAGAAAAGAAAGATGCATCAAGAAGCGGGAGTGCTTCTCAAGATAGAACAAAAAAATAGTGGCCGTATTACAGCAGTATGTCATTTCTACATGACACCATGGAAGAAGCTGTGTACGTATTTCTGAAGCCCTCAATACCTTGGGCACAACGCGGCAGTAAGCTTCGTAAAATGTGTTCGGTGTTGATTACATGGTTCTGTGTAGGCTGACAGCTATCCTTTGCACCCCCGAAGCTCTGCGCGGGTGGCGCCGGTTTTGACCGTTGTTGCCCCAACGGCACGGCGGGAACCGGACAGATAGGCTGGAAAGGAGCCCGCGTCCGGGTAAAATGAAAAGGGAATGGTACTTGTAGTTGCTTGTATTTATGCATCTCGTTCTTGTTTATCTTTCTTTATTTTCCCTTGTTGCTTTGTTTTCTTTGCAGCAAAGCCAGTGTAAGTTCTGCCCAAAGAAAAGGAGAACTGAATGAAAGGGACCCATAGGGGTAGCAAAATAAAGTAAACTTTTTGCAGAGTTCTAACTGATCTTTCACTGTCAGAGCAGTACACTTGTAAAGCACCTTGTGAATGGTAGTCCCTCAGCCATATGGCGCTGAGTGGCGGAGAAGTGCGATTAATTCTTTGCGAATCAGACTGCTTAAAACGTGGCATTATTTTTGTCAAAAAGCAGTTAGAGCTTCTGTAGCTGTGTCACTTGACAGTGTTTTTGGCATGCATATTTGTAATAAACCAGTACTTACGGAGGATTTGTTGCGAGCCCCTTTGGTAATGTTTCTTTTTATGTTTTCTTTTTTGTGCAGAACAGTGAGCAACGTGAGCGACAACGAAGATAGCCTTCGTTGAGCCAGCTCCACTTTCAGAAGAACAGACCCAAGAGCCAACAGAGATTGTGAATGAGCTTTATCAGTGCATTTCAGAGAGGTCCAAGCATGGCGAGCAGTGACAGCTCAAGCCGCAAAAGGAGTGCGAAAGAAAGGACTGGGGGTCGAAGAAAAGCGCTGAAATTGACAAACAGATCGACACAGTGAGCAATCAAACTGCAGCGTACAAGGAATTGAGCCCAAGTGCGCACTTTGGGTTGGCTATTTGTTGCTGCGACGCCTGAGCACATGAGAGCTCATACATGTTGCCTCACATTATGCCCGAGGCATTTACCCACCAGCGCTTCTGTATCAAGGAATTCCAGAAGGTGAATGATGGTTTCGTCACAGCGTATTACAATGTTGCATTTGTTATGATGGTTTTGTCAAAGTGTATGACAACATAAAGAACATTATTTCATCTCTGCTGCTTTCTTTGCCAGTAGGGGGCCAAAGGACTCCCTCAAACCATCCTTCACAGGCTTTTCTCTTCGCCTCCTACCGAATGTATTGTGATAAAGCTATAAAGAATCAGTCAATCAAATTCATTCATTCAGCATTCGTATATACAAGTACTGAGTATGTATTTCTGCACATATAATTACAGGTACATGAACATCGCATAACAAACAATTGTAACATGCATATATGGTTACATTGCGTCAGACACATTTGTTAACACAGCTGAATTTCATTTTATCGCATTAGTGTCCCTTTAACTAAAGTGTGACATTAAGAACGTAAAAATATTTTTGAAGAGTAATAGTGAAGATTATTAGTTCGTGTAGACTATTTAGGCAAAACAAAGTGTTCTGTAATACGTAAAAAAATGTAACATTTATCATAACAATTAACAAATGTGTGTATCTGTCAAGGCAGCACTTGCAACTTCACATTTGCTTGGCATAACAAAACACTTTTTGGCAGCCACATAGACATTCATGTGTAGAATGGCATCAACCGAGATGTGAAAATCCTGAAAGCGTAATATATTTTCAAAGAAGGTGTCCAGAATCAATGTTCGCTGCAAAATAGTATGCCATGTCTCACACATTAAATGGAACAAAAAAGTAGAGTTATCTGAACAAAAAAAAAAAAGCGCCTTCTAGACGGCACCTTCCAATTTGTAGTATACAACAAAAAATTCATGGGGCCCTACTAAGGAGCCCTTCGAAAGGTCGTAGCAAACCTATGGTGGAAGGCCACATCGCTCACGTTGCCACGGTACAGCTCCTTCGTGCACAAAATAGTTGCGAAACACATCCCGCGTTTCGGCTGCAGACTTTGTGTAATTGTGTGCACCATGATGCTGCAGATTAAGGAAAGCATTCTCCTCAGCTTCCTGGCGCCACTGCCCTTCCACAAGGTTGCCGAAAGTGTCTACCTCGTCCACATATCTTTCTGGAATGTAGGACACGTCATCACGAAGGAAATTGTGCAGAGCACATGCTGCGAGTGTCACCATTCTGGCATTTTCTGGTAGAAGGTTCATCGGTCTACGGAAAATCCGGAACCTTGATGCCAGCACCCCAAATGCATTCTCGGCACATCTTCTGCAATTTTCAAGACAAACATTATTGTAGAACCTATACGAATAAATTTAAGTTCCGCGTTACCTTGCTCTGCTGAGTTAAAGAGGCGCAGGTCCTCTGCGAGGCACCTGCCAGGGTACGGCCGCAGGAAGTCTGGCCTCAACTGGAACGCCTCGTCGCCGACAAAGACGTAAGGGGCTACGGCAGTGGACACTGGGAGCAGCTGAGGAGGAGGCAGGTTTAAAGCACCTTGGCTGAGAAGTTTCCCAATCTTCGATGCCTTGAATACACCACCATCACTCTGCGATCCATATGCGCCCACATCAATGCAGACAAATCGTAGCTGGTTGTCCACTACAGCCATTAGAACGATGGAGTAGTTGCCCTGTAATGACAGATAATCACATCTCATTGAGAAGTGTTTCACTAAATCTTTGTACTTGTAAGAATAATACATAACTAACGCTCTCTTACCTTATAATTAAAACATTGAGATCCCGAATGCGGAGGGGCTTCTATTTGGACATGCTTCCCATCCACAGCACCTATGCAGTGTGGGAAATCCCACCTGCTCTCAAAGCCCTTGGCAATATCCTGCCACTGCTCAACGTTTGCTGGGAACTGATAATGCAGTAAATAATCATAGATATTGCAGTTTTCCCTCGTACAAAAAAAATGCAATGGTTAAACATGGAAAATAGTAGTTCTGCTTAAACCTTCAATAAATGAAGTTTCATAGCTCGCATAACACTTATGCATGTAGGTCACCACGAATGTCTCATAACTTGCTTAAACAAGCTTACATATTTAACAAATTTGTAGGATAACTTACCTTCATACACTTGGGTCGAAGGACATCCCACAGAAGTGCACATACTTCCTTCACAATGTTACTTGTAGTCGATATGCCTACCTTAAATGCCATGGCAACATCTTTAATTTGCATCCCCGATGCTAGGTATCTAAAGTAAACATAGAAAACGCATTGCTCGGCAAACTTGTGGAGCTAAGTTCCCAAAACATTGTGCAACATTTCCTTCTTACAGCGAAATAAAAAGACATTTATTTATCTTCTAATTAGCAGCAAAAATGCCATGTAGCTATTAGTTCCCTGGCAATAGCAGATGTACATTGTTTACTTTTTCGCAAAACTCCGAAAATCCCCAGTTGTAAAAAAATGAGTTCACACGCTAGACAGCGTGCAATATGCAGAGCATTTTAGTATTTGCATATCAGAAGCACAGGTCAAGAATTGTTTTCACTACAATACCATGGACGCACATTTAGAGCTGTTAACTTACCTCAATGTGATGGCAAGGCGGCATCGTGAGGGCACGGGCTCCCGTAAAACCCACTGCTTTGAAAGCCTTGTTTCTAGCAACGAATGTAGTTTTTCGAATGTCTCTGGTGTCATCCGATAATATTTTCGGAACACCTCCGGATCATGGGTCATCAGAAAGAGGGTCCTGCGCAGGAAATAAGATTTCACAATTACTACACCTGCGCACTTGTACGAAGAATACTCAATACGAATGCGGCTCACCGTTGTGTAGAACTCGGAGTCCGTCTTTCTGTTCTGCCAGCTCGGCCTCACCCACCATCGACGGGGGTTTGGTTGTAGCAGGAGTGCCTTCTTCTTCAGCAAGTAAAGTTTTTTTTTTTTGTGAAGAAGCAGGATCTTCTTATTGACGGGCGCCATTTATTTACGATCTTGCAGGCGCGAATGGCGCGTAGCAGACGATACGATCGCGCAAAAAGCGCACTCGCCAATGTTGCCCGTACCTTCGTGCCAGCCAGCAGCTAAAAACAGCTGAATAACTTTGTTTATTTCTTTTTTTTATTATTAAACACAGTAATGATACTTTCAGTAGTGTAAATATATAGTTTAGAAACATTGCAGAGTGGTTAATTTAGCAAAAAAGTTGCTAAAGCATATACCGAACAATATAAGAGTTTGCAAACCCTGTGCTACAAGTATGCGAAAAACGCAGCTGCCGTGGATCCATGTGAAACGGGATTGCGAATTTCGCATCTGCGAAAAACGCAGCTGCGAAAAACGCACTGAAAAATCGCACGATGTGAAACGGGCTTAACGCGTTCCGAACGCGCTGCCCAAGGCGGTGGCAAGTCAAGTTCAAGTCGATGAGCGTTTATGAATACGGGGGTAAGGCGGAGAGGCCACAGCGTTTTATACTAGCTTCTTACACGGGCCGTAACGCGCTAGCACAAACGCGTTAGAAACGCGCAGTCTTTCGTTAATGTTGGCTATTTATTGTCGTCGTGGTGCGTGTGTACATGTGCGCTTCGTGGCGTGGTGGCTAGAGCCGCGCGTTCGGAAGCGAGGGGTCCCTGGTTCGATTCCACGCTACGGACACAACTTTCGGAATTTTCTTTAGGGGCGAACTTCCTTAGGGTGTGGGTCTGTCCCTCCTCTGTAGTATGTAGTAGTCGTCGTAGTAGGTAGCCACGTCTATTTTTATGAGAAAAAAAAATTCCGAAAGTCGTGCCCGTAACACGGAATCGAACCAGGGACCCCTCGCTTCCGAACGCGCGGCGCTAACCACTACGCCACGAAGCGCACATAGACACACGCACCACGATGACAATAAATACCCAACATTAACGAAAGACTGCGTGTTTCTAACGCGTTTGTGCTAGCGCGTTACGGCCCGTGTAAGAAGCTAGTATAAGACGCTGTGGCCTCTCCGCCTTACCCCCGTATTCATAAACGCTCCTCGAATTGAACTTGACTTGCCACCGCCTTGGGCAGCGCGTTCGAAACACGTTGAAGGCGGTGGCAAGTCAAGTTCAAGTCTAGGAGCGTTTATGAATACGGGGGTTATACTTTCTCAGCAGTCATGTGATGGCGTCGGCAAATGCGGTGCACGTTCCGGCATGTGTAAACGGCTGCGTAAGACGCTGTGACCTCTCCCCCTTACTAGAGAGTACTGCACGTTTCTAACGCGTTTGTGCTAGTAGCGTCGCCTTAAGCGGGAGATGGTGCAATTATAATGAAGGGCGCTGCTATAAAATAAGAATGACGTCACATATGGCGCGTGTCATTGGTGGAAGTCAATCGTTCGATTTAGTGCGGCGAGACTGGGCGAATTACACGGAAGATTGACGGTTTACCGATGATTCCCTCCGGAGCTTCGCCCACTCATCATCATTCACCCCGGGGATATGCGGTGTTTTTTTTTTTTTTAAGTAGACGTGGCTACCTACTACGACGACGACTACTACTACTACTACTACTACTACTACCACTACATACTACAGAGGAGGGACAGACCCACACCCTACGGAGCTTCGCCCCTAAAAGAAATCACGTGCGGTGCACACCTGCATTGGTTATGCTACACGCGTGATCACGGATCAAGTGGCACGCGGATCACGTCACACGCGCGCAACCAATGAGGTACGTTTGGCGTGTCGCGAGGAGGGACATGCATGGAAGGATAGCGGGTTTCCGGGCTTCCCTCGCCTCATATCAGTTTCGGCGAACAGATGGGAAGGCCACGCATGGTGCGTAAGGAGCGAGCTGTGTTTGATGAACGCCGGCGTGAACTCGCTCGGGAAAGCGCTCGTCATCGACATGCCGATTCTAGCGTGAGCGCTTCCGTAGCCGAGGCTCGCCGTGAGCGAAGCACCGAAGATCCCGAAGCGAGGGCTTCGGAAGCGCCGTCAGCAACGATCAGAGAATCCCGAGGCGACAGCTTCCGAACCCTGACGAAGGTCAGATAAACGCACGACAAGCTTCGCTTACCCCCATTTTCTCGACAGGGGAAGGGCTGGCGATTTTTCTTTGTGTTTAGGTCGGCAAAATAAAGAGACCTCACTCAGACTGGCTGCAATAATATATATTTTTTCTAAGGGCTCACTCGAACTGAGGCTCACCAACATTATACTGGGGCGCGAGGCTCAGACTCTCCAAACTGCAACTCGGAGTGATTCAGCAACAATAATCTTAGAGTGACGCCAAGAAGTCGCCGTCACTCCTCCCGCTCTCATTTCTCTTTCAGTGACTACAGCGTTCAATAGGTTTAGCCATATATGATTTTAGTCAGATTAAAGTGGGCTTCGACATAGACCTGCGCCAGAGAGACTTCCTGACCGCGCACTCCAAAACTTTAGTCTTTAAGCCCACAACGCATACAATCCTAGTGACTTTTCTCTACTTCAACAAAAAAAATGTCACAGTTTCGCCCTAAGGGCGAAGCAATGAATGCGATAGCAACACAGCAATGTCATACGAAGTAAGGTGAGCGGCTTTGGTAGCAATATGAATTGTAGTAAACATGAGCTGATTAAGTAAGCAGGTGTGCTGCGGCGTAAGTAGACCGACATGAAGAGAGACTCGATGACCACGAGAAGGCGTGTGTGAAACGGTGGTGTTGATGAGAAGCGCTTACCGTGGGCTGCGCGTGCGAAGGGACACACCTGTAGCGCTGCACTGCCGATCCGGGCAGCATTGCATGTGTAGCGCGCGTTGGAAAATGTGGCCCGACTATTAGTAACTGCATGAACAAGCGTGGTGTTAGCGCGCACAAACAAACATGAATAGATCACACTGAATGACTGCAGACAACGACTGTCAAAACACTGGCAGCAAGCGCAAACGCCGCAGCGGCGAAGGTACGTGCGGTCTATCGCTTCAACGGAAACTGAGCGGCGAATGCACGGCGCATAAAGGTCACAGCCGTGGGGTGATAAGAGACGGTGCGGGCGGAGCGACGAGTGCGGTTGTTGGCAGAGTAGAAGTGCGCCCCCCCCCCCCCCCCCGCTCTCTCCGGCGCTGGCTTCCCGCTTCCTCGCTTGCGCGTGGGAGATTGAGTGCGTTCGCTCTCCGTGACAGCGCGCGTCCCCGCACGCTTCCGCTCGGGCATACGGCGCGCGGCGAAGATTTTATCTATAGGGAACTTCACGGCGACGGCGACGGTGACGACGACGACGACGGCGACGCCGACGGCAGAAATCCGGTTGAAGTGTCCATATAGTTGCTATCGCAATAAAACGAAAGGTTAGTTGAGCTGTATTACCCTCCCATAATGACTCACCTTGAGTGACGCCACCTTGAAGCTCCCGCACCAGCTCGCCGTAACGCGATGGATCTTGGCGGTGTCTGCTCAGGAAATTTGTAATAATTAAAGATGGACTGCATTGTATTCTAAAGAAGATAGAGACTGCACTTGACAAGTTTCAATCGCTCTTACTGAGACGCAAGTCACAAAACGTCCAATGCGAAAATATACTTTGAAATCCGTGACGTCACACTAACGAAGCAAAACCGCGATTTCGGCGGGAAACTAACAAAAAAAATGTCATAGTTTCGCCCTAAGGGCGAAGCAATGAATGCGATAGCAACACAGAAATTTGTTAGTTTCGCCCTAAGGGCGAAGCAATGAATGCGATAGCAACACAGCAATGTCATACGAAGTAAGGTGAGCCGCTTTGGTAGAAATATGAATTGTAGTAAACATGAGCTGATTAAGTAAGCAGGTGTGCTGCGGCGTAAGTAGACCGACATGAAGAGAGACTCGATGACCACGAGAAGGCGCCTGTGAAACGGTGGTGTTGATGAGAAGCGCTTACCGTGGGCTGCGCGTGCGAAGGGACACACCTGTAGCGCTGCACTGCTGATCCGGGCAGCATTGCATGTGTAGCGTGCGTTGGAAAATGTGGCCCGACTATTACTAACTGAATGAACAAGCGTGGCGTGAGCGCGCACAAACATGAATAGATCACACTGAATGACTGCCGACAACGACTGTCAAAACGCTGGCAGCGAGCCCATGTGCCGCAGCGGGCGAAGGTAGTGCGGGCTATCGCTTCAACGGAAACTGAGCGGCGAATGCACGGCGCATAAAGGTCAGAGCCGTGTGGAGATAAGAGACGGTGCGGACGAGCGACGAGCGCGGTTGTTGGCAGCGTAGAAGTGCGCCCCCCCCCCCCCCCCCCCGCGCTCCCTCCGGCGCTGGCTTCCCGCTTCCTTGCTTGCGCGTGGGTGATTGAGTGCGTTCGCTCTCCGTGATAGCGCACGTCCCCGCACGCTTCCGCTCGGGCATACGGCGCGCGGCGAAGATTTTATCTATAGGGAACCTCACGGCGACGGCGACGACGACGGCGACGACGACGGCGACGGCAGAAATCCGGTAGAAGTGTCCATATAAATGGTATCGCAATAAAATTTGCGTAGCTTGCACTGGAAGCGCAACGCTTAAGAGACCGCGGAGCTGATGGGCACCTAGCTAGACCTGGCTTTTGGGCTAGGCTAAGCACTACCAAGGCTTCCCCAACATTTTCCGGACTTTATTGATTATTGATCTATTATCAATTAGCTATTGATTGGCTATCGATTTTCTATCGATTGCTGACCCAGCCTAAGTAGTCCCAAGCATGCTTAGCTAGACTTTGCTAGGCTCAGCTTCACTTGTTTACAGGGGTGTGTGCCATTGCGCTTGGACCCTTTCTCCACTTCCGCCATGATTGGCCCACATTTTTTCCGACGCGTTACGGACTTACGGCCGGCTTAAACAGATCCGCTGTTAATACCAATTGCATTTTCCATATTTAACATTACATTGTCACCGCAACCTTCCTCTCCCTCACAACGTCCGCCCTCCCTCACCAATCTTCACGAAGGCGATCCTCACCTCACCACGTGAGGGTGAGGGCAGATTAAGGTGAAGAAGGTGCTCGTCAAGGTGCCCACGCCTGATCCAGAGTAATATCTTAGTTCCGATAATTAAAATCAATTGTATCTAAAAGGAACATCTCCATAATGTCCTTAACTTTTGCTAGCTACAAAGCCACCCCTCATTAACAAGAATAACGATATGCGCACAGCGGTATCGTCGCTTCCCTTCTCTTGCCATCCATGCGTTTATCTTTCGACTTGTAGGGCAATATGGTGCCACTGTCAACGTTGCCAATGTATGGTGCAGCGTCCGTGATGAGATAAATTACATCAATAATTTCACGCCATTTATTTCCCTCTTACATGGCAAATTTAAAAGGTTGAAACACGGACTTAGGGCCCATTCACACTTGCGACTAGGTGAGGTCGCGCGACCAATTGCGACTGGCGACCAGAAAACTACTCAAGACGAACGATGTTCACACTTACAAATGCGACCGACGAGTCGCTATACCGAAATGTATCACGATACGCCGTTCACGTCTGCTTGAAATGTCATCGCCGCGTAAAATAAGCGTGAGCGTATAGGGACGTTCTGTTCCTTCGCACCTGATTGGTTCAGCTGTTCTGCGACTGCGGCCGCGCGACCGAAAAATCGAGCAGTGAGCGATGGCCCGAAATGGTCGCATTTCGAGAAAAGCGACCATTTGCGACTACTTGCGACTGGTCGCTTTGCGACCAACTTGGTCGCGCGACCTCGCCTTGTCGCAAGTGTGAATGGGCCCTTATACTTTTGTGACGAATCCCTTCAACTTTGGAATAGAAATATGTGCCGTAAAGTTTGTAATTAGGAAATTAATTAATGCACTTATTTTAATTTGTAAATGACTTTATTTGATCTTTTTTTAATGATGTCTTCCTGGGCAGATAACTGATCTTCATAAAATAATATATTTAGAGTAATTTTTGTGTTTATTAACATTCAAAGTGGTCGAAGTAAAAAAAAAGAAAAGCACTGTATAAAACATGCATGTTATCTTTTATAGCGCTTACGTTTGTAATGATCAACAAATCTCACAAGTAATCCTTACAGTTTAAACTTTGCTGCATATCACCCATAGCATGCTTCCCATTCTCCGCAAATGCAGATACAGGCAGTGCAAAGCGCGATGCCATGGACAAAGACTAGACCACGTAAGCAGGACGCGTCCCGACTTCCAACTAAACTTCAGAAACTCAAGAGAGGTGCGAACTAAGCACACTTCTGTCTGACATCTGCCACCCGCACGTCGATAAAGGCGGAAGAAAAATGTCCCCGCAGCTATGTTTATATATCATCATGTCATCCGTGTGGTGTAGTGTGGTGTAGTGTGGAACAGAGGTAGAACACCGGGTTTCTAATCCGAAGGTCGTAATCTCAAATCCTCCTGAAGTCCACTGCATTTTCAGGCTTGAAGTGGCGCCTGACACCGGCAAAAAAAAAAAAAAAATGCCGAGAGCCAGTGGGGCTCTCGGCATCAGCGAGCAGAATCAGCGAGCTCTTTGGTTGCAACCAAATTAGGAAGGCCCACTAAACTTCAAAAAAGGGCACCCCTTCGTCAGAACAGGCCTACGTGGGGACCGAGAGAAGGAGTATGTCGAGATGACGAGGATGCGAAACATATGGCAAGCAATTTGGCATGCTCAAAGCCTACAGTCCAGGCCCGTACTTTTTAAAAAGTTCAGTAACGCCTGGATGGCCTTGAAACTCGATTGAGCGTCTGGCCAAGGGCCTAAAATAATGTCATCCGACAACGGTGGGCTGTCAAGGACGCGTAAGGTCATTATTGAACCTTTGACGCTCTCCCACGGCAGTCACAAAGCACGTGGCCTATAGTCTCATTTACATGGCACTACTCACAGTCTGGAGACTCGGTGCGTCGCATGAGGTGCACGTATCCGCCCGCAAACGCTACCCCCAGCCTTAGTCTGTGCAGAAGACTGGCACAGCTGCTTTGAATTTTTGGTGGTAGCCTAAATCTCATGGTAGGGTACAATCTCTATAGTCGTCTGTGTCGATTATCCGGATTGTCCCCGTGCTTTTCTGTCGATTTTCGGATGACACTGGAGAGGAGGCAGTTGGCGTCCGCTCTTGAAAAAGGAATTGCAAGCATTGATTGTGGTTCTTCGAGTGCTTTCTTCGCTTCGGCATCAGCCAGTTCGTTGCCGTGTATACCACAGTGACTGCGAATCCACTGAAATGTGATGTGGTGGCCGTTTTCTTGCGCTAAAGTGTATAGCTCGGCAGTTTGAAGAGCCAACACTCTGTAAGCGCTTTCTTTCAACACCAGTCTAAGTAGTTGCAGAGCCGATTTTGCGTCACTGAAGACTGTCCATACTTGAGGAGGCTGTTGCCAAATATATTGAACGGCCTCTCTGATTGCCACTAGTTCCGCAGATGTTGTAGTCGTCTTGTTACACAGACGAAACCGTCGAATGACTTGATGCGCAGGCACGACGAGAGCCACACCAGGTATGGGGCAGAAGCTTGAAGGGTAACACAGAAGCTCGGGTACAAGTTAAGGACCGCACAAAGAGCGATGGAATGAAAAATGTTAGGCCTAACGTTAAGAGACAGGAAGGAAGCGGTGTAAATCAGCGAGCAAACGGGGATAGCCAATATTCTACTTGGCATTAGGGGTAAAAGCTGGGCCGGCCGTGTAATGCGTAGGATGGATAACCGGTGGACCATTATCGTTAAAGAATGGGTACCAAGAGAAGGGAAGCGCAGTCCTGGACGGCATAAAACTAAGTGGGGTGATGAAGTTAAGCAATTTGCAGGCGCAAGTTGCAATCAGCTAGCGCAAGACAAGGGTAATTGGAGGTAGAGGCCTTCCTCCTGCAGTGAACATAAGTATGGGCTGATGATGATGCCATCCGTACTTATTGCCACGCTAAGTACAAATCCAGAACACGCAGCTCGTGCACACCACCATGCGCAGCAACTACAATATATACGCACCCTGGCTGCGTGCGAAGGAGGAGGAGGAGGAGAGAAAGAGAAGGCAGGGATGTTAACCAGAAATGCGTCTGGTTGGCTACCCTACTCTGGGGGACGGGAAAGAGGGAATAGAAAGATGAGGTAGAGAGAGGAGGGGGGGGGGGGAGGAAGGACACGGTGAGCTCGCGCACACTCGCGGAGGGCCTGAGCAATTCAAAGGCGTTCACATAGGCCAGTTGTCTTCAAGTAAGACAACAGTGCCTTCACAGCTTTGTGGGCTGACGAGCGATGGGGACGGTCTTCAAGGAGCACCTGCATGGACAACGGTCGATCGTCAAGTCGTCGCAATGCGTTCGATAAAGTTTGTCTTTCCGACTGAAATCGATCGCAGTGACACAATAAATGTTCTATGTTCTCTTCGCTGCCGCAGACGTCGCACGTGGCACTTTCGGTCATTCCAATCAAAGCACAGTACGCCTCCGTGAAAGCCACTCCCAACCCCAGCCGGTATAGAAGCGATGCTTCACGTCGGTGAATCCCGGGTGGAGGTCGGAGTTGTAGCGAAGGGTTCAGTTCGTGTAGCCTCGTGCGCCTTATATTTGGGGTGTTCCACTCTGTTAAAGAGAGTTTGCGTGCCAGGTGACGAAGCTGCCTTCCAGCGTCTGTCCTGTAAAGAGGAATGGGAACGCTGTGTTGTTCTTGATGTGACTCTCGGGCAGCTTTGTCAGCGAGATCGTTTCCACTGATGCCGCAATGGCCAGGTAGCCATTGGAAAATAATTTCGTGGCCTTTCTGTTTGACGTCGTGGTGAAGTTTGACAATTTCATACGTTAGTTGTTCGTGAGCTCCACGTCGGAGAACTGCCTGCATACTTTGTAAAGCCGGTCTCGAGTCGGAAAACACGGCCCATGTACCAGGACTCTCTGCGTCTATAAGTTGAAGTGCACTGCGCAGAGCCGTGAGCTCTGCAGCCGTGGACGTCGTGACATGTGAGGTCTTGAATCGGATTGTTAGTCCTCTCGTCGGTATAAGCACAGCACCGCCAGAACTGGTCGATGTAGTCGATCCGTCCGTATAGACATGCACGTGACTGCTGTATCTCTCGTACAACAGAAGTAAGCTCAATTGTTTTAGTGCAGACGGTGATAAATCTGACTTTTTCTGAAGTCCTGGAATTCTAAGTCGGACTTCAGGGCGGCACAAACACCATGGAGGAGACACCAGCCTGGCCGGAGGTGCGTACCCCGATGTAATCGAGGCACGATATGCACTAACAGTTGTGCTATATGACGTGCGGGGTCTTTCCACGGTGAGTGCGGCGAGGTGGTGGCAAGGAGTCCGGGCAATGTGCCTGACATGTGCACGCATTGCCTCGATGGCGATGTGCGTTGTGATTGAATGATCTTGAGCAATGGCGATAGTTTCAGCCGTTGACGCACTGCGTGGTACTCCAAGGCATATCCTAAGAGCTTGCGCTTGAATGCTTTGAATTTTACGCAAATTAGTTTTGCAGGTGTTGGATATAACAGGTAGGCTGTACCGGAGGAACCCAACAAACAACACCCTGTATAGCTGTAACATGGGTTGTGTGGATACCCCCCAGTTCTTTCCTGCAAGGAACTTGAACAGATGACAAATAGCAATCAGGCGCTTTTTCACGTGGTTGACGTGAGGAGTCCAGGACAGATCTCTGTCAATCACAACTCCCAAGAACCTGTGACTCTTGCTGAACGATATCACTTGTCCGTTGATTGATATGCCGTATGCAGACATTGGCTTCCGCGTAAATGCCACCACTGCGCACTTTTCCCACGTCACCTCCAGTCCTTGTTTACGAAGGTAGCATGATGTCGATGAGGCCGCCTTCTGAAGCCGAGCGCGAAGCTGAAGCCGTGTCACCCCCGACGTCCAGATACAGATGTCGTCGGCGTAGGTAGAGAGTCGAACGGTGCTTGTCAGGTGCTCGATTAGTCCAATAAGGGTCAGATTAAAAAGCGTTGGGCTTAGTACTCCGCCTTGAGGGACTCCGCGGCTACTGTAATACGGGGGTGTCGGGCCATCCCCGGTGAGCACGTAGAATGATCGCATCTGTAGGTAGCTGCGAACCCAGAGGTATGTCTTGCCACCAAGTCCTATTACTTCTAGCGCTTTAAGGATGGCTTCATGGGTGACGTTGTCGTAAGCTCCTTTAACGTCTAGAAACAAGGCAGCAGACACGCGTTTACAGGCCTTCTGGAATTCGACATACGTTACCAAATCGACAACGTTGTCTATAGACGAACGGCCGCGCCTGAATCCTGTTAACGTGTCTGGGTAAATTTCATAGTGCTCTAGGTACCACTCCAGTCGCGTTAGAACCATCCGTTCCATTACTTTGCCTACACAACTTGCAAGCGCGATCGGACGGTATGACGAAATGTCCAAAGGCGACTTGCCAGCTTTAAGGAGCGGAATCAGGCGACTTGATTTCCATTCCTGGGGAACGGTGCCTGTCTGCCACGAGTCGTTGTACAGGAGCAAGAGTGCCATTCGAGCTCGTTCACCAAGGTTACACAAAGCGCGGTATGTAATGCCATCTGGTCCTGGGGCTGAGGAACGCCTGCATAAAGCGAGCGCAGCTTCAAGTTCGTCCAGAGAAAAAGGGCACTCCATACGGGGATCACGTGAGGATGGTGAGTGGTCAGGAGTCTGCGTTCCAGTGGAACTTGCTACACCGGCAATCCTCCTACAGAAGGATTCTGCGACTTCAATCTCGCTGCATTGTAGGTAAAGGGTCAGGAAATTAAATGGCTGGCGCTGTCCAGGGGTTGCACGGAGGCCCCGAACAGTTCTCCATATAAGAGACAAAGGCTTTCGCGGATCCAGAGACTCGCAGAAAGACGCCCATCGTTGTGAAGCTAGCAAATTCGACGCTGTATTTTCTTCTGTGTGCGTCTGGCCAATCTCAAATCATGAATGGACTTTGTGCGCCTATATCTTCGTTCCGCACGGCGTCGAAGTGCACGAAGTTTCTCTAGCTCGATGTCGAATTCGGTGCGTTTGGAGCTTTTCAGAGTCGAATGTGTGGCAACCTGTAAGGCACCTTTTATTGCGTCCCCTAGGCTGGATGGCATCTCGTCTCGACAGCGGCTTCCAGGATTGATTTAAATTTCGGCCAGTCGATGGATTGGACGGCACTTGGAGCTAGTCAGCCCCTCAATCGTGAGATAAGTTGGGATGTGGTCACTTCCCCTCGTTTCCAAGTCCACGAACCATTTCACTCTTCTGTTAAAGGAGCGCGAAACAAAGCTGAGGTCAAGACAGCTACTATACGCCGTTCCTCACAGATAGGTGGGGCTTCCGTCATTTAACAAGCAAAGTTCTTCTTCACAAGCAATCGACACCAATCTTCTGCCCCTCGAGTTAATCTTGGAGCTCCCCCAGAGGTAATGGTGGGCATTGAAATCCCCAGTGATAACCCATGGCTGTGGAGTCGTTGTCAAAATTTTCCGTAAGCGCTCGCAGTTTAGACGACTTGATGGTGATAGGTAGGCTCCCAGAATTGTGAAGGTGACCTTGCTCTTCTTCACAGTCAAACACACGTACTGGTTTTCAGTGTCAGGTGGCACTGGATGATGAACATATGTCAAGTCACAGCGTATGAAAACAATAACCTTGCTCCATTGCCCCTGGGTGGAAGACGTAATGCACTCATACCCGGACAGTCTGATGGGATATGACAGGCTCAGAAATGACAATAATGGGAAACTGATTTACGAATACAAACTGTCGAAAATCGGACATACGCGACTTAAGTCCTCTGGCGTTCCATTCAAAGACCGATGCATTCTGAACCTGCTCTCTGAACGATGACTTCTGGCGGGCCATTGCTTTACCCTAGGGCCGCAAGCACTGGACCCAGGGCGTCCAGCACCTGCAGCGCGCTCTGCGCCGCAGGGGTTTTCATGTTGTTGAGTAGAACTCGCATAGCATCCATCAGTGACCGCAACATTATTATAACTTGGCGATCATCAGTCGTCGTTGGAGCAGTGGTTGGTGAGGGTGTCGATGGAGGTGGCATTCGAGGTGTCTCCGTGGCAGGTTGTGCACTTGGAAGTGCGGGCCACTCTTCAGGATGATCGACACTTGACATTTTCTTCGCTTGCGCGGCATCTTTCATGTTCGCGCTACGCCTTGATGGAGCAGCCGTTGTGGCGGAAGACGTTGTGTTGCTTTGTGCGGTTTTACGTTGCGCTTTTCGGTGGCGATGCCGTCGCCGTCTAAGTGTAGCGGCAGCCTCGCAGTGTGTGGAATGATCCCGAACCATGCGCTTTAGAACCGCGAATTCCTTCCGCACCCGCGGGCAATCCTTCGATGAGGCTTCGTGGGAACCGCCGAAATTAGGACACTTCAGGACGGTTGCGCGGCAGGCGTCTTCCAAATGGGACTCAGCGCACCCTGGGCACACGGCATTGTTCGCACAAACGCTTTTTATGTGGCCAATCTTGAAGCACTTGTGACATTGCAGGGGCTTCGGTATGTATGGTCGAACTGGATGGCGGACATGACCAACTTTGACGTGAGAGGGAAGGCAATCTCCCTCAAACACAAGCTTCACGCAGCGTGTGTTTCCGAGTCGGGTAAGATGAGCGATGAGCGTGCCTTCAGTTGCTGGCCTTATTAATATTGGCAAGTCGTCGCTCGAAATGGAAATGTCGCTGTCAAGAGCTGTCAAGTGCTGTGTTTGCCACCTACCCGCTCTTTTAATCTTGGCTGCGTGCGAAGATTAAAAGAGCGGGTAGGTGGCAAACACAGCACTTGAGAGCTCTAAGGACACGCTGCGCGAAGTGCCCCATTTGTGAGAATGAAGGTGTAAAACTCACCAGCAGCAACAGCGAAAAAAATGTCACAGTTTCGCCCTAAGGGCGAAGCAATGCATGCGATAGCAACACAGCAATGTCATACGAAGTAAGGTGAGCGGCTTTGGTAGCAATATGAATTGTAGTAAACATGAGCTGATTAAGTAAGCAGGTGTGCTGCGGCGTAAGTAGACCGACATGAAGAGAGACTCGATGACCACGAGAAGGCGCGTGTGAAACGGTGGTGTTGATGAGAAGCGCTTCCCGTGGGCAGCGCGCGTGCGAAGGGACACACCTGTAGCGCTGCACTGCCGATCCGGGCAGCATTACATGTGTAGCGTGCGTTGGAAAATGTGACCCGACTATTACTAACTGAATGAACAAGCGTGGTGTGAGCGCGCACAAACAAACATGAAGAGATCACACTGAATGACTGCAGACAACGACTGTCAAAACGCTGGCAGCAAGCATACGCCGCTGCGGGCGAAGGTACGTGCGGTCTATCGCTTCAACAGAAACTGAGCCGCGAATGCACGCGGCGCATAGAGGTCAGAGCCGTGTGGAGATAAGAGACGGTGCGGCGAGCGACGAGCGCGGTTGTTGGCAGAAGAAAAGTGCCCCCACCCCCGCTTCCTCCGGCGCTGGCTTCCCGCTTCCTTGCTTGCGCGTGGGAGAGATAAGAGACCGTGCGGTCGAGCGACGAGCGCGGTTGTTGGCACAGTAGAAGTGCCCCCCGCTCCCTCCGGCGCTGGCTTCCCGCTTCGTTGCTTGCGCGTGGGGGATTGAGTGCGTTCGCTCTCCGTGATAGCGCGCGTCCCAGCACGCTTGCGCTGGGGCATACGGCGCGCGGTGAAGATTTTATCTATACGGAACCTCACGGCGACGGCGACGCCGACGGCAGAAATCCGGTTGAAGTGTCCATATAATTGCTATCGCAATAAAACAGCAAAAATGTAGCCACGCAATAAGCACCATATGAAACATATCCCCCCTGAATAACGAACCAGAAGGCACGCACTGGGCACTTCGCGTGGTTTGTCTTAGAGTTTGTGTTAGAGCTGGGTATGCAGTTTTTTTTTTAAGTTTTCTTTTCTGTGATCTACCTGCTGTTCCAGTGCTTTACACGCTGCCCCGGTGCGTACTGTAACTGCTGCGTTTCCACGAGTTGCGAGTTCTGCCTTTGTACTTGGCATGACAATAAGTAAAGATGACAGAGTTTAGGATACGATATGCCCATAGTTCGGATGATGTTTGTCTTCCGCCTATATTGGCGTGCGGGTGGAACATCTCGGATATAGTAGATGCATCGCGCCTGTTTTAAGTTTCTTAAATAAAACTACAAGTCAGCGCCCGTCTTTCTTACGTGCCCCTTCTTCGTTTGTCTTTTTGCGCGTACGACCTGTCTATAAACTTACACGGAGTGATCATTTTTAAGTATTACAGAATTTTTAAAAATTGCCTGTTGCAGATAACATAATTCTAGTCCTTGAGCTGGATTATTCAGAGAGGCGGACATTACTTCCACAGGAAATCGAAACGCATATCCAACGAATTATCCAAAATTCACTAATTAACTTTCTAATTAAATACTTTACTGCAAATATTGCAATTTACAAATTGTAGCCAGTGAGTTTTCAAGGCGTACCCACTTGGAATGAATTTCCACAATGACACCAGTTTGGAGATATGCGCCATCAAAGTAAATGCAAAAATGCAGTGTTGTCCCACTTACTTTTTAAACAAAAAATGTCACAGTTTCGCCCTAAGGGCGAAGCAATAAATGCGATAGCAACACAGCAATGTCATACGAAGTAAGGTGAGCGGCCTTGGTAGCAATATGAATTGTAGTAAACATGAGCTGATTAAGTAAGCAGGTGTGCTGCGGCGTAAGTAGACCGACATGAAGAGAGACTCGATGACCACGAGAAGGCGCGTGTGAAACGGTGGTGTTGATGAGAAGCGCTTACCGTGGGCAGCGCGTGCGAAGGGACACACCTGTAGTGCTGCACTGCCGATCTGGGCCGCATTGCATGTGTAGCGTGCGTTGGAAAATGTAGCCCGACTATTACTAACTGATTGAACAAGCGTGGTGTGAGCGCGCACAAATAAACATGAATAGATCACACTGAATGATTGCAGCCAACGACTGTCAAAACGCTGGCAGCGAGCGCATACGCCGCGCAGCGGGCGAAGGTACGTGCGGTCTATCGCTTCAACGGAAACTGAGCGGCGAATGCACGGCGCATAAAGGTCAGAGCCGTGTGGAGATAAGAGACGGTGCGGTCGAACGAACGACGAGCGCGGTTGTTGGCAGCGTAGAAGTGCGCCCCCCCCCCCCCCCCCGCTCCCTCCAGCGCTGGCTTCCCGCTTCCTTGCTTGCGCGTGGGAGAGATAAGAGACTGTGCGGACGAGCGACGAGCGCGGTTGTTGGCAGAGAAGTGCCCCCCCCCCCCCCCCCCCCATGCTCCCTCCGGCGCTGGCTTTCCGCTTCCTTGCTTGCGCGTGGGAGGGAGATTGACTGCGTTCGCTCTCCGTGATAGCGCGCGTCCCCGCACGCTTCCGCTGGGGCATACGGCGCGCGGCGATGATTTTATCTATACGGAACCTCACGGCGACGGCGACGGTGACGGCAGAAATCCGGTTGAAGTGTCCATATAATTGCTATCGCAATAAAAGCTCTTCTATGCAGTGAAGCACAAAAGTAACTGATGTTATTTCATGAGTACATCGAAACTGATGTACTCCTGGAAATTAATTTCAATTGAATGCATCTAGCAAACTCACCGGCTACAATTTCTAAATTGCAACATTTGCCGTAAAGTCATTAATTAAGAAGATAATTAGGGAATCTTTCTTAATTAGTCGTACATGTGTTTTGAGTTCTCGTGCTAGAGAAATCCTCCTGTTCGAGTAATACAGCTCAATGACACCGAGGAGAGCGTAGAGGAAATTACTTGTGCTTACTAATTGAATTAAAGAAATGATAAATTAATGGAAATAAAAATGGATGAAAAAAAAACTGTCAGCCCTTCCACTGGGGTGGAGATGGAACACCAGCGAAACTGTAGTATGGTGGGAATTATATATTTCCAATTATGACTATTAAGATGTGATGGTGTAATTGGTTTTTTGAACGATCAAAGAATGAGAAATATGTATGATCCGGTGGTTTTCATTTATTTAGTGACCACAGGGACCATGGCCTTATGGTCGCTACGGTACACTGCCATAGGGTGTACGGCAAAGGTTGGCACATTCTTCATAAACACGTCACCAACGCCGCGCGCGTTCGGTGCGAACGCGGGCAAAACGCCCCCGCCGATGACAACAGTTGTGCGCGTTGTTTGTGTGACCGTACACAACCGCTGCCAAAAGGCTGGCTACGTGACGAACGGCTAAACGCCGTTGTCGACACTGTTAGGGGAGAGGCGGGCGAGAGCCCAGAGAGAGTCTGCGGCACAGGCGGCAGAGGCCGGCAGTGCTGCGCGCATGCGCCGCAGTGGTTGAGCGGGCGCGCACACGCACAGTCTAGGCTTCTAACCTCCAGCTCAATCATCACCAATTCCACCACGGAGGCAGAAGAGGCAGTCATCGCGCTTGCTCTCATCTCTACATCTGCCACCAAAATTATCACTGACTCCAAATCTGCCATTGTCAACTATGCCAACGGCTACATATCCCGCACCGCTGCTCGCTTACTACGCTTCTGGCAGCCCCGGCACCCCATAACCCTCATCTGGACGCCAGCACATGCCGGCCTCCCTGGCAATGAGGAGGCTCATTCCCTAGCCCGAGGTCTTACATTCCGGGCAGGAGGAGTCGAGCCCCCTCTACGGGCCAGGGAGCGCCTGCTTTCTTTCAGTGATATCCTTTCGTACTACCGGGACCAACGAAGGGAATACACACCCCCAGCCCCATCCCTCACCATAGCGCAGGCCGCACACTGGCGTCGACTACAAACTCGGACTGCCCCATACCCCTTGCTGCTACATGCACGATACCCAGACCAATTCCCCTCCTCATGCAAACTTTGCAGTAAACCAGGAGACTTCCTACACACCCTCCTCACATGCCCCACCTTCCCTCATCCCCCATCACAGACCGTGGCGGAGTCTTACTGGGAGACTCTTTTGACCTGCACTTCCCCTCAAGACCAGTGCTGGATCATCTCCAGTGCTATGAGAAGGATTGCGCTCCAAGGGCTCTCCTTCGCTTTGTAAGGGTGCGTCCTCACAGTAAGGGAGCACCCAAGTGCCATGTAGGGGTCTTCGCCCCCACCATCAATGGCAATAAAAGTTTCTACCACCACCACCAGTCTAGGCTGCCTCGATGCCCTCCTCGCTCTCCGCTCCCCTTCCACTGGGAAGTCGCGTTTGCTCTCCGCCGTGCGTTTGCTCCCCGTGAAAGCGCGTCCCTCGCGCGTTTTCAGTCACACATAAGTCGCGTTTGCTCTCCGCCCTGTGTTCGCTCCCCGTGAAAGCGCGCGTTCCTCACCCTCAGGCGCTTTCACTCGCACATACAGCATACGGCCAATGAGAGTTTTTTCTATTGCCGGACGCGACCATCGAAGAGTGAGCGCTTTGGAGATATGCGCCATATCGCCAGATATTGTCGCGGCACAACGCCAAGAGAGGACAGGGAGACGTCAGCTGCGCTGTAAAAACAACTGGCCGCAGGTGGGATATGATCCCACGTTTTCACATTACGCGTGCGATGCTCTTACCAACTGAGCTAAAGCGGCACCGTTTTCCCATCCACTTTCTGGGGAATTTATGTTTTACTACTGGAACTAACCCTGGTAGCGTTAGCCAGTGCTGCCATCCCAAACCTATAGGCGGTGGATGGGGAACATCTTTTCTGCCGCAGTCGCCACGTGTATGTACGTGATCTCCACAGGCGATATTAAAAAACTCCGTAAAAGTTGAAAATTTAAAAAAAATGAATTAGGGGGTTTAACGTGCCATAACCACGATCTAATTATGAGGAATGCCGTAGTGGAGGACTCCGGGATAATTTAGACCACTTGGGGTTCTTTAACGAGCACGTAAATCTAAGTACAGGGCGTTTTTTTTTTTTTTTTTTTGCATTTCGCCTCCTTCGAAATGCAGCCGCCGTTGGCGGGATTTGATCACGCAACCTTCTGCTTAGCAACCCAACACCATAGCCACTAAGCATCTGCGGCGGGTAAAACTTTAAAATGATCACCCTATATAATTAACCAGCTAGCCCAAAATAAATGCAAATACAAGTGCAAACTTCCCCAAGCTTGTTGAGGTGAATACATCAACTAGTCTGTATGTATAATGTTTGATATGTGTCCTAGAACACAGCAAACTTTCTACATGCACACTTCGTGAATACATGCGCGTAACGCCTTGGTGTGCTGGAATTAGTAATTTGCTTGAAGTTTGTTCCACACGTGGCTTTCCGAGGACAGCGGGTGAGTTTTTGGCATAGCGTAGCGCCTCGAAAGAGGGAGAAATTTAGATATTTCCCGTAAATAAAATCTTGCCAAAGCAAATGTGAGGCCGTGACATGTCAATTTTCCTACAAATGTAAACCCAGTTTCACATTCAGTTCTGACGGGAGACTCTGCGTAAAACGTACCTATAGAATTATCGAGCGCTTGCATTATTTCGAAACGCCTTTAGCGACACTGTCTTTGAAACTGCCCCGCGACACATTATCTAGTTCTCCCAGGACAGCGGGATAACTTCCGTACTCGTACAGCTTTGCAGCAATATCGGCATCAGCGCGAGGCTGTTAAAAGCACATTCCGATTAACATCTTTTCTAACACAATCTCATTAGCAAAACGTGTAATAAACGGTTGGTTTAGTTAGCACAGCCATTTGCGTTGTCTGCGTAATAATCAACAACAATAATATCAGACATTAGGCATGAAATAAAATACGAGACCGTGAGCCGACAAATTATGAGCGCGGAAAGAGCGATAATTTGGTTACGCAGTCACCCGGCCACTTCGGGCGGTGGCGAGCGATGTACTCACGGCACCAAGACAGAATCTTCCGGATGAAAGCAATTCTTGGCGCTACCTTCTGTGTTTTGTTTGTGTACGAGCAGTCGCTTACTCGTCGTTAGCGAATTCGTTGGCTCCATGCGACCTTTCATCTCGGACCGCACGAACAGTTTTTTGGCGCCACTACTCGGGGCACGTCGGGCCGTCAAATTGCATCTTGTGCCGCGAGCTGTTGGACCCACAGCGCCCCCTCAGCCGGCCTCCCACAGGCTGATTGGGTTTCTTTCGCGGGGACACGCGAGCACATCGATAAGGTTTTTTACCAGACGACATCGCCTATTCCTATCGGCTCTTGCTTTCCACCTTCTCATAACTCGCTAACACATTTTACGCTATCTTTATATTGAAAAATATTATTTATGGATCTAAACCTTCGTATGTTAGTGTAATTTAAGAATACTGTACTAGACGAACGCAGATGTAAGACAAATTACGAGCGCTGTTGAATAAAGACAGAGACTGGTGAGCTGTAATCTTTAGTTCTGGAAATTATTCATCGGCACTTTTATCCTTTTTTATATGCTCCTCATTAAGTCAAATTCGAGCCTCCCACCGTTTCTATAAAGCCTAGATAACATAGTGAAGCCATTTTTTTTTCACCTTCTTAAAAATGACCTCCAATGTATTAACTACGCCTTGTTCCATATCAATAGCAATGTCCGTTTTTACCGTGAGGTACATGAAGAAGTCCGAGAATGCCGCATCCAGAACACCTCTAGAGTGAATAAGGGGATTGTTGCGATGTTTCGGGTAACGGTAATAAATAAAATAAAGTTACTTTGACATGGAACAAACCATGGAACAAGGCGTAGTTAAGACATTCATTGCAGACGTTTTTTGAGAAGGTGGCGAAAGATCTAGGCTTGGTAGAAACGATGAGACGCGTGCATTTCACTTACTGGGAAGCATATAGTGAAAGTGACGATCAGAAATAAAGTCGAAATAAACTTTCATAAATAAACATTTCAGAGCACCAGTCTCCCTCTTTATTGAACAACCCTTGTATATATGATAAGAACTACGCTTCTGGGCATACAAACCCTTTCCACTAGAATTGTTCATAAGTGAAAATTACAGCGAATACAGACGTTGGACATAAAACTAGCAAAGGCGGATGGTCCATTCTCAAGCGCAATTACGCCTTTGTCAATTCGGCCTCTGATTTGCGAGCATTTACGAGACGACATATAGAATCAATATTATCAGCGTCGTCGATGAGCGAGTATTCCCAAGAAAAGAAAATTTTCTGCGGACACAACATGTGCACGCGTCAAGCAACGCCTTCAATGCCCACTCCGCTTTGACCTTCAGTGTTCCTACTTCCTCCTCCCAGCGTGCAGACCCGTGCGACATTTTCAGAATTAGGGACGCAAAGGTTCGGCATTTTGAGGTTTTTCTTCTAAATTTATTTCTGTAGACGTACCGTTACCATGGCAACTTTATGAGTTGTGCATGCACAAGTGAATGCTTTCAGTATAATACCTATCATATTTAGAACTAAAGCAATTAAAGAAACACATTCTTCTCGCTGCAAGACCTCTCATGCTTGAGATCCCAAGTTTGACGAACAATTTGAGGAGGTACACTTTTGCGGACACGTTCGTAACTGTTGTCAGGTTCGCTTCTTTAGAAGTGTTTATTGTGTTTATAAATCTTCTTTTCGTTTTATTGGCTCCACGAGAAAGCGGTTGCCAGAAATAGCGAACTTGTGCTCGCCTGCGTGGAAGAGCATCGCTCACGTGCCGGAAAGGATTCATTCAGGCGAAGCAAATGCGTGTTGAGAACTTGTTCCTGTAATGCATCAACAGCATGCATGCTGTATTTGCCTTATGATTCTGTTAGTTTATTAGCTTTCTGCGCAGTTAGAGCGGTGAAAATTGCTACACTAAGATAATACACGATGTGAAACGATAATTGAAAAGGAAGACGAGGTATATATGGCTGCTGCAGTGGGACATGACTGCGTACACCTTATCGTAAACGCAGCACAGTTTATTACGGCTGGGCCATGGATATAATACCCTTGCGATCCATTAAACAAGTATTTTAAGCGCGATCAATCTTTCGGAATTCTATTATTTCGTTGTGATAAGGGAACAAAATCGGGCAAGCATCACTGGTAGAGCACTGCACGGGCCTGATTTCCTGGCCCGAGCCGGGCCCGGGCCCGCTTTACAAGGCCCGAGCCCAGCCCGGGCCCGTAATAAAAAGCCCGAGCCCGGGCCCGGGCGTACATGACCGAGACCAGCCCGGGCCCGGCCCGGGCGTTCATTACTAACCTTAGCTAGGGCCCACGTGTGCATGACCAGGCGCGGCCTGTAAGTTTTTTTTTTTCTTCTTTTTTTTCACTTACAGAGTGTACAATATCCGTCAGCCTCATTTTCTTGAGGTTTAATCAGCTGCAGTAAATAAGCAATAAAAGACCGAAATCTTTGTTTCTCCCACGGGAACATCAGTAATCCGGCCCATTCATTGCCTTTGATGCTATTTTTCCGCTGGTGCGCATGAACTTACCTTGATTTGTACGATATGGTTCTACGATATCATTTAGCATGCAAATATACAGGGTGTTTCATTTTAGCTGAACCAAATTTTCAAAAATTGCTTGTGGCAGATGCACAATTATAATCCTTGATCTAAACTATTTGATGAGGCGGCCATTACTTCCACGAGAACTCAAAGCGCCCAATTGAAGAGTTAACATAATTAAGCTAATTATCTTTTTAAGTAATTATTTTACGGCACATCTTTCAATCTAAGAATTATAGCCGCTGAGTTCACAAGGCGCATCCACTTGGAACAAATCTCAGGACTACACCAGTTTCGAGATAATAATTTTCAAAGTGTCCGACGAAATCAATCAAATCAAATCAATTTATTCTCCAGTTTACATGCTGGACAGTAATTTTGGCCTAAAAGCTACATACATAGCTTGACGTGACCCAACAGACCAGGCAAGGCAATAGTACAGCAAACAGTGTGCGCACATGTAAAATAATTCACATATATATTTCCATCTTTCGCTGGAATTCCTCATGGACGAAATAGCTATGAACGGAAAGACAAAGAATACTTCCGTCACGACGAGTTAACAGAATTGGGAAAAGTTTTACCAGAATGCATTTTAAACAACACTACCATAGCAATACTAGCTATGCAAAACAACGCAACACCAGCTATACAACATAGCATCAGACTGAATTTTACAAGATCAACATTTGCTAAGAAAACGAAAAGGGTGTATACTCAGAACCATACACGAAGGCAGAATAATAATCACATCAGATACATTACAAGCGACCAAAGTATCAGCTGAGTTCTTTCTTACTGAAATTATCATTTTTGTATTTGTTCAAAAGGAAGGGTAGGTTATGTATTAACGACTGACGCTTATAGAGTGTTCTGAAGTATGGAATTGACCATACCTCAGGATTTCTTGTGTTCTCATTCATGCGACGACACTCAGAAGCACAGGCCACACGTACGCTCGCGTCTACGCGCCTTGCCGTTGCCGCGCCTAGCGAGGAATGGCGGTTTGCATCCACAGCGCGCGCTCACTGGCCTCACTTGTTTACACCTTGGCAGACGCCACTTCGTATTTCGTTGTTGACAGTGCTTCAAAATGCTTCAATATCAATAAACCTAATTGCTCTCTTTTTGGAGCTGTTAGATCAGCACAAAAAGTGAACAAGAAGCACTTTCTTGCATGGTATAATTCTGCTTAACTGAGAGTTGAATGTACCGCGCCGTCGCTGCGTAGCCAGGCGCGCCGACGTCAGGCAGCCCAGGCGTGCGATAACTGAGATACTAGCCACTGTAACTGAGAGTGAGAGGAGCTGATAACCGAGATCGCGCCGCGTTTCGACGCGTATGAGCCGTGCCACACCGTCTGCGCATGCGTGGGCGCGCGGACGCGAGCTTGCGCGCGTTTGCAAGCGTACGTGTGGTCTGGGCTTAAGGAGGCTAACTGTTTTATGTAGTTCCAAGCTAATTCTGACATGGATGGCCTAATGGATGGTCAAAACGCCTAATTGAATATTTAACATAATTACGCTAATTAACTTTCGTATTATTTATTTTACGGCACATCTTTCAATCTACGAATTATAGCCGCTGAGTTCGCAAGGCGGACGTATCCACTTGGAACGAATTCTCAGGACTGAACCAGTTTCGAGATATTCATCTTCAAAGTGTCCGACGAAGTGCATGGGCGTTCCATTTAACTTTTTTTCAGGAAAACGCTGTTTTATGCATTGAAGCACAAAAGTAACTGGCCGTAGCACTAAAATAATGCAATAATATCGACACTGGTAATAGTGCAATCGCAAAAGCGGTAATATAGAAATGGTTTGAGGAGCGGTTCTTTATATAATTTATTTTTCCTTACGCGGAAACAATGTTCGTTTTTGTGGAAAAAAAAAATTGCGTAACTTGCACTGGTGGCGCAATGCTAAACAGACAGCGGAGCTGATGGGCACCTAGCTAGTCCTGGCTTTTGGGCTAGGCTAAGCACTACCAAGTCATCCCCAGGATTTTCCGGAATTTGTTGATTTTTGATTGATTATCGATTAGATATTGATTGGCTATCGATTGACTATCGTAAGGTATTGGACACGTATTTGGGCTAGTCTAAGCACTACCAAGTCATCCCCAGCATTTTTCGGAATTTATTGATTATTGATCGATTATCGACTAGGTATTGATTGGCTATTGATGACTGACTAAGTTTAAGTACTCCCCACCATTCTTAGCTATAGACATATCCAGGCTCAGCTTCACTAGTTCACAGGTGTATGTGCCATTGCGCTTGGACCATTTCTGCACTGCTGCCAGGATCGGCCCTCATTTTTGGATTCAGCAGGCACATTACGCCCGGCTGAAACAGCTCCGCTGTTAAAAATGAGAACTTCATATGTTTTACTATTTTCTTTGATAAGATATACAGTCATCTGATAAGATATGCAGTCAATAAAGCGGTGTGGATCAGAGAACAAACAGGGATAACCGATATTCTAGATGACATTAAGCGGGAAAAATGGAGCTGGGCAGGCCATGTAATGCGTAGGATGGATAATCGATGGACCATTAGAGCCACAGAATGGATACCAAGAGAAGGGAAGCGCAGTCGAGCACTGCAGAAAACTAGGTGGGGTGATGAAGTTAGGAAATTCGCAGGCGCAAATTGGAATCAGCTAGCGCACGATAGGGTTAATTGGAGATCGCAGGGAGAGGCCTTCGTCCTACAGTGGGCATAAATATAGGCTTATGATGATGATGACAGTCATCTTTCACGTGTCACTTCCGCTTGGCACAGAATGCATTGAACCATGCAATGCATAACGGTCGCGTGTGCTCGAAGGCCTAGTTAGGCCCTTTAATGAGCGAGCCCGAGTCTGGGCCGGGCCCGTGGCTTCAAGCCCGAGTCAGGCTCGGGCCCGTGGCCTCAAGCCCGAGCCCGGCCCCGTGGATTTAAGCCCGGGCCCGGTCCGAGCCCGCCGACAAACGCTTCGGACGGCCCGGCCCGGCCGGGCCCGGGCTTTCGGGTCGGCCCGCGCCCGTGCAGTGCTCTAAGCATCAGTACCAGCCAGGCGCGGATCCAGGGGGGATGTCCGGATGTCCTGACCCCCCCCTCAGATTTCTGTATCACCCCCTCGCTGATAGGGGGATGGCCCTGTAAAAAAAAATATGGCCACCAGCATTCTTTAAAATTATTTTTCGTGAGTACCAGTAGTATCAGCCATGTAGAAGTAAAGGTAGCTCGCTCACAAGCTTAGTTGTACTCCGTAGGGGTGTGGTGTCGCGAAGTTGCCGTAGTTAATTTTTCTCATGAACACCTTGGACCTCCTCGCGCCGGCCGTGCCTTACTCGTCCCGTCGGTGGCGTCGAATGAACGAGGGGACGTCCCTTTTGCCAAGCACGCCGATGTCCGCGCGAGCGCCTTCGCGCCTGATCAACTTATTTCCGCATTGGGGTGTCATCGGTTGCCTCATTTGCTGTCATCGGTTCCGCGACCAACCTGCTTAATGAAAGAGATCTCTCGCTGAAGTGTTCATATATAAATAATAACTAGGATTATCCAGAACGTGGAACTTCCTCAGGCACCTTTTGAAT
Organism: Dermacentor silvarum; assembly: GCF_013339745.2. NCBI lineage: Eukaryota > Metazoa > Arthropoda > Arachnida > Ixodida > Ixodidae > Dermacentor > Dermacentor silvarum. Next base: position 258,404,063 of record NC_051155.1, read on the forward strand.
CCTGAGGAAAGTAAAGCCACGTACAGACAAAACATAAATAAAATCTTGCATGCATATGACAAAACTGAAGAAGCTTTTATCGATGAGGTAGCCACAAGGTATTTATCACGGGCTAAGCCAACAACTCACCCAGATTACATAGGCACCAAAAACATACAATTAGACGAAGAGATTAGCGAAGCGGAATTGAGAGCAGCTCTACAAAAGTTAAATACTACATCTGCGCCAGGACTAGACGGAATAACTAACAAGACGATCCGAAATCTCGATGATGCCTCTCTAGAAGAACTTACCAAGTATATAAACGCATGCTGGCTATCCGGTAAAATACCACTGCAATGGAAAACGGCCCAGATTATTCTAATACCTAAACCAGGCAAGCGGCTGCAGTTGGAGAACTTGAGACCGATTTCACTCACGTCCTGTGTGGGCAAACTCATGGAGCACGTTGTCCTAGCGAGCCTGACCAACTATCTCGAGGACAACGACGTTCTCCCGCCTACAATGTTGGGCTTCCGGAGAAATTTGTCTACACAGGATGCAATGCTCCAACTTAAGCATCAAATTATAGATAACATCAGTCGGAACACCAAAGCTATCTTAGGATTGGACCTAAAGAAGGCGTTAGACAGTGTTACCCACGAAACAATATTAAACAGAATAAATGAGGCCAGCGAGTATACAATTATATACGAGACTTCCTTACTAACAGAAAAGCATACATTAGGATAGGAGACCTTAACTCCGAAGAACTACAGATTGGAAGCGCAGGTACGCCCCAAGGTTCAGTAATATCACCGATGCTGTTTAACCTGGCTCTAATTGGATTACCAACAAAACTACAGGAAATCGATGGCCTCAATTATACCATTTACGCTGACGACATCACTCTCTGGGTGAGCGATGGCAACGATGGACAGGTCGAAAACACATTACAACGTGCAATAGAAGCAGTTGAACAATACCTAGCAGGAACCGGACTGGCGTGTTCGGCTGAGCAATCTGAGCTCCTCATTTATTTACCATCGCGACGTGGCCGAAAGCCACGCAACTACGAGGAACGAAACCATTCCGGAAATTCACCTAACTACCGCGGATGGTACGCCCATACCCAAGGTTGACAAGATCAGAGTATTGGGGCTCATCATTGAAAGTAACGGCTACAATGTAGAGACCATACGTAAATTAGACAATATAACATCTCAAATCATGCGACTACTGAAGCGAATAGCCAACAAACACAGTGGAATGAAAGAAGGCAATCTGCTTAGGCTAGTCCAAGCGTTTGTAATAAGCGGAATAGTATACGTCGCATCGTACCTACGATGGTACTCGTCAGAAAGATACAAATTAGACTGCCTAATCAGAAAAATCTACAAGCAAGCAATCGGACTCTCCATCACCACCAGCAACGATAAACTACTGCAGCTAGGTCTTCACAATACACTGGATGAGCTAATCGAGGCACAACGCATAGCACAATATGAACGCCTGTCCAAAACTAAAACAGGTAGGCAAATATTGGATCGCCTGGGTATAGGGTGTAGGAGGGACGTGACGGCGGCTGTACGAGCCGTGCCGTCGTCCCTACTCAGAAGGGCGAAGGCGGCGAGCCGAGCGACGGGGCTGCAACGACCAGCGTGGCTGGCTTTTCAAACGACACTGCGCGTGCCGAGCTTGCGCCTCGAGCACGCGCTGCGCTTCTTTATTTTTTTTCTTCGACAGCCGGCGCTGAGGCACCGGCTGAGAGCGCCGACCAGAGCGCCCCGCGTTGCGGCGTCGGTGGGCGCTACAGGGCCCCCCGCCCAGACGGAACGGCGAATAAACAAGTTTTTCCAAGTGCAAGAAAGGTCCGTGGGCAGTCCAAGTAGCGAGTCCGTTGGAGGCGAATGGAACTGGCAAGTCCTTCCGGTGGACGAGGCTGCGAGTGGCGTTGCGGACGCACGGTACACAGAAGGCCGGCACGGAGAGGGTGAAGGCAGACGCCTGTGCAGCAGTTCACGCAGACCTGGCGGAACGAACGGGAACCATGCGCAGTCAGTAGTGGGCACGACAAGCCGCTAGCACGGTCGTCACGCGCTCGCAGATGCGTCAGCTCTGGTGGATGTGGCTTAAGCACGCGCTTGTCAGGGTTTGCCCTACCAATCGTAGAAGTCGCAAGCTGCAAACATCTGCGCGCGACACCACCCGAGTCAAGAGAAGAGGGTCTGGGACGCGCGGGCCGGAGTCTCGGTCTTGCCACGGTCAACGGCCTTGGACGGGATTTACGCTCGTGACAGCCAGGAAGGCGTCGTCGGACGACGCTCGATGATGGCACCGGTGCGGGTAGTCGAAAATCTGGGACAGCCGGAGCAGAAGCAGCCGAGTCATGTTGCCTGGAGATATCCAACGTGGGCACGACGCGAAGGACAGGATGAGACGGTGGACGCGAGACTGCATCGCGGCTCGCGTCGCGGAATGATGGTGTCAGTCTAGCAGCCCTATCCTCGTCGCGCGACGGTTGTGCACAGCCCCCAACGTCTGACTTGGCAGCGTGGAGGCCAGAAGGGCCCAATGGCAAGTCGGTCGAATGAGAGGACGGGCAGCGCAGGGCAGGGCCGAAGGTTACAGCTGCTGCGTCGCTCTCGATGGCTTGTAGGTGCCGCGGTGTATCGACAGTTGCCAAGGTCGGAGGCAGCGGAGACGGCACGGGGCAGGGCTCTTGCGTTGACCCGGAGGCTCGCTCAGCCGGCAGCGTAGACAACTCGGGTGAAGCGTTGGTCGGGGACCGAATAGCAGGAGCGACGTCGTTGGCGCCAGACCCGATGGCGTGAGGCACAGGAGCCGGCGTAGGGTCAGTGATGGCACCACTGTCGCGTATCATCGTTGGAGGCGAGCAAGGCGATGTCGTGGCCGGTATCGCGGTCGTGTCGATACCCTTGGTGACGCCATTATGCGCGTACTCACACGTAAGAGACCCCTGGAGAGAGCCGGAGGCCGGGGACTGTGCGGTAGCGCATCGGGTTGTCGCCGAGATGGTATCGGGGCAAGTCGAGGGAGGAAGGCTTGCCTGGTGGTGGCTTCCGGGCACAGGGAGAGATGCGGGTAGCGCTGGCGGTGGGAACGCAGGCAGCGATTCGCGCACCGTGCGGTCAGCCACTGGAAGTGGGTGGTAGGCAGCGCCGAAGAAGTCGAGCCCGCGCTGCCGCAGTTCGTCGTACGGTCGCGGGCCAGGCGATGGAACGCCGAGGTGGAGCTGGAGAGCAAGCGGCAGGACGTCGAGGAGTACCGCGTGCTTGAACTCCTGGATCCAGATGTGGTTAGAGCCGCCTCGAACGCCAGAGCCGCCTCGAACTGAGCGAACCATGCGCCGACGTAGCTGGACGAGAACGGCGGCAGTGGTGGGTCGAACTGCGGCTCCGGCCAGTGAGCCATGGCAGCGTGTCGCTCGGTGGAACGCGCGTTCTCCCGGGTCACCAATGTAGGAGGGACGTGACGGCGGCTGTACGAGCCGTGCCGTCGTCCCTACTCAGAAGGGCGAAGGCGGCGAGCCGAGCGACGGGGCTGCAACGAACAGCATGGCTGGCTTTTCGAACGACACTGCGCGTGCCGAGCTTGCGCCTCGAGCACGCGCTGCGCTTCTTTATTTTTTTTCTTCGACAGCCGGCGCTGAGGCACCGGCTGAGAGCGCCGACCAGAGCGCCCCGCGTTGCGGCGTCGGTGGGCGCTACAAGGGTATCATGCCCAACATGGTGTCAAAGTAGATATGCCCAGACACATCAGAGGCATGATAACCGTCCCTCCAATGCCCAAGAATATGCATCCCACCCACCATCAGGGTAGGCGAAAAAGCAGAGCACGCGATATACAAAAGAAGTTCGGTAACAGCAAGGACACCATATTTGTAGACGCAGCTAGGTACAGACACAAACACGCCTACACAGCAGTGGTGATAAATTACGAGGGAAAATGCACGACGAGCGCTACAGTCCACACGCCACACGTAGAAACCGCAGAGGAAATAGCTATCGCGTTAGCCATAGCACAAACACAAGCACATATAATCATCAGTGATTCCCAGACGGCAATACGAAACTTCGCCAATGGTCGGATCTCCCCAGAGGCACTACGACTCCTAAAATTAGGTAACAACCACGACAGAAGTGTTCATCTCATCTGGACACCCGCTCACACACTACCAGACGGTAGCAATGAGGTGGCGCACCGCATGGCTCGAGAGCTTACGGACCGAGCCTCGGTTAGTCCCGCTTCAGCGACTACCGACGAGTGGGAAGATCGAATGACCAAATTTCATGAAATTACACAACACCATAGATTGCAGAGGCGCACATTCTCGCCGCCTCATCCAAAATTAAACAAAAAACAGTCTGTCGAATGGCGGCAGTTACAAACCAGTTCCTATCCGAGTCCAGCTATCATGCACATAATACACCCAGATTTATACACGACTGACAAGTGCAGACATTGCGACTCTAGAGCCACCCTAGAGCATATCCTATGGGAATGTGCGGGTATAACACACAATAACAGTGATGCAGCCTCAAACAGCGACAGCCTCCGCGCGCGCTGGGAGTCTGTGTTGCTCAGCTCGGACCTGCAGCACCAACTCTGGGCCGTCCAGCGAGCCGAGGTAGCCGCCAAGGGCCAACAACCCTTGGCCGAAGCCTAGGCGGGGTCTAGGCCCACCCCACCAAATCGCAGGGCACTCAATAAAGTTATTTGAATGAACTAACAGCTAAACTAAGAACTACGCATAGGCAACCTTTTTTTAACTGTAGCACTCATTGTGATGACAGTTACACGTTGACAATATCCAGTACGAGCACAGTACCGTGCGTACGCTACAAGTTTTTCATTGCAACTTCGCAGTTTTATTGTCGTACATTAAGCATAGGAGGCTCAAAGCCACCGGATCCGTTTATCTGAGTGGGCATTCTCGCGGAGCGGAGCGAAGCCTCGAGCAGCGGCTGCGAAGTGGGGGAGCGTGACGTCAGCGGCCAACGCCAGCGCGCGGGCCTAGAATGGCGTCGCGTGGTTAGAGAAACGGGAGCACATGCGCGCCTTGTGTAAAAGTATGACGTCGCGTGGGAAACAAAACATGAAGACGCCGGCTCGCGCTCACGGCTACTACGCCACATCGTTCTTCTTGTAGGTGGCGTCGTGAGTCTTCATACGCGGTGATTCGCATATCGTAAACAACAAGCGTAGTGGTTGCCGCGTTGAAACGAAGGTGTCTCAGCCGAACACAAAGAATCTTCTTAAGGAAATCAAGGTGTCCCAACAGAATTCCAAAGACAGACCCGTGGTTACGCATGGATAACGAACCTGCGACAGACCATCCGAAATTTTATTTTAAGAAACAATACAGGCTGATATACCGGGTGTTCAAAATTAAGTTCAAAATTGAATAATTAACTTTTTATTGACTGCAGTAAGTGTGTATGGTTGTATTCAAAAGCTAGAGGCAGTCGTGTCTCTGCACAGTTTCACTTGGAAGAATTCTTCTAGCATGTCTATGCTCCGAGATATCCAACTCCAAATTTTAATTGTTGTTCGCATGATTACGCATGCAAGGAAGTGAGGATCGGCGCAAGCTCCTCCCTGATGTGACGCGACTGTTGGGTGCAGCGTTTAGTCTGACAACGCGGCGGAGGCATTGGCAAAAATAATAAGTGCCCCCCTTCCCCTCACGGCTGGCGAAATAAAAAAAAAATCGAAGAACCCGTAACCGCTGTCGTAACACGCGACCGCGCAGCCTGTAAAGATGGCGGCAGCTGCCATGCCGAGATAATGGCGCGAGCGGAGAAGCCGGAGGGCAGTGCGCGCGCGTAATGGTGACTAGACGACCGGGCATGGTCCTTGTTTGGGCTACGCAAATAAAGTGACTGCTGATTTCCAAGTATTTTAAGTTTTATTGAAATCAAAAGCAACAACTGCACCATCAACAGCAGAAACCTTTTTTAGCTATGCTAACGAATATTTCATACTTCCGCTTTAACTTTGGTGTTGTCATGCAGAAATCTCATGACAACACTTCACCCATCAAGATGTGAATGCCCTAAAGATGTTAAAAATGCCTCCCTTCCACAGCAACACAAAGCATAAACCGCTCTCGCGTCGAGTCGATAACTCTGCGCAGTACAATAGAAATTTGGAGTCGAATATCTCGGAGCACGAACACGCTAGAATAATTCTTCCGACTGATATTGTGTAGAAACACGACTGCCTCTAAGTTTTCAATACAAACATACCCACTTACTGCAGTCGACAAAAAATAATTGTTCAATTTTAGTTAATTGGGCTGCTCACAGCGATAATTATCATCTCACTTTGTGCCCCCTGGCCACATAACTTATTTGCACAGGTGGTCTTCGCGTGCCTCCCAGTGCCTAATTTTAAGAAAACCATAAAGCTTAGTTTTGAACAACCTGTATTATCAGGCACAGCCGCCAAGCACATGGCTGTATTGGGTAAAAAATCTATACCTGGCTTCGCTATAGGGCTTCTTCCTCTTTCTGGGGTTTTACGTGCCAAAACCAGTTCTGATTATGAGGCACACCGTAGTGGAAGACTTCGGATTAACTTTGACCACCTGGAGTTCTTTAACGTGCACTACAACGCAAGCACACGGGCGTTTTTGCATTTCGCCTACATCGAAATGCGGCCGCCGCGGCCGGGATGCGATCGCGCGATCTCGTGCTCAGCAGAGCAACGCCTGAACTGACTAAGCCACCACGGCGGGCTACAGGTGTTGCTCTAGCCGTATAAAACGCGGGTTTATCGTGAGCAGAAACGGTGAATTTCGGTAAATGATAAAGGCTACCATCATCATCATCATCATCATCATTGACAGAAGCGGACACCCCCCCTCAGGAAAAACCTGGATCCGCCCCTGGTACCAGCATGGCTACTTCGCTTGCTCAGAAATGGGACGCCAGGCAGAGCTGATCTGTTCGACTGTGAGACAGCATTTTACAGGGCGAAAGCCACTCATCTACGCTGCAATTGAAGCGAGCGGGACAAGCGAACTTGTGATTACCGCGCTTATGATTGCGTCTGAGTAAGTATTGTACGTTTGACATTTGTACATTCAAGTAAGATACCGCTGACGTGATTCACAAAGGCAAATATGGATTCAAAAAAAGTTGTCGCAGTTTCACCTGAAAGGCGAAGCATCAATTGCGATAGCAAATTTGTAGAGAGCTATACGGAGTAATGATAGCAGCTTTATCAGCTGTATAAACTTGGACATGCAGCAGCACCGCAGAACTGTTGTCGACGCCGTCGGCGTTTTGCCCGCGTTCGCTCAAAATGCGTGCAGCGTTGGTGACTGTTGCCGGAGCCTCTGACATAAATAGGCACTTGGTGCGGCAGCTAAACGTCGCCTCCCTTCCCCCACGGCCTTTCGCGCGTCGAAAGAAGGCGCGTTTGCTCTACATATATGGTGATTGTAAAGAAGGAAAGAGACGCCTACTTCAGCAGCCCTTAAGGAGCACGGCGCAGAACGCGCGTTGGTTCTCCGCCGTGCGTTCACTCCCCGTGAAAGCGCGCGTCCCTCGCGCCCTTTCACTCGCAAATACAGCGTTCGGCACGCGGCGACGATTTCATCTCCATTGACGTCATACGGAACCTCACGGCGACGGCGATGCCGACGGCAGAAATCTGCTTTTGAGTGTCCATATAATTGCTATCGCAATAATAACAGCTGTGTCTGCTTTCCTTATTTAACAGCGGAGCTGTTTAAGGCCGAGGTTAAACCATGCGAGCGTTGATCAGTTTTGCGAAGCGAGGCGAGTGAAGGAGTGGAGAGAGAGAAGAGCGGAGGAGCAGTAGCTGGGAGCGGAGCCCTGGAGATTGGCGCTGAGCCGTGCTCCCTCAAGGGCTGCAGAAGATAGCGCCAACCTTTCCCTTTCCCTCAAGAACCACTTATCATCATCATCCCTGGAGAGTAAGAGCCAATGAGGAGCGCCCGCGAGCCACAAGTGGTCGGAGAGTCGCGAGGATGAGAAAGGGAGAGCGCGCGCCGAGCGACAGGTGGGCGGAGCCAAGGAGAGAGAGACGGCGGCGTTGTGGCGGCGCGACGCTTTCCGGGGAGAGATAGCTTTGGGGGGAGGGGGGGTCTACCTAAATGTCTACCGAGCAGTATAAAAGCGTACACTGTCGGCGCAGAGCATTCCGACGTTCGGATTAGAGTGTACTAGACAGTGTTCTAGTACACTCTAGTTCGGATACGAGTATTAGCCTCGAGAACGACCTACAGGGGCGCAGCGAGCGCCGCTCGCGTGACGTCAGGGCACGGACTCGCGCTTCTCATCTGCTGGCGTTCGGGCTCTGTCCGGGCGCCTTCTGCAGTGTTTCCGTTTGTTCGCTGTCGTTCCCTGTGCTTGTATACTTATGACGGTCATCTCAAATACATTTTACGACGTTTTCATTTACGCAAACTTATTCAAATAACTTATTTCCTAGACGACAATTTATTTCTCAAGGGCAACGCTGCAGTGCTAGCCAAAGGAGCTCAGACTAGCCCATTGCGTGTTTTTCATGCGCGGATCTAGATTTTGCAGATTGAGGGACTAATAAAAAAGCATAAATAGCCCGTGACTAATAAAAGCGTAAACGCATAAAAATAGCACATAAGAATCCAGTAAGATACCATACCTGCAGTGGTGCAACTAGCATGTCGCTATGCCTGCTACATATGACTGGTACACTTACCTTGACTTTAACCCATTAAAACGTGTTTGCTTATGACGAGTAGCTCCATGGTATAATATCTTCTTTTTCATTTCTTCACAGCAACGCTCGGCAGTAACTCGAGGACCTGACAGTGCAGTTTAGATTTAACCAGCACCACTTGTTCCTTTAACTGCTTCTCAAGATTAGGCCGTTCTTCACCGCTTAATTTCAAGTGGCGGTAATTTGAAGTAAAGCTAATTGAGGCTTACAGCTATTTGCGGAATACGCTAAGGGATGTACCAATATTTATTCACTGTTCGCGCTACACGTTCAACTCACTTGTGCAATTTACTGCTGCTTGTTTCTTGAGGAACAGACATCCCGAATCTGTTTGGTGAACTGACACAGCCTGCTCGGCCTAAATTTTTTAGTGAAATATGCCTTTTGGACCGTATGGATGCAGCTAGAAAGAAGCCTAAGCCTCATTCATTAGCAGTATGAGGCTTATTGAATATATCATTATTCCCCTGTGGAGGTTAAAAATCAAGTGAATTCATTTGAGGCTTGTGGTGTCTTCTCTATGAGGTGGGTATGTGAGGTTCTCTTTTATGTATTCACGAAGCGAATAGTTCTCAGTTTGGTGTAGTTAGGCAACGCAGGATCGAGACATGGTGAGGCAGAAGGCGTTTGAATTTTCCTCTTCAGCGCAGCCTAAGCTGCGCTGTATAGCCTCCAGTACACCTTAGGCAATGTAATTGGCGCTTAAAGAACTGCTTCATGGTTTCAATTCGAAGTTGTAGTGAACTGATGGGTTTGGCGCAAAATGTGTGCCTCGCCATAACCACGAGGTAGTCGGTAGATTTAGTTGTGTAAGGGCTGTGCCATGATGTCGATAAAGGCATCTTTGATAAAGGTCACTATGAAACATTTTCTCGTGTGCAATTAATTGATAGGCTCTCGATCTTGACCACGAAACTGTTATGGTATTCGTGAAGTATATACATACTATACGTGACGCGCCGTCGTGTTAACAGCCATGAGCAATGCGTTTTCTGGGTGCCTGTTTCAGAGAACGGTGAAAGTATTAGCAAACGTTCTCATGCAAAATGCGTGCTTAACTCTTCCTTTTACGCATTAATAAAGTAGCCTTATTTGACTAGAACAACTCACCATAGTAATAAGAATCATCTAAAAGATTCGCTTTGCAGCTTCCTTCTAACACGCATTTATAATATTGACATCAAATACCAACACCAAGATTTTTATCCCTTGTAAAATGCAATGTCTCTCATAGCTAAGCACTAAGGGAATGTTAAGTGTTTTGCGGAGTATCATACACAATTTCGTATGTTGAAATTGCTGACATTCTTTTTACGCAAAGTTTGTGGACAGACACTGCGCATATACGCCTTGCAAGACCAGTAGACCCCTTCAATGCCACATAGCTTGAGATATCCACGCCGCAAATTTTCACGACTCGCGGTTTTCATGCAGAAACTGCCATTCAGGCATGGCAGTAAAAAAAGAAGCGGGCATATCCTTCAATAAGTACGGCTCGAGCCACCAATATCCCAAGCATGCACGAAGGGAACGAGCGCGCGCAGCAGCTGAGCCAGCGCCGTCCTGCCCGTGACGTCACTCGTATAGAGGGCGCCACTCCAACTTCTCGCCGCTAATAGCGAGCACGAAGAAGCAACTGTATCCGGAAGAAGCGGTGCGGCAGGAAAGACGACGGGAAGCTTCTCGAGCACGAAACAGGGGGGCTGGTGGCTTCCACCACCCCATACTATAATCCTAAAGACAAGTTAAAGCTAAGTAAAAGCCAAGTTGAAGCCACCAGCTCCGCTGCTTCATCAGTCTCTGGGACGTTAAATCAATGAAGCTGCACTGTTTTGTTTTTTTTTTTTCTTGAAGACACAAGAAATTCGGCAGAACCCATCCTGCGATGAATGTCGACGGCAATTTGTGATTATAATTGAAGCAATGTAGTGACAGCGCAGCAGCGACGCTCCCCTCTAGACGCGCTGTGCCAAACCTCCATGCAGCGAACTTTCGCGACGAATTTCACGTGACGGAAAATCCAGCGCGAAGCGCCGTCCGTCGCACCACACTCCATGCAACCAAGAGCCGGCGAACGCCGCCGACCATGCGGTCGACGCAGCCCGCGAGGAGTCATTGTGGCCAGACGAGATAGGCTACGAAAGCGACGTTGGCGAATGAAAGCACAAGGCAGAACAGCGCCTAAATCAATGTTTTTACACGGGAAAGAAGGCACCTGACCTGAAAAAATGCGTACAATAAGTGTTCGCTGTTAGCCGGAATCTATTTAGACTATTTTTTTGTGTGTGTGTGAATACGTGGCACGTCGGTATTTAGTTTTTCTCCCGTCAGCTTCCGCCTTCGAGCCTGGCCTGCCATCGAGAACATACAGAAAGCTATTAGACAGTTTTAGCATAGTGTATGCAACTAATAGCGTACACTATACACGTTTATTGCTGTTTTAGATTCGCCTGCGAGATCTTCCGATCTGAGAGGCCATTTGCAATCGTCACGTCTATCTCTCGACTTCACCGATAGGTGGGGCTAACATATCTTGAAGGTTTCCCTCGTTAGGCTTCGTGTAGTTTGAAACGAGAAGCGATCTCGAAAACTCCACAAGGCTATCCACAATACACTGTCGTCGAAGTGGTCTGAGACTAAGCGAAAGCCGTTTACGCAGTCATTTGCTACGAACGAAGCGAATTCTACCAAAGCCATGCCAAATACAATTCGAAGCGGGCAGCGGGGACCGCCGCCATGTTTTACGTACGTGGCTTGCGTGAAGGCTCTTTTGTCTCTAAAAGTAGCGAGCCGCTCTTATGGCGCACCTACGCTGTGCTTCAGCTCGCGTTTTTCTCGGATGTGCCAGTGAACTACAACCTGCAAACTTCAATCAAACGTCTTTCCAAAACACGGCGGTACGCAAGGCGTCATGTTGCGGGTATGCATGGGCAGAGCATCATCGGGAAGCGAAGCCTCTAACTACATAGAGTAAACAAAACAAGCAGTGACCACACATTATTCACTAGAACATTGAGGCAGAACAACCAACAAGGAGGAGAAACAGCGCCGGAAAACAAGCGTTTGAAACGAAGGAAGGAGATAGCCGAACAGTAGCCAAGCGTCAACAACCAAAACTGCCGTCGACGGGCGACCGACGGAAGTCAACCTCTGCGCTGTGGTCCGATTGGTCCGCGCGCGACGACTTCCGGCGGCGGCGGTTCGCTGGGCGGCCAATATGTAGAGAGAGTGGATCGGCGGCGAACCGTCATTTTTTTGACGTCGGGCGGCGGGCGGCCGTCGCCGAGCGGCCGCCGCCGAAAGTTGGTCGCTTTTTCACTCCATGGAGGCTGGCCTTAATTAGCGGCGCCGTGGCCAGTCCGACAGCATTGTCTGAGTGTATCACACGCGGCTTCCATTCCGCGTCCAACAATTGCAGTGTGGCACATTCCAAGTTGGCGTCAAATTTAACAGCGCCACATACCCAGTGGCACCCAAGTTGCCGTCAAAAAGTTTTACTCGAGAGCGGCGCAATGTTTTACAACTTAAGGCACTCTTTTTTTTTTTTTTCGTTTACTGAGCAACATGATTTGTTTTATCATCCTTTCCAGCAGTGTTTTATACATTGAAAATTCAAATGCCCTTTTTTTTGTCTCCGAGTGCCAGTAAATTTTCTTACTTATATTCTACTTTCTTGTCTCAACTTGTGTTTATATCATTCTGTGATTATGATTATGACGTGTGTTGGTTATGCACTGCTTAGTAATATTTCTATAGTTGCAAGTTCTGTGTCTATCAAAGATCGACAAATTTTGACTTGACTGGCCATGTTACCATCGTCATCGTGTTCTAGTACTTCACCTGTTTTGGTTGTTCACCTTAATTGACGTAGTTTTACTACTGCTGGTACTAGTTATGCTGCATTTGCTACCTTGTGTTTCTATGCACCTCCCCTATTTAATGTGAAAGCGCTGAGGGTAATAAAATTACGTAAATAAATGCATAAAAAATCACACGTCATTCCACTTCTGTGAAGGTGGATTACCAGCGAAGTAGTTCAGCACTCGACATAGAGGTGGCACAAAATTTAGATAAAAGGTATGAGCGAATTTTATTTCTCTAGAGCGGTGACGGCGGCCATCCAAGAAAGACAGATGCACACACACTTTTATTTAGATCGACGATCTTGATCGGCGGCATACATTCGCGTGGAAGACCGCCACCTCGGGGAGCCGGAGGAAACTAAACCGCACGACGGGACTGCCACTTCGGGAGCACGGAAGGAAACTAGGCACGCAAGCGCTTGGAACAATGACAAAGGGAGGGCGGTGCGAGCGTACACATGGCCGACGCGGGTCGCACAGCGGCAAATCTTTGAGAAACCCGTATTATCTACCTGAGAGCCTACTGATCTTGAAAATGGAGCCTATTGATAACCAATCTACTGAAAATGGGTGTCCAAGTGATGAGGCTTATAAGCTTTTGCATAGAATGAAACGATCTTGCATCAAAATCGGGAGCTGAGTTTTTCCACATGCAGAAGGGACCCGAAAAATGCAGAGAACCCCATCTTCGCTGTAATAAATAAATAAATAAATAAATAAATAAATAAATAAATAAATAAATAAATAAATAAATAAATAAATAAATAAATAAATAAATAAATACGTGGTGGTACACACCCAGTGACCCAAGTGAAATGTTTAAATTAAAAGACACCACCTAGTGGCCCATTGACTCTCAAGTTGGCGTGAAAGAAGTTGATTGAGGAGCGGCAGACACACCCAACGGCTGGCTTTGAACCCGGTTCATTCACCCCCGCATACCCTAGGTGATCCAAGTTGGCGGTAAAATGCTTAGATAGGCACCGGAGAGTGCGTGAAGCCTTCTTAAAAGTGGTAACCGCATCAAAAGTCTTTCTTGTGAGCTCCTAGGCCACGTGCGTAAATTCACAAATCCGTTCAATCGATTATATCATCGAATAATGGGTTACGAATAAAATTCCGCCACAACACTTAATTGCCACGGCGTTAATGCGACTAGCAATGTACCGACACAACGTCTATGCAGTCTTTCGCGCTTCCCGCCATCTAGCTCTTCGCGTAGTGGCGGCGTCGCTTCTTACGGCCTTCTCACCTGTCGGGCAAAAAGCACGTTTCGCCACCTGTCGGGGGCGCTGCGACCCTTCCTCCTCTGTTCCGCGTGCGCTTGCATTCGCGCTCGCACGATCGTTTTCCCGCCCATTTTATTATTGCGATAGCAATAGACAGTTTTAGTTTAGCGTTTTTACGCTCCGCTTAGCTGCTGAGCGGAGCGGAAGTACGAATGCGCATGCGCCCTCCGCTTAGCCGCAAGCGGGCTAGCGGAGCGAGAATCACGGTCCGCTTACAAGCTGCCTAAGCGGAGCGGGGAGCGTTGTTGCCGTCTTTCGCTAGCGAGGGTGGGCGATGCAAGCGCCATCTCTCGCACGTGCATCGAAGCACCTTGCATCGAGGCACCAGTCGTGCGAGCGCGAATAACTTGTGTAATACAGCTCCAACTGGTTCTTTAAGGAAATAAAGTGAACAGCACAGCTAACAAAAACGTCGCCTGCGCATTGGCGTCACAAAAGATGGGATTCGATTCGAAATGCAACCTCGCTGGCTATCACGTGTCGTTCACCAAGTCGACGCTTCATTTTCCACTCGATAAAATGGACCGGTTACGCATTACAAGCACCCGTCTAGATAATTCATGAACACATAAGTTATCTATATTCGTTTTACTTTGTAAAGGTGACAAAACGGTTTTTTTATTTTGTTTCACTGCGCTGAATTTGGCCAGAGGGCGCTGCAACTACGAAAGGCCCGCACCGCTACGCTACACGCATAACTAAAACGTGAAAATCGCCCGCCGCTCCGCTGTGGCTTAGCGGGGCAACTCGGAGCGGAGCGGACCGTAAAGACGCTCAACTAAAACACTCTAATTATATGGACACTTCAACCGGATTTCTGCCGTCGCCGTCGCCGTGAGGTTCCCTATAGGTAAAACCTTCGCCCCGCGCCGTATGCCCGAGCGGAAGCGTGCGGGGACGCGCGCTATCACGGAGAGCGAACGCACTCAATCTCCCACACGCAAGCAAGGAAGCGGGAAGCCAGTGCCGCAGGGAGCGGGGGGGGGGGGGGGGGGGGGGGGCGCACTGCTACTCTGCCAACAACCGCGCTCGTCGCTCGCCGCACCGTCTCTTATCTCCACACGGCTCTGACCTTTATGCGCCGTGTTCGCCGCTCAGTTTCCGTTGAAGCGATAGACCGCACGTACCTTCGCCCGTTGCGGCGTTTGCGCTTGCTGCCAGCGTTTTGACAGTCGTTGTCTGCAGTCATTCAGTGTGATCTATTCATGTTTGTTTGTGCGCGCTCACACCACGCTTGTTCATTCAGTTAGTAATAGTCGGGCCACATTTTCCAACGCGCGCTACACATGCAATGCTGCCCGAATCGACAGTGCAGCGCTACAGGTGTGTCCCTTCGCACGCGCTGCCCACGGGAAGCGCTTCTCATCAACACCACCGTTTCACAAGCGCCTTCTCGTGGTCATCGAGTCTCTCTTCATGTCGGTCTACTTACGCCGCAGCACACCTGCTTACTTAATCAGCTCATGTTTACTACAATTCATATTGCTACCAAAGCCGCTCACCTTACTTCGTATGACATTGCTGTGTTGCTATCGCATTCATTGCTTCGCCCTTAGGGTGAAACTGTGACATTTTTTTTCGGTGCTCAGTCAGTGTTCTTCAGTATGCAGTAATTTCTGGGCTCCCGAAGACGGTCGTACAGCCTTATAGTACGCGCGGCCACAGCCAAGACTTGGCTCCGTTCATTGCACATCGGTATATAACTGCTGTGTTACGGTGTATTGCAGTGATCCGTATTGCAAGTCCCGTTCCGGCAAAACACCCGGTGTTGCTTTTCACCAGTTTCCAAGCAATAAGTTTCTATCCTGAGTTTCTAGCGCTTTTGGACAAGATACCGTTTTTTTATTTTTTCGACGAAGCCTCCGAACACCTGCCACGCAGGAAGAGCAGTCCAGCCCTATTAACAACGCGGCCCTATATATATATATATATATATATATATATATATATATATATATATATATATATATATATATATCTTGAGCTGCCTTGAAAGTGTTGACGACAGCCATGCGTGACGATCCGCAAATTGCCGAGAATTTTCTGAGAATACTCCTTGTAAATCACTCAAACCAATTGACTGACGAAAGCGACGAGCCTTCGGCCGATGTACACAAGCCGCCAAGGAAACACTTCAGATTGTGAATAAGACACACTTGGTGAGCTGCTGTGTCCACAACAGTTTTCGCCTGAAAGAATGACAACCATTGTAATACCCTTGTCACCTGGCACGTGTAATGTCATCCCTGTCTAAAAAGCAATTGAGTCCAATTCCGAAATTTCCAATCGTAAATTAGTACATAACTGGACCAACTGGAGCGTGACCAATTGTTTTTTGTTGGAGTGACCGATTGTACCCAATGGGCGCCAATTGATTTGAAACCAATTGGTTCGAATGACCAGTTGCACCAATGGGCAATACCAATACACATAGTATACCCCACAAAGCAAACCTAAATAGAATTCCAGCTGTCAGAAACAGGTTTGCTATAGCCTTAGTACTACATGCATATATAGTTGTAACTCATTCCAGTTTCTTTGCATGGGTTCATAAACTGAAGGTATGATTTCCCAGTTGGTTACGTTCTAGCTAGTTTATTCCTATTCGTAGTCCAATTAGACTCAGTTGGGAATGCAAGGCGGGCCTAGCTGGTTACAACTGGCAAGTTCAATTGGACTCAATTGGCTACATCCCTGACTCAATCGTAATCAATTGGAGGTAAGGATTTCCCAATGGGCCCAATTGATTCCAATTGGCAAGTCCAATCGGACTCAATTGGTTTCACTTTGACTCAATCGTAACCAGTTGGAACTAGGGATTTTCCAATTGGTTCTAATTGGGTCCAGTTCATTTCAATTGGCAACTACAATTGGTTTCTGCTCAGACCCAATCGTAACCAGTTGGAAGTAAGGATTTTCCAATTGGTTCTTATTGGTCCCAGTTGATTCCTATTGAAAAGCTCATTGGAGTCAATTGTTTTCTTTTTACTGGGATTCGTACCGAATGAGATTAAGTGTTAATGTCATTTTTGTTGCTTCTACACGGGCATGACATTCACAGCTAATGGCATTCGCCCATTGAATGAGTTTCCTGAACTCATTCACGCGCGACTTGTGTAATCTCGACGACAGGGGCTTGGCGAAAAATGACAAAATCGATAAGTTAAAACGAAGTGTATTATATTTTGAAATAACCATGCAATGTTTGCCATTGCATTGCTAACAACATAGTGAAAATATGTAAAAAAAGCACGATTTGTAAGTTCTCGTTATCATAGTAGCCTGCCGATAAACATCGCCATCAATTGCGAATGCCATTTTGTTTTCTCGTGTAGACTGGGAACGCAAGACCGCGATGGCATTCGGTATTAATGTCATTTACTGCAAATGACATCACATGTGCCGTGTGACAGGGGTATAAGTGCATACGAGCAATAAATATTTATTTCCATTCCTCAAAATGCACATGCGTTTGATGGCGGAGAGCGGTTCTCCTGGCGCATGCATCTCCATGTTCCCCACTGAATTTAAAGAAGCTTGATGTATTAATACGGTTACACTGCATGCATTTATAACAAGCCTCGATGAACCATTTATGCGTCCTCTACAATTAGGCGACTTGCTCTTGAAAGCACGGTGAGGTAAGACGCGCGCCCGACCCCATCTTCCAGCGTTGCGCGCGCTGCACAGATAGGCTGGGAACACCTGTGCAGGGTGAGGTCGCAGCGCCCCCCACCAAGCAGCGGCGATAACAACTAGCCCGGATGCGAAGGCCGTAAGAAGCGAGAGCGCGCGCCAGTCAAGCTCGGCCGTGGTAGTGCTTGTTTGAATTCTACTGGAGAAGAACGAGCAGTATGCACGAGAGAGTTGGCCGAAGCCTTGCGCCTGTATTGCCTACGCTGTGTAACCTTTCGCTGCGGTGCTCTGACGGCTTCACTATTTAAACCAGAACGCCTCTCTACATTTGGTGGACATGCTGGGCCCTTTACCGGCCTGGAACTCCGCAGCCGGACGCTCCCTTCCGTTTCTGCCGTGCCTGAGGACGCCGCGGCACCGGATCCTCCCCAGGCATCGCCTGTCGTCTGCGCCGGTGCTATACGCCAACGAGACGCATTCAGCGGCACCGACGAGCATGACGTCGAAGATTGGCTCTCGTCATACGACCGCGTTAGTGTGCATAACAAATGGGACGAGACAGCTAAGCTGACTAACGTCATCTTCTTTCTTTCTGGAGTCGCTAACCTATGGTTCCGGAATCCCGAATCCGACCTTTCCACTTGGGCACTCTTTACGAATTCTTTCAAAGAAGTCTTCGGTCGCCCTGCTGTGCGCAAGCTTCGCGTGAAACAACGCATGCGTGGTCGCGGTCAGCAAAAGGGTGAAAACGTCACCAGCTACATTGAAGATGTACTTGACCTTTGCCGTCGCATTAACCCCGCTATACCCGAAACTGAAAAGATAAAAAATGGCATGAAAGGCATAGAGGATGACGCCTTCCAGATGCTCTTGGCGAAACATCCTTGAACGGTTAACGAGGTCATCACCCTGTGCCAGAGCTACGACGAGCTCTGCAAGCAACGCCACGCGCCGAGCTGTCGCGCCGGACGGCACGGTTTCGGCCCTAACTGACAGTTCCAGTGCTGCTCCCGCCCGCTCCTCGACCAAATGAAACAATTCGTACGAGTGGAAGTCGCGCGCAACTGTCCCTTCTGCCTCCTTACCCAGTCGTCTGAGTCCTCTTTGTGTTTGTCCGAGGAGTCATCCACAAACATGTCAGTGACGCACTACCTCTCGCTAATCAGCCACCCGCCGCGGTGGCTCAATTTAGCTAAGGCGCTGCTGAGCACGAGGTCGCGGGATCGAATCCCGGCCGCGGCGGTCGCATTGACGCCCGTGTGCTTGCGTTGTAGTGCACGTTAAAGAACCCCAGGTGGTCAGAATTAATCCGGACCCTCCACTACGGCGTGCCTCATAATCAGAACTGGGTTTGTCACAACCCCAGAAAGAAGAAGACCTCGAGCGCCAGTTGCGCTCACGTATGCTGCCATCGTCGCCAGTCCCAGACCTGAAATTGCGCACTACACGCCCACAAGCGGCTTCTGCGCGTCTTCGCAGCCCCTATGCCCGGCTAAGCATCATGCACCCCCACCTGGGCCCCATGTTCACTATCCGTGGTGTACCCAAGACAACCGGCCCATCTGCTCCGCGTGTGGCTTTGCTGACCACGTGGCACGGTTTTGTCGCCGGCGAGGTTGGTACCCTCCCGATACTGCGAAACCACAAGGGAATACTCCTGACTTCCAGGCCCGCTATGCTCCATCGTTTCCGCACTTCGCTTCTTCGTCTCCTGTTCCCAGAAGCCTCAACACTCGTTGGTCTCCATCTCCCCGTCGACGTCCCCCATTATTCGCCGCCCTCCAGTGGTGGAGGAAAACTACAAGGTGCAGTTCCGGAGGCAAGAACTGCGATCTCAGTCGCGACGCCGTTTTCTGCCATTTCGCTACGTACAGCAAGCGCTGAGACATTTGAGCCTTTAGGAACATGTACCGTCTGTGTCGCCATACAAGACAGTGTATACACCACATTGAGCTCCTCCTTGTGTTGCTCCTTTTCTTCGTCCTTGTTTGTCCCCTCATCCCGCTCCCATGTGTAGGGTAGCAAACCGGTTGTGCTGAACTGGTTAACCTCCCTGCCTTTCCTTCTCCACTCTTTCCTTCCTTCCTTGAGTGTTAATCATTTTTGCTGGGTCATTGTCATGACCTACATGACACGCATGTCATGTCATTTATGTCATGACCTATCACTTTTGTTCGTCATACACTCCGGTCATACTATGCCCATTTTGATACCTACGAAGTTAACGAAACAACCATGAGAGCACCAAGACGTTGGCGGCTGTTTCATGACCTACATGACACGCATGTGATGTCATTCATGTCATGACATATCATTTATGTTCGTCATATACTCTTGTCATAATATGCCAATTTTGGTAAATACCAAGTTAACGATACGACCATGAAAACACCAAGACGTAGGCGGCTAGATAGATAGATACTGTCTAAGTGACAAATGTTCGCCCAGAAATGCGAGGGGACATTGCCTTCCTTCCTAACCAGCAAATGTCTGAGGTGCTGAGCCTATGAGGGTAGCAGAAAACAGCGGCTTTCTTCTGAATCACTATGTATCTATCTCCAAGTAGTGTGCCATCCTTTATGAAAAAAGGCCCAGCGATATCTGTGTTTTTTCAGCGTACTACTTTCATTGCGCCTGCTGGATGCCGACGTACTCGTTTTTCTTGTACTGTAGCAAATCCGGTTATCTAAGCAGCAATTTCTATTCGACATAAAAACACGCGCTGAAAATGGCAGTGAGGCCTCGTTATGTAAACGCTATTCAACACGTTCTTTATTCCAAAGAACTCAGTGCACTTCCCAATGGCTTATTCGTTGCTGCGTTTCACATATCAGAAGCGTTGAAGGTAAAGTTGGCCATCTCCCGCAGACCCTTACGCTGGCGTTGTATTCAATTCCTTCGGGTTCCTTCAAGTGGCTGCTGGAGCGTAGATAAAGACCTCTTGGGTAACTTTTTTGAAATCGTAGCGACTGCATCGTTTGCTCAAGTTAGCTATAATATTTTGCGGTCGGCTGGGCTCCCAGGAATTGTTATAAAACAAGCGCACCGAGACGGATAAGGATTAGACCGCCAATG
This sequence comes from Dermacentor silvarum, assembly GCF_013339745.2. Classification (NCBI taxonomy): domain Eukaryota; kingdom Metazoa; phylum Arthropoda; class Arachnida; order Ixodida; family Ixodidae; genus Dermacentor; species Dermacentor silvarum. Next base: position 258,424,662 of record NC_051155.1, read on the forward strand.
AGGAAGATTGTCGAGCATTGCTTCTGGTTTGTTTTACAGCGAAGCTATTAGCCTCTAGCTCGTCGGGATATTTCGGGTCCGCGTGCGCAGCTCTCGCTCACACAAAAAAGTGGGCCGATCCCGGAGATAGAGAAGCGCACAGCGTGCTGCTTCTCTAAGAGGCATCACATGACGTCATCAGGCGACATCATCACTTGACGAAGACATCATGAGATTACACCATCAGGCGATATCGTCACGTGACGATGCCGTTATTCTCGTATACTCGAATTACAATCCGAAGCTATCATGTCTGCAGCTTGTGTGTAAGTCGCACTGTACGAATTTTCTGGCGCAATTTACGAAGTTCAATTAGTTCAATAACGCACTTGCGCTTGTCGGAGGGCCTTGAAGACTGAGGATGTATGCTGTACTTCCGCACGTGAGCGCGTCATGTGTGGGCGTTCTGCCCGTTGCATCTGTCGCACAGCGTGCACATGTACTGCGACCGTAATCGTCATTATGGAAAACACTACAAAAAAGTTGTCGCAGTTTCACCTGAAAGGCGAAGCATCAATTGCGATAGCAAATTTGTAGAGAGCTATACGGAGTAATGATAGTAGCTTTATCAGCTGTATAAACTTGGACATGCAGCAGCACCGGCAACACGCAGAACTGTTGTCAACGCCGTCGGCGTTTTGCCCGCGTTCGCACAAAATGCGTGCGGCGTTGGTGGCTGTTGCCGGAGCCTCTGATATAAATAGGCACTTGGTGCCGCAGCTAAACGTCACCTCCCTTCCCTCCCCCTTTCGGCCTTTCGCGCGTCGGAAGAAGGCTCGTTTGCTCTACATACATGGCGATTGTAAAGGAGGAAAGAGACGCCTACTTCTGCAGCCCTTAAGGGAGCACAATTGCAGAAGATAGCGTCAACCTTTCCCTTTCCCTCAAGAACCACTTACCACCTACCACGGCGCAGAACGCGCGTTTGTTCTCCGCCGTGCGTTCACTCCCCGTGAAAGCGCGCGTCCCTCGCCCCCTTTCACTCGCACATACAGCGTTCGGCGGCGCGCGGCGACGATTTCATCTCCATTGACGTCATACGGAACATCACGGCGACGCCGACGGCAGAAATCTGCTTTGGAGTGTCCATATAATTGCTATCGCAATAAAACTGTCAGCCCTTCCACACTGGTGGAGATGGAAGACCAGCAAAGCTGTACTATGGTAGGAATTAAGTACAGGTGGGTGCTTGTATCCGTTCACGGTCGCGAACCGGGGCACCGCGCCTTTGAGCAGGCATATCCGGCACGTCCCACACACCGGCTCCTTGGAGACATCAGCGGAGGAAGCGAGACGCTGCTGCCCGCGGCCGTTTCTTGCTGGTTCTCGTTCGCCACGCCGCCGATCGTAGACACGTCGCGGGCCAACCAGAGTCGGTCGCACATGCTGCGCCGAACGGGTTCTCGATGAACTGGAACCTCGCCGTTGCACCCGCGAACTGTTCCAACGGTGTGGCATTCTGCCGTCGGAGGGCCTCGCGCTCGGTTTCTTTGGACCGATCGTCGTCCGCGGCGTTGGCCCGCCGGCGCCGATCACATTGCCGGCTCTGCTCTCATTCACAGCGTATTTGTCCAACGACCTCTTGTTCGACTAGGGTTTCCGAACAACTGGGCGTACGCTCTTCTGCGTACGCTCTTTCGCGGCGTTTGCGCGCCCTTTCGCAATTTTCGGCACGCAGTCGCTCCTTGCGTTCTTCCTCCCAACGAACGGCACGCGGCCGGGCCATCGTGAGTCGAAAGGGAAACTGATAAGAACGCCGTTGTCGACACTGTTAGGGGAGAAACGGTGCGGAACGTTATGGGCGACTGTTTCCGTCGGACACGAGTGAGGGCGACGTCGACGCCGAACAAGGGGGTGCGGTGCGTCTCTCGCGGACGGCACGGGAAAGGAGAGCGGTGAAGCGAAACACAATGGGTCATCCATCATGCCCTGTGACACTCTTTCCGTCGGACGGGAGTGAGGGTGACGGCAACGCCGAACAAGGGGGTGCGTTGAGTCTCTCGCCGACGGCACGGGAGAGGACGACGGTGAGCGCAAAACAATGAGTCATCCCTCATGGGCTGTGACACTCTTGGAGAACAATATCAAACCGATCCCTTCGCTACGTACTCGGGAAAGAGGCCACGGTGCCGGCTCCGAGTAGCGCAATGGGGTATTACAGCGAAGTTGTTAAGGGCTGATGATGATAGTTTTTTTCTACACGCGGACACAATCGTGGGGAACCTAGCCCTTATCATCTCCGCTGTAAAACCGTACCTCCACCTAGCGTCCGCGGCGACTCGGACAGACTTCAACCGGCAGCTGAAAAGGGACTTTGTCTTTGAGTTCCCGCGTACCATAAATATGTTTTCTCGTATATTAGAATTACAATCCGAAGGTGTCATGTCTGCAGTAAGTCGTACTTTACACGTTCTCTGACGCAATTTACATTAAATATTCAATTAATTTAATAAGGCATTCGCTCTTGGCGGAGGGCCTAGAGGAATCACCATGTATGCTGTACTTCCGCACACTTGTGTGCGCGCGTGACGTACGTCGCTTGTGGTGTTTGTCTAACGTCGTTTAGCGTCGGTCGTGCTTGGCTAACGTCGGCACCAGCTTCGCAGTACATCCACAGGTGGAATGAAGGCGGGATTTCTTTAGTTTTCTTTCTTTTTTTTGAGGCACTTTAGAATTTTTGATAAGATGCTGCTGTTTTTCGGGGAAATAGCTGCATTTTGGGATCACCACAAAACTTTCACACGATCCTCGGTCTATAAGCGGTCTGCTGATTCCAAGAAATGGGTTACTCTGAAGTTATCGTACTTGTTTGTGCATTGATTTCTGCTTATTCATTCTATCCGGTTCAAACACGCGTAACGCCGTTGGTAAGGTTCTTTTCTTTCTTGTACAGGGTCGTCCACTCTTAGTACGAACACGGCGCCGCGTGGCCGCGCTCCGCAGAGCGCCAGCGCACATGGCGCGGCCGCGCATCGAAGCTAAGTAGCGCAGGCCCAGAAGGGCTTGGAGGCGGTGCTTCGTGTCGTCTGGTAAAGTGCGCGAGCGCGCTGTGCTTTAGCAGACAACAGGCGGCACAAACACGGCTCGCTCGCGCGCTTTAGCAGACGACACGAAGCCGCGTCATGTGCGCTGGCGCTCCGCGGAGCGCGGCCGCGCGGCGCCGTGTTCGTACTAAGAGTGGGCGACCCTGTACGTTTCCCGAAGGAAAGAAAGAATACAGATCTTTAGTAAGGATGTGTGCGTTGTTCCGTTGCTTTGCGATAGGGCATCGGCAGTTAACAGATAAGTATTCTTATTTTTCTTGCGTTATGCTGGGCGCTGTGAGGGAACCGCTCGCGATGACAGCGCGGTTTCAGCCCATCACAGGCGCTGAGGATTTCTTTCACAATCTAACATCATGAAGTGGAAGCTAAATTAAACTCAACTCGATTGCACCACGGTGCCCAGTGAAGGAAAAGAAGCGTTGGCACGGTCCGGAATGCATCCGCTCTCCCAAAAGCAGCTCAACTAGTGATAAGTAAAACAGCTTTATAATGAAATAGTTTCCGCGCGATACTTTCCAAGTAGTTCACATATCATGACAACGACATGAGATACGTGCATGACATATTGCATGAAAGCCACCTGCTTTACGCAACCCCAAACTATGCCATTCGCATAACGTCAGTTCCCGAGGTGAGTGGGATCTGTTTAATTTTTTCTCCTCTGCATTGAACTGTCCGCAAACAAGCTGGAATGGGAGAACAGTCATTGTACAGTGGGAACTCGATAGACCGTTCCAAGAAAACTGCAAGAATCGCGACGTGTTTGACGGTTATCCAAGTTCTACACTCGCACTTCACTTTTACAAGCTATGTACTTGTGAAAAATTCGGCGAGACATGCACGTCAGGCCACGCCAATAGTATCGTGTGTGCTTATAATGCCATGCATATCCTGCTATATTTGCTGTTTCAGCGACAACTTGCAAATATGTTTAAGGATCAATTGTGGAAGATAGCACAACTCTAGTTCTTGAACTGAATTACTTAAAAAGGCAGACGTTATTTGCAGGAAAAGTGTTGATAGATTACCAATTAAAATATACTAAATTCAGTTTTTAACGGCTTATCTTACGGTACCTATTGCAAAATACAAATTGTAGCTGGTGAGTTCGCAAGGTGGGTCCTTTTGGAACGAATTCTCAGGATTAAACCAGTTTTAACACACTAATTCCCCAACTGTGTGAGCGAATACATTGGTGATTTAGTTATTTTTGTGCTTCAGTGCATGAAACAGCTCTTTGTTTAAGTACGTTGAAGTAAATTGCATATTTAGCGCAAATTTGATTGCGCGCTTATCTCGAAAATGGTGTCATCCACAAAATTCTTCCCAATTGGATATGCCTTGCAGTCTGACAAGCTACAATTTTTAAATTTCTAGGTGTGCCATAAGGTAATCAGTTAAAAACGTAGTGAATTTCGATAATTACTAAATTATGCGTTTCGAGATCTCGTGCAAATAATGTTCACCTCTTTGAGTAGTCCAGCTTATCGACTACAACTGTGCTATCTGCTACTGGTGATCTTGGAAATGTTTCTCAATCTTTGCAGAAACACCCATTATATTGAGTTAGAGAAACGACCACGATGACAGCCTTACCACGAGGACATACCTGTAGCCCATATGTCATGTCATTCATGTCATGCATGCATGTCATGTTATGCATATCCTGATGTATATTCATTTATAGAAACGGCCACGCCAGCAAAATGACCACGAGCACATACCTAGAGGCCCATATTTTTCGATACATTAGCAAATTTATTATTAAAGGTCTATATAATGTAGCAGCAAACGCGTATGCACAAAAATGCTTGCGATTTCTTAACTCCGACGAACCTTGTTTCATTTGAATTAAATGTGTGTTAGTATCTCAAAATCTTTCTTGCTCAAATTATAATAATTTCATTCCGAAGCAATTTATTGAGGTTGTTTTTGCTGCTTAACATGAAACCTATTTATACGCTGCACTCTCAGCGGTTTGTTTGCTTGTCGCTTACGTAATTGATGGGAGTCGCTGCTCTGCTTGCTAGCGGGTCGCCATCTAATCACGAAACGTCAATAAGAAGCCTGTGAACGATGGCGCAAATACCGCTGTGGAGTCCGTAGAAGTATTACCGTTAACGCAGTACCGGATCACCTCAGCAGTAACAACGCTGGTAGCGACATTTTAATGCGCACTATATTGCCCCATTATGCGACAATCCGGCGTTGTAGTCGGCGGCGTGACCGATTGATGGTACCAAAAATGGCCGACAGCAAAGAGTAAAACCAGATAAAAAAAAAGTTGTCGCAGTTTCACCTAAAAGGCGAAGCATCAATTGCGATAGCAAATTTGTAGCATTATTTTTCTTTTCAATTCTACATCCTCGCCGCTAACACGCTCGTTACCTCGCCCACCCGTCTTACCATCTCTCGCCTTACCGTAGCTGCATATACTGTGCCGAGGAGAGCATATGTCGCCTTGAATAAGACAAGTCCACTTGTCGAAGCTCTTACCTTGTTCTCGTGTTGGCCATCGGCCAAAGAAGCATGTGCTTGCTGCGGTAAAGCTAGGGAAACGATGGAACAAGTTTTATTATAACGTGAAGCTATCTACGCAGCTGTCGGTTTATACTCCTCTAGCCTCCTTGAAGCCCCTGGGTTGTGGGATAGCAGGGGGAAAGTAAACATGTCCACAATAAAGATTATTAAGAAGCGAGGAGGCAGAAAAGTAGTGAGACCACAAACAACGGAGGCGTACCAGAAAACTCGCAGTTTCTCCCGAAAGGCGAACCATCAATTGCGATAGCAAATGCGCTGACAGCTATGCGAAGTAAGGATAGTAGTTTTATCGGCCCTATAAACTTGCAAACATTCGCATACTATCTAAATTAACTAACGTGGTGACAGCGCGCACATGCAAACATGAACATATCATAGTCGATGACCGAGGACGCTCGCTGTCAAAACGCTGGCGTGAGGAAGCGCGGCGGCAGCAAGCAAAGTGACCTTCGTGCTGTGTATCGCTTCAAAGTAAGCGTATATCGTTTCAAAGTAAGTGGCGAAAATGCAGCACGCACAAAGGTATGAGCCGCCGTCGCACCTACAATTAGCCCCCGACGCAGATCACTTTCAAGAAAGGGCGGGCACTGCCGCGCAATGCGCAGTTGCAGCCGTAATACACGCTGGCCCCCTCCCTCCCCTCCCCCGGCGTCGTGCGCGCGACGGAAGACGGCGTATTTCCTCACCGCTTTCCTCCCTTGCGCGCGGGAGATTGAGGGCTGATCGTCGGCTCCCCTCGAGAACTTTCACTCGCACCTACAGCGTGCGACACGCGGCGACGGTGTTATCGGCCTTGGACTATACATGGAACATCAAGGCGACGGCGAAATTGCGCCTGGAGTGTCCATATAATTGCTATCTTAATAAAACAAAGTTCGCAATAATGGTTCAGAAAGTTTGATGCTGGGAATTTGTGTTTTTTTGTGTTTGGAGAAAATGTTTGGAGAAAAAGAGTGGCAGTCTAGCCCGAAAGGCGAAGCATCAATTGCGATAGCAAATTAATAGAGAGCTATACGGAGTAAGGATAGCAGTTTTATCGGCTGCATAAACTTGGACACATTCGCTTACTAACTGAATTGACAAACATGATGTCAGCGCGCGCAAGCACACATGAATAGACCACTGTCAAAACGCTGGCGTGAGCAAGCGCGGTTACAGCAGCGAGCGAATGTTCGTGCGGTCTATCGCTTCAACGGAAACTCAGCGGCGAAATCACAGCGCATACAAAGGTAGGAGCCATGTGCAGGTCGCGTTCAAGATACAGTACGCGCGACCGCCCACAGCCGTGCAAACTACAAGTACGCAGTTGCTGGCAGAGTAGAAGCCACACCCCCTCCTTCCCGCGCTGCTTTCCCGCTTTCCTCCTATCCCGTGGGAGATTGAGTCGCCAGTTCCCCTTGCGCCCGGTCAAGTTACGCAGTTGGTGCCGCAGCTAAATGTCGCCTCCCCTCTCTCCCATCCCCCATGGCCTTTCGCACGACGGAAGAGGTTGCGTTTGCTCTCTCCCGTGTGTTCGCTCTCCGTCAAATCGCGCGTCCCTCGCGCGCTTTCACTCGCACACACAGCATACGGCGCGGCGACGATTTTATCGCCCTTGGACTCTAGCGCGTTAGGTCATTCGTGCTTCGTAAGCACAAGAAAGAATGAAAAGACGGACCAGGCGTGTAGCTTGTCTAGTGTCCACATTTTATGCTCCTGCCCTGCTCCGAGTGTCAGAGTTCTCACTCCCCTCGGACAACTAGTTGTCAGTGTTTGGCTAATGGGACAATTTCTTTTTGTGGGCCATTGTAGGTAGAGCACTCGTTCAATAGAAGGATGGTGATGTTCCTGTACCAAGGCCTTCGAGCTACTGTTCAACGTACACTGTTTCCACTGGCACAATAAAACCATATTATCGCTTGTTCCTGTGGTTGTGTCATTGAGAGATCAAGCCAACGAAGGTTACAGAATCTAATCGCCTATACTTGAATTCTTTCTCTAGAGAGAGAGAAAGGAGGAAGGAAAGGCAGAGATGTCGACTATAATTTGTACAGTTTGCTACCCTACACGTGGGGAGGGAATATCGGGAGTGAAAGAAAGAGAGAATACACCAGTCTTGGTCCCACTTTCACGTGCACTAAGCCAGGTGCAGCGTATCTCAAGGCGGCCACTAAAATCTGTCGCCTAGCTACTGTGGAAGAACTCGAGTGGCATTCTCGGCCGATGAGGCCAGTGGGTGCTTGCGCCTATGTAGAACCCAAGAATCGCAATGTCGTAAGCTCGCGTCCAACCGCCGGCTTAGAAAGCACGTCATTGCCGCCACACGATCGCATTTAACATCGTCGTGCTATAGTCCGCTAGCGATCCAGACACAGAACTACTCAATTTGCGCATATACGTTGATCCTCCTGGTATCGCTTTTTGAAACCAGAAACAACGCTGGATGGCCAGGTACCTGCAAAATGCTTCGCACAACATTGATTCCCACCGTGAGTGGGATCTACACAATTGTTTCCCTAAGTGCCGTTGTCTGTCCCTTTCTCAGATCCTGTTGTGTTGTGTTGTTCCTGCTCAATTCATGAACAAACCAGCTCAAATGCGTACGCTTATGCATTTTTTCTAGTTCACTTTTCATTTCCATCTAGCTTATGGTATGTGCTCTTCAATTGCAAACTACAAGTAAATTTTCATATGCTCTCCTTGGCTTCATTGTTTGCTTCATGTGGTTGGTATTAACAAAAATCGGGCCCCTCGGTTTCGCCTCTTCTAGTTCATGAATGACAAGACGTGTGTTCATGACATGACATGCTCGTTGTCGTGATGTCGTTCGTCGTTTCATGAAATAGATATACATCACGATATGCATGAATGACGTGGCATCACATGACATTCGTTCCACTAGAAATGTACTCTTGGTAGTGATGCCTTCACGGTCGTCATTTTAAATGGGTATTTATTAGCACGGCATGGAATTAATGACACGACACGACTTGCATAACAGGTCGTGGTGTCGTTGTGGTCGCTTCTTTAAACGAATATACATCAGCATACGAATGGAATACATGCATGACATGGAATTTGGGCCACTAGGTGGTGGTAGTGAAGACGCCGTGGTAGTTTCTTAATTTAACTGGTGATATATCAGGATATGCATGTGATGAAAGCAATGAGGCGTATCACATGAATTGAACTTGGTTTTCCTTTGCGGATCCGCAAACGATGCTGGATAGTCAGCTATATACCTGCAATACGCATCGCATAACATCGATTCCCACAATGCGTGGGATCTTCGTAATTTTACCTAAAAAGTATTTTGTTGATTATGTGAATATGTTGTGGCACTGTGCTCATGGCTCACCTGCATATTTCAGTATATACTAGGCTGGAAACTGGCCTTTCGGCCATCGGTCTAGATACTTCTGTACCCATTTAATGCGTATAAAAATAGTGCTCTGGCGGTGATAAAAAAATAGTATCTGAACACAATATGAACACAATATGTATATATTGTTGAAATATTCGGACATGTTTAGTCGTAAACGTTCGTTAAAAAAGACGCTTACAGTTCGCTGCTTTGGTTGTATCTCTGCCAGCTTTGCTCGCGAACTGACGAACGTCTCCAGCAATGGGCTCTGGTTAGAACCTACACTCACATCCTACAACACTATCGCCTTTCACGAAGAACACTACCCCCACCGCATAATGCTCTGACGCGAGAGGAAGCTGTAATATGGCGTAAACTTCAAACAAACACATATCCACATCTTGGGTGTATGGCGCAGGGTGTATGGCGTCTTTACCACGCCATACACCATGCGCTGTGTTCCTACAAATGTCCACAATGTGATCAATGTGCAACGCTTCACCACATGGTATGGGCTTGTGCAAACACACCACAGCTCACACCCATAACACACCCCACCACACGGCAATGGGAGGCAGCGCTGTCCAGCTCCGACTCGACGGACCAGCTCAACCTGGTCAATCGAGCGAGAAGGGCAGCTAAGGCCGCTGGAATCCTGGACTGAGGGGACCACGCACTGTAGAGCGGAGGAGCTACCTACGCTCGCGTGCTCTTTGGATTAAAGTTTATTCTCTCTCTCTCTCTCAAGCAATGGTAGTTGAAGACTCACATCGCATGGTGACGGCAAATTTTTCGAACTATACCGATCGCCTGTTCCAATTTTTCATAATTTTGACGCATTGCAATAAAAAATAACAACACCACGAAGTGTTTTGTGTTTTTCATTCGCAAGTCAGTGCGTTACGAACGAATCCCTAGTCGCTACCATCACCAACCAAATTTCACCTGCAGCAGAAGCGAAGCTCAACAAGAAGCTGAATCTGCAAGTGATTTTCGTCGAGCGAATAATCATGGCACTGTTACGTTTGCATGCAGCTTTCCACTCTTTTTTTTTTCGTTTGCGTGTTTTTCCAACTGTCGCTGCTGGACCGAATCTAATGCCCTCGGGAGATTCGCCCTCGTTTCGTATCACCACCGCTGGACCGCAGTGGCGCTTGCTACCAACGGGCGAGGCCATTTCTTTGGCGTATATTACCATCGCAGCAGAAAGTAGCTCCTGGCAATGGCGCTGTTCTCGCTTGCGGGCCCTTGCTCTCGCGAAATCACTTTGTCGATAAAATTTTCTAGTCGCTGCTTTTTTGATGCTTCGAAAGTTTGCTGTAGTAGAAAGTACAACAGCAGGGAGCGGTGGTTTTGATCGGTCGATGATACTCAAACGCACGCACAACGTGAACACTCACAATGCATAAATAACATGGCACAAATGCATCGATGATACTCAAACGCACGCACAATGTGAACAATACTCAAAATGCATAAAAACATAGCACAGTTGCATCTTTTCCGTCGGTTACACCGGATAAGAGAGAGGGATTCTCTCGGAGGGTTTATATTTAGCACAACCGTTTGATTCTCCTTTATTCAAATCAAGCCAATGAACTTTTGTCAATGAGTAGAAAAGATACCGCTCTTACATCGATCTGTGACTGTGAACTTCATACAAAGGTCGTGGAAGGTACGGGCAAACATCTCCCGACACCGCTCCTAAGCAAGATCATTCTGAGGTGGGCAAGTTGGTTACGAGTATTATACATATATGGTTTAACGATGCGAACTTAAACGGGACACCGCGACATACACAGCAAGATTAGATTAAGAAGACCGTACTAATCAAATTCATATTACCAATTTCTTTCAGATTTCGCGTGTTTCTGAGAAGCATTAACCAAGAACCGTCCTTCATTGCACACTACTACTTGGAAAGCTGGCTCAAGTAGACGGTTTTCGAGGCTAAGAATAAATGCTGCTGGTTTAAAAGTTTCTTTAAAAGTCCTTCTTTCAAGCAGTCGTGCGTACTTCGTAGGCGGCTGTTCCAAGTGAAGGTTTCTCATGGTCTAGGCGCTAAACAGGAACGTCCCTACCCGCATTGATGTATAGACACCACCTGCATGGTCGAGCCGTTTTTTTTTTTTTTTTTCGCCATGTTAGAGCTTGCTGCCGTCTTATTTTCAAAACAAATAGCTTTCTTTGGGCCGTTCTTTTGGTGGTAGTTGAAATTGAGCGCCGATACAAAGGCGCAGAAGTAAAGCGCATGTTGCGCGCAACCGAGCTACTCCACGCGTTCTTCGCCGAAGCTCTTCGAGACTCTTGTCACGGCCGCTGGATGTGCAGTCGCACGAAAGTTTTGGGGCGTCTGAAAGCTCAAAGGTGGCATTTGGATTCCACGCCGGCACTCGCACCACTTGACACAACACACACATGGCGAATCGACTGATATATATAGCCATCTATACTATCGAAAACACACGTGTATGCTGGTTAAAGGTCCTGTTGTCTACAGAATCTCTCAGTGAAGCAACATATGCTACCTAAATATCCTCACACGAACAAATATGCATGTTCAGGCGCATCATTTAATAGAGAAAAGCTTTGTAGAACCGCTAGGCTATTCGCGTACATTGTCAGTCATTGTCGATGTTTTCTGCGCATCTCTTCGCCCCTGCTGCCTCTGTTGCCAAGTTGCTATTTCCGCATTTTGTACACTGCAGAATGCACTTTGGTCGTGTGATATGAGTGCGGAGGTTTCAAAGTTCCGAATAAAAGGGGGGGGGGGGGGGGGGGCAGCTTCACACTAGTGGTGCGAAGACTGTGCAAGCAGCGAAGCTGTCGGTCCCACCTAGCTTTATCTCGGATCGGCAAAGTCGCAGACCCGATCGTTCTGTCGACGCTTCCTTTTGATCGGTAACGCGAACTCGTAACTCCGAATCTTGTGCAAATCACCGACGTTTCGCCGCCGCTTCACCGGTGCATTACTCGGGGTTGGTCCGAAGTCGTCTCATCCGCTCTGGAGTAGCGGTACGACGGTTGACGCCCCGCTTCCTCTTCTTCGGGAGTAACGCACTTCTTTGGTCACCCCATTCTCACGGCGATGTGCTTGACGCGGAGACGTGGGGCATTCTGTCGCCGCAGCGGCGACGCGGAGCTATTATTATGAGGATCATCGCAGTGATGTCACGTCTTAGCCCCACCTACCACAACTGTGGCGACACGGCTCTGCGGGAGCTCGGCTTGATGACGTCATGGCTCGGCAAAAGCGACGGCGCGCGATGACGTCATGGCTTAGCTCCACCTACACAGCTGTGGCGAGGCTCGGCGTTGCTAGGTGACGAGGAGTGATGTCATCGCTCGGCCAGGTTTTCCTGGGCACACTTCCCGGACCACGGTGTAAAGCCCCAACCACAGGCACGCGTCGGCACGCTTCCGCGCGCGCCGACAAGCGAACGCGTCGCTTCGCGTCGGCTGGAGGAAAAGGGCGCGCAACCACAGGATACTAGCTCTGACGCGTGCCGGCGCTCGCTCTTCGGCTGCGGTGCACTGTTGCTTGACCATTTTGTCTTCAACCGTCCAAGTGCGGCCTAAAACAGCCTTCTGTAAACTGAGCTTGAAACAATAAGTTAGTGATCTGCATGCTATTTTAGATATAAAAAAACACGTTTGAATAATGAATGTACACCTGCCGCAACGGTTTCCTTGAAGTAACATAACTGCACAAGCTATCGACATCAGCGACTGCGTTCGCCTTGTCGTCTGCAAGATCGCTTTGCAAACACCTGCACGAGCATGGCATGTCACATCAATGGCTCTCGTACGATCTCATTTTTTTTTGTAGTTCATTGCACAGCCAACTCTGTAAGAATTACCTAAGAACTACGTAGGAACTACGCAAAGTATCAGTGAAAATTCTGTATTATAAATATAATTATGCTTGTTGGTGCATGAATGAAACGTGTAAGTGGGCTGTGAGAAAATCGGCAAAAAAAAAAGAATTGAAACACTTGTGGGGCTCACAAAGAGACATTTAGAACAGCTAAAATTTACCAGTTTCGTAGCTTGTCTCCTGATTCTTGTTTCTGTCTAATCTTTCCCATGGAACATTTAATTTTTCTAGATTGTTTTGAAGCATCAACGACCGCATCGGGAGGCCTTGAAGAACTTATTCGTACTCTTGAAGCACTTATTCAAATGTATGGGACAGCTCATTTGCATAATATGAAAACAATATATGTAAACAGGTCATTTTAAAAATTTGTACACTTCAAGTCGCCACAAAAAAAAGAAAAGAAATACCAGTTTGTTTATTGTTTTCAGCCTACAATGATGTTTTGATTGAGAAAGACATTCAATTTGTTCTGTGAGGCATGTAACAATTGCTGTGCCATATTATTTTATTGCACCACACTGGACATGGCGGCCAACCATTATTAAACCCCAGAAGAAATTAATGGCACAATGCATATGATCAAGCAAACAGTGTTTTATTACACTTAATGGATGCTTTCAAAAACTGTCACACTATAATAATATTGCACAAAAGCTACTGAACTAAACTAATATACTAGTACATATTTAAATATCAATTTCATATTACAGTAACAATAACCAATCAATCAAATGTTTATTATAGGGCCCAGAAATAGCTAGAGGGCCTCTGACTGGTGCACTTAAAAAGCAATATGCGAGACGAAATGTACAGAGAACACTAATGTGGAAGACAAAACCATGCGAGATCGAGAAACATATAAGGAAAAAGAAAACAAGGAAGCGTAAACTGCAGTTAATCATACAACATGATTATCTACATATATACAATACATAGGAAATGAACTCTGAAATATGTCAATGCAGGCACAATTCTTATTTTTTTTTTTTTTTGAGTTGAGCCACATATAGGACAGTCTTTATTGGAACAAGGCCAGGCAGAGAATGCGGAATGCTACTTGGTATACTGTTGCAGCACGAAAAATTGCGCAGCTTTGGGTAAGTATAATGCCATGGACCACCTTATACAGGAACGAAAAGGTCTGCTTTAATAAGTATTGAATGAGTGAGTAACAACTTTATTAATCGAAGGGGTGAGGCTTAAGGGAGTCTAGAGGTGTGAGTTGAGGTACATTTGAGAGTGCTGGACTATGGTCGCCAGAATGACAAAAGTGGTGCTTGAAGACAGATATCAATTTATGCTGGATGCATTCAGTGAGGTCAGAATTAGATTTGCACGTTGTACCTCAATCTACAGAGACATACTCTAGTATCGGAAGGCACACAGCAGCATACGATTTCAGAAACAGAACAGGTGAGTGGTCATCATGCAATATACGACATACAATTCCGAGAGCCTGAAGGGCACGTTGTGCATATTTAATGTGTGAACAGAAGCTTAGTGTTTTGTCGAAGTACACACCAATATCTTTGATTTCATCGACCCTGGGCAGTGGAGCATCCCGAAGGGCATATGACAATTGTACAGGGTCGTCCACTCTTAGTACGAACACGGCGCCGCGTGGCCGCGCTCCGCGGAGCGCCAGCGCACATGGCGCAGCCGCGCATCGAAGCTAAGCGGCGCAAGCACACAGGGGCTTGGAGGCGGGGCTTCGTGTCGTCTGCTAAAGCGCGCGAGCGAGCCGTGTTTGTGCCGCCTGTTGTCTGCTAAAGCAAAGCGCGCTCGCGCACTTTAGCAGACGACACGAAGCACCGCTTCCAAGCCCCTGTGCGCCTGCGCCGCTTAGCTTCGATGCGCGGCCGCGCCATGTGTGCTGGCGCTCCGCGGAGCGCGGCCACGCGGCGCCGTGTTCGTACTAAGAGTGGACGACCCTGTACATGGTGTGTTTTGCGCCTGTAACTTAATACCATAGTTTTGGAAGCATTTAAAAGTACATACCATTATTGTTTCTGCACCAGCTTGAGAGTGATAAAATGTCTTTTTGGAGGTCAATGCAGTCGTGAACACTGTTGACAGTCTTAAATATCCTTAAATCGTCTTCATACAAAGACATGCTGTCCATCTATTAAAATGTTCTTAGCACTAACAGAAAGCAGGGAATGCAATACCGATTCAAACACTTTTGACTCAATGCAGCAGATAGATATAGGCCGGTAGTTGGTAAGTGCACTCGCAGCACCCGGTTTGTGCACGGGCAATATCCATGCTACCTTCCAAGTGCTAAAAAATATGCTAGACTTTAGGGAACTATGGAAGATTCTTGGGACAACAGGGACGCTTCTATACGTCTTAAGCAGTGTGGGAGGAATACCATCAACACCACAAGAAAAGGAAGGTTTGAGGCACTTCATACACTTGAAAACAAGGTCTTCATTGACTGATAGATAAACACTGTGCCAGGCTGAGAAGGAAGGTTACTTGAAGCATCCTTTACACCATAGACACAACAGAAATGTTCTGCAAAGGCATCAACAGTGTTCAAGACATCATCACCATTTTCATCAAGAAGACACCTCTTTGGCGCTCTCTTTAGAAGAATGACAGCGCACGAAGCTCCAAAAATCTTTTGAATTATGTGTCATGCAGGCTTCAACACTATCAATGTGGTTGTAGGGATAATAATAATAATAATAATAATAATAATAATAATAATAATAATAATAATAATAATAATAATAATAATAATAATAATAATAATAATAATAATCTTAGCAGCACCATGGCACTATAGACAGCTCGCAAGGCGAAAAAAGTAAGGCTCATGCCTGTACGCTAGAGCGTCTGATCTCTCTCTCTCTCTCTCTCTCTCTCTCACACACACACACACACACACACACACACACACGCTTGCTCACTTGCAGAACACGTCACAAGCACATACAGGGCAACAACTGGGATGTCGACGGTGCACAATGCACAGGAGTGCCGGTTCACTACGGTAGCAAGGAATGGGAGTCCTAATGGAGAGAAAGCTCTGTATAAGAATGGAGTTGCAGCGTTGGACTGTACAGGTGTGATGGGGCTCAGGCTGTCCTGATGGCTTGTTCAGACGGACAGAACAAATATATGTGA
This sequence comes from Dermacentor silvarum, assembly GCF_013339745.2. Taxonomy (NCBI): domain Eukaryota; kingdom Metazoa; phylum Arthropoda; class Arachnida; order Ixodida; family Ixodidae; genus Dermacentor; species Dermacentor silvarum. The sequence goes on from NC_051155.1 coordinate 258,440,641, forward strand.
TTCCAGAGAGCCACACAGCGCCCTGCCGAATAGACGGACAAGTGCAATGTTGCGCTGGTATTGCAGGGTGCGCCACTTAAGGGCTTTGAGGTGATTCTTGTAGGCTGGCATGAGCTTGCGACGATCGAAAAGATGGGAGTAGAGGGTGCGCGTTGCCCGGCGCTGAACAAGCTCAAGTTTGTCAGCGAGATGAGTTTTGTAAGGGGACTAAACTGATGAGCAGTACTCAAGCTGTGGTGGTACGAGAGAAGTGTAGAGTGCTGTGAAAACCTCAGGTCCCCAGGGAAGTGAGAGACAGGTCACAAATCCCAGAATGCGACGAGCCTAGTGACTTGTGCGGAAAAGTCGAGAGAAGGGCTGAATATTACACCCAGGGTGGGAAGGGCCCAACAGTCTTCATGGGGGTGCCACCGAGGAAGTAGGTTGGGTGCACAGAGATTGTGGTGTGGCTGATATGCATGGCAGCACTTATTTCAGTGCTAACACAAAGTTTGTTATTGTAGGCCCAGTCGTCCACCTTTACAAAATGTATTTATTTCAAGCGCATATGCTGCGCTGCGTATTGGCATAATGTTGCAGTGCAAGTGTTAACTAGTGAATTAAACACATTCTGCGAAGATGCATTAGGAACTTGGTTTTGAGTTAATCTTTTTCCCGACTACAGTTTATAGTATCACAGCGAGATGCATTTTAGTGCAAGCTGGAGAGATTTGGGCAGCTTAAGCATACCGACTGCGCGAAGCACTGATGACACCTTTACCCCTTCCCTGCAATGCATGCACTCACACCATCTACTCTTTCCATAAACAAAAAAAAACTATATATATATATATATATATATATATATATATATATATATATATATATATATATCAAAAGCCAATTACAGTTTCACTGACTCAGTACGTGCTGCTTGTCGAGCAGGCATCGATGCAATCCTGGTATACGCAGCAGCATGCATAAGTCTTGTATGACGCAGGTCCTCCCATGCATTGCACAGGGTGCACATAGTGCAAACAGATTTTTTTACCAAGTGCTCAACTACAAGAACACAAAGACTCAAACATGACAGTGCTGTATCACGTTTCCTTCAGTGTGTCAGCGGTCTTGAGCGCTGCACGAGTGATGTATCCCCAACTAGCCCATAAGACACCTGCACTTAAAAGAAGTGAGTGAAGGAGTACTGTGAACTTGTACTGAACTATATTTCACATGCCGAATCACTTTGAGTGCACTTTAAATTAAACGGATGGCATGGCTGAAGATGTACGCGTATTTCCCATTGTTCCGCTACTAGTGTCTTTCGCTTTCGCAAGTTATCTTTGCCGCTAAACAGCGCAGAACTCGCCCGTTAAACTCGAGTCCCGAGACCACATAATTCGCACACGAAACACGCCGCGGTTCACCACCTGAAGTTCCACACGGTTCATTTACACCACACCACACACAGCACGAAGTCAGGAGAGCCATATTTCAAATCACAGCAGCGCAAAACGTAACTGAAATTTCATTTCCTTCAGCAGAGTTTCTCAGCTGCATGGGCTCGTTCACCGCCGGTCGAACTGGACGAACGCGCTAGGCCTACGCGTAATGTAAACAACATCGGCGGTAGACGAGTGCTGATTATCCAGACTTCGCCCTTCGAAAGCAAGTTTCCATTCGTTTCGAGCATAAGAAAATATACATACAACAAGCACAGGCGTTGCCGCAATCGTCTGCAATCGTGATTCGGTTGGATGTTTTATCAGACGATCGCACTGAGATCGGCGGAATCCAGCGGGCCGGCAGGTTGGGTTCGGTGGCTTCGTTCGAACGTGGCACGAATTCTCGTCGCACTTCCACCACCCACGGTCGTGGGTCGTGTCGGCCTACTATCACAACACTGTCTTTAAGAAACACTGTCGCGCGCGTCGTGCGTCCGAAGCACTCGGACGATCGTTGGTGTCGGCGCCTTCGCATCGGCGGCCATCATCAGGCGTAGCAGCCAGAGGCTTCGCGGACTCTGATTGGTGGACGCCAGCGACGGTTTGCAGCCTCTGATTGGTGGACGCCGGCGTCGCGTCGGCTCGCGCCGCTGGTTTTCTAGCATCGGCAGCTGGCAAAATCTCCGCGCGCTGGCACGCGTCACCCCGTTCGCGACTGACGCTTTTGACGCATTTGACGCATTGGCGCGTGCCGGCGCGTGGCGAAGCGTGCCTGTGGTTGGGGCTTAAGAAGAAAGGTGTTCCGACGGCGCGCCCGCGCAATACTCCCCTGGCGGAAGGATGGAAGTGTCGAAGGTCGCCGCTGGGCCAGCGCGCGCCCGTGTTCTCTACGGCGCGAGCGATCGTGCGCGTTCTTTTCGCAACGGCGAGCGCGACCTCATCAACCAGGAAAGGTGGCATGCAATACTGCTGTGTTGTTGATTGACACAAAGAGCCTCGAAAGGTCGAAAGCCGCCCGTGCAGTCCTACAGAATTCCGGGGAGGTGGTACGACAAGGACAGACGTCAAGCGTGGATAACTGCGGTGCGCCGAGTCAAGTAAGTGACGTACTTTCGCATTCGCGTGCGATATCACGGCCGCTCGATAAAAACGCAATAGTAATGTGCCTGTATTTAGCGCATGGCCGTTTGTTTAGACGTGTCGCGTAGTTGAATCGTACAGTGAAATCCGCCGTGTTAGCTTAGCGGTAAATGCATACGTGTAGCGCCGCTAAGCTCGATTCCCGGCCACGGCGGCCGCATTTCGATGGGGCGAAATGCAAGAATACGGTTCTTGTCATGTACTTTGATTTTTGTGCACGTTAAAGAACCCCGGTGGTCAAATTTATTCCTGAGACCCTCCATTACAATGTGCCTGATAATGATTCGTGCTTTTGGCACGTAAAACCCGCGAATTTAATTGATTGTACTGTTCGTTCACTCGCGATCGGCAAAGAGGAGCTCAAGATAATTATATCCTTTTTCCAAACGCTGCAACTTAAATTCCCTAGTTGTGCAGGCAACAAAAGGGGCCGCACGTTACTTGTCTTTTGTGTGGTGGAAATCCGTCTTTAATGAAAGCTGCGGTCATCGCATGCGTCGGTAAGAGGCAGATCACAAAGCAGCTGCCCGAGACGCACGCGTTATGTTTGTTGCTTGGCCATGCTTTCTAGGTTCACAATATCCAAGCATGTTTTAAAGTAATTGCCACCTTGAACATTCTTCCTGTTTCAGTCTTCCTGCCAAGAATCTTCGTTTCGTGTAGTAGCCGGCCATCGGTGTGAGCTTACTTGAGCTGCGGTGGGGCCATTCGCCCGACGAGAAACTAGATTTGCTTTGATGAGGCATGTATCACTAATTCTTGCGTTCGTGCTGCTGGTCATAAGGTAATCGCTGGTTACCGTGATCTGGATTTATTTCGCGGAGCAGTTTGTACGAGTGATTTCTCGTGACCAGTGAAAAGATGCCTTGCTCAATAATGCAATGAGTTGCCATGACTCTAACATCTGCATTGAATAAGGCATGATATACATTAAATATTTATACAGCATGATATAGGGCATTATGCACATATGTAGTGCTTACATCGTTAATTAATTTTATTGGCTTATTGGTGCCTAATGCATGTGTTCTTTCTGTTCCGACAGTGCTGATGCCACTCCCTGGGAGCCAAAATGAAAGCAGCCGTGTGTGCGCGCCCAGCGGCCAACGAAACCAACCGCAATCGTCACCGTCTCTGCACATCTCTGCAAGCATGCATGACCGCTTTATAAGTGCATCATAGAGAAATAAAAGTGAATAAATTACTGAACTCGGTGTGTGCCTCTAACTCGATGTCGTATACAATCTTGCTGGACACCTCCTACACGCACTTGGCTTTCACTGTCACATCACCGCCCACAATTTGTTCAACACCACACACGTGTGGAAGCAGACGCTCCCCTTTCTTGAGGTTACCGCCACGAAAAAAGCTGTTGGCGTTGGCAACCGTCTTGAAACCGCACTGCAGTCTTTGCATCGCTGTTCAGCAAGCAGGCGATCTGCCGCCGTCGAAAACGGAGCGCCGTGAGCACGAGCAGCGAGGGAAAGCGCGGGCAAAACAATGTAAACAAAGCGGAGACTGCACCACGGCGCGACCGCGTTGCTTGAAATTTCCACATTGGGGGCGCTGTCAGGAGGCGCAGCAGCGCCTTCAGGCGATCGTTTTCTCGTCTATAGAGTCGCTTTAAGCAGGCGAACGACATATATGCATCGAAATAAAGCACCTCTGCCGCGCGTGCCGATAAAAACGCCAGCAAAGCGAGTGAGAAAGTGGCCCCCAGAACAGGTGCTGCACCTTGCGGCAACGGCGTGCGTAGGGTCACACTAAGTGGCCGCGCCTCGCGCCGCCGTCGGATCACCTACCTTCTTACAACGTGCCCCGGACTAACCACCGGCAGCTTCGCTGTTAAAAAAGAAAATGTGGGCCGCTTGCACTAGTGGTGGCCTTGCTCCTACCAGCTCCAACAGCGGAGCTGGTGATCGACCTAGATTCTTCTAGGTTTTACTAGGCTTGGCTAAGTTTTGCTGGGAAATGCTAAGTGCTGCTAGGCGCGGTATTCCTAATTGGCTCGCCGCCGACGCGCAGATTCCCGCTTGGCCACGCGGCGGCGAGCCAATCCGGAATATGATGATGATGATGATGATGATGATGATGATGATGATGATTTATTGGCATCCCCTTTGAAACGGCGCGGCGACAAATAGTCACCTAGCCTGCTTGATTTAATCAGGTATACTATACATGTTCTTTATCTATCATTTTTGTATACCTCTCATTATTATTTTTCTTTTTCAAAAATTTACCTTGTGCCGCTGCCTATGATTTTAAGAGATCAGGTCGTATCCATCTTTTCCCTGCTTTTTTTTCCACCAGTACTCCAATCGTCTCTTGCTGATCTCTACGGCTGATCTGTTTATGTTTCCTTCCACTTTGAAACCAAGCGCTTCTGAGAGTTGCACGTTACCTACGGTTCTCGCTGGGTGGATCCCGTCGCATTCCATCAGGATGTGCTGAGTGGTTTCTGGATCTTTACTGCAGCACCCACATGTCTCATCTAGTTCCGAATATTTGTTCCGATATGTTTTCGTCCTTAGGCAACCGGCCCGAGCCTCAAATAGCAAGGCACTGCCCTTTGTGTTATCGTACAGATTTTCTCTTCTAATTTCTTTCTTCTCATTCTTGTAAATCTCCATTGTCCTTTTCGTTTCCATTCTTTGCATCCGATTCACGGTCTCTATTTCTCTCACTTTCTTTCTGATGACTCCTGGTTGTCTATTTGCAGTCTCGATTATCCTGTACTTGGTTGCCAACTTCCTTGACCTCTTCCTCCATTCTGTGTCCACGCTTTTCATGTAGAGATACTTGTGCACTTTAGGCGCCTATTTATTTTCATCCATGTTCCTGAGCCTTTCTTCAAAACTAATTTTGCTCTGTGCTTCTCTGACTTCAAAAGAGGCCCAACCCATGTCACCCTGCACTGCCTCATTTGTGGTATTACCGTGGGCTCCCAAAGCCAACCGGCCTACTGATCTTTGGTTAACTTCCAAACCCGCCAATATATCTGATTTTAAGCATATAATGACATTTGCATATAATACCGTGTCTGCACGTGCGCCCTCTTCCGGCCAACATGACACGAGACGACCATAGTGGCCGGCGCCTCGCGCGGGCGGGAGCCTTGGCACGTCACTATGGGGAAAAAACATGGAGTACTCTACGTTGACGGCTCCGGCCCACACAATGGGGGTTGGTACATGGCCGCAGTCGTCCATCAAAAGACCGCGATGAACGGCCTTACGTTCAAAGCACAAGGCATAACACATGCGGAAGAGGTGGCCATCGCGCTCGCCGCCGCAGATCAGGACTCGCGGGTCATCATCACCGACTCCCTGCAGGAACATCGGAAAGGGCTTTATACCCTATTTTACGTACCGCATACTTCAAAGCAGCGATTATCTCGGGGCCCCCGCGTCCCGCACCGTAATATGGACTCCCGCGCACACGGGTCTCGAGGGCAACGAAGCAGCTGACGCCCCTGCCCGCTCTCCGGGCATCGCCCTCGCCTCGATGTGGAGTCTGAACCCAATCCGGCTTTTACCTTTAAGGAAATCACCCAACATTACCAATTCGGCCACACAATATTTCCTAAGCCCTGTAAGGGCCTCACGAAGGCGGAGGAGCGTTTACTCCTTCGCCTCTATACGAAAACACTGCTGTGCCTTCAGTCCTAAAGCATTTCGACCCTGCTTGCACAGGGAAGTGTCCACACTGTGGGGAGAAGTCTTGGGACATTTTCCACATGGTGTGGGCATGCCAATCCACCCCGCACTTTCCCCCTATACCCAACCCTACCCGGGAGGACTGGGAGGCAGCCCTGCTCGGCTGCTCCGACCTGGCGAGCCAGAAGGCCGTGCGGGCCCAAGCCGCGGCTATAGCCAATAGGCTCCTGTATTGAGGAGCCCTCCTAGTGTTTATGAGGAATGTCCCTTAAGGATTGGTCCACACCCTCCCTGTCAATACTTCGACCAATAAAGTTTTTCAGTCAGTCCTCAGCGCCTTCCTCCCGTGCCCGCGCGAGATTGAGCCGCGCTCGTCGGCTCCCCTCGTCCTCCTTCACTCGCACCTGCAGCATGCGGTGATGGTGATATCGCCCTTGGACTTTATACGGAACATCACGGTGACGACGACGGCAAAAATGCGCCTAGAGTGTCCATATAATTGCAATCACAATAATACGAATTGAAAGAGTAGAGAAACTTGAGCGGAGCTGTTGGAAGTTTGTATTTGACAAGCACCAGCGCTAGAAAGACAAGGGCGAATAAAAGATCTCAGCACAAGCGCTGTGTTGTGATCCTCACTTCTTAGTTGTCATTTTAGCACTGCTTCTTGCGAAATATACGAATTGAAGCCAAAGATTTCACAAGGAACATGCACTTGGAACAAATTTTTACACTAGCACCTGTTTTCAGATAAGTACTGCCAAATGTGCGCTAAAGATGCACTGTTGCTCCACTTACCTGTTAACAAGACGCCTTTTTATGCAGTGAAGCACAAAAGCCGCTTGAACACTAATGCATTTCGTTGCCAACTTTTATATCGAAACTGGTGTCATCTTCAGAATTCGTTCCAAGCGGATATAACTCTTAAAGTCTACCATTCGTAGACTGAAACATGCGCCGTAAATGTTTCACTTAAAGAGTTAATTAGCAAAACACTTTTCATTCGTAGAATACTTATTTTGCTCTCTCCTTAAAAAGGTCTTCAATCCACTCTGTGAAGGTGGTTGGACAGTGAAGCTGTAAATGACAACTAGAATGATTACCCATTTCGACGCAGGTTCACATGCACATGCACTTTACCTAATTAATAGCCTAAGACGATTCGACGGCCTGCGACTTGGCTGGCGCCGCTACATCATGCACCTACAAAGAGTGGATCAGAGAGAAGAGAAACGCCTCGTACGCACGCTGCTCTTCAGGAGTCCTCACTACACATGACCTTCCCATAGCACTGCCACAACACACATCAGTTGCTATAGGCGGGTTCTTCTTTTACATAGGAAAGTGTAGTTACGTCACTCCCTGCTTCGTATGCCGTCGCCGCGGCAGCCTGCGAAACAGCAATCTTTACCGGGAAGCGTATGCAGGCGCAGGAGCGCCTTATCAGCAATTATGTGCTTCGGACGCTTGTTCTTTATTGAAACGTATGCTGTACTGTATGTTGCATGCGGGGTTCCAAAGAATGTATGCACTGTTCGCTTCACTTTGCTGAGTGCTTGTAGCCTCTGCCTTACGGGGGTATGAGCCATTGCATTTGGGGGTATGAGCCATTCATGATGATAGATTTCTGTCGACGTTACGCCACGAAGAAATCCCGGGATTATAGCCATAGACAGCTTCGCTGTAATACTGTCCGCCTCGGAGGCTATCTTGCTGTAGAAATAAAATTGGGGTACTTGCCACGGGTGGTTTCACAAGCTTTCGTTAACAATTAAAACAAATTACTCATCGTACATACGACAACACTGCTTAAATGTACCTCCTTACATCAACCCAGGGGACTAGGCAAAGAACCCTTTGCTTTCAGTAAAATCCACTTGATGATGGCGCAGAGTTCCGGAGCGCTACACTTGCGGTGAGGCATAGACTGACCACGAAGTAAGACTGCAAGCAATACAGGATGGTGCAAGCTAGTTTGTTTTGGCCATGGCCACACCGCTAGAACATAAAAACTGATCATATTTCCTTCATCCCAGACTTATCGCGCTCCCGGAGAGGCGAATTGGGTGGCGGCTGTGACCTTGACGGGGCAAACGATGGCGCCTTTTACTCGCCTGGACACGACGAAAGAGCAATCGCTGTGGCAGCCTCGCAATATAGCCTGGCGGCGCCTCCGCACGGCCAGAAATCATTTTTATCGGCTCGTCCGGAGGCACCTCCTTGCGTGTCTCTTTTTCTTCTAAGCAGCGCCTTTCATTGCGCACTGTTTGCTTCGCGCATCGCAGTGGGGGGTGCCGGATGCTCGCCTGGCGCCCATTGTGCTGGTTCGCGAACAGACAAGCGGGCTGCCATTCTGCGCGCGTGTCGGGTAGCGAAGGGTGCTTTACGCAAAAGGAAGCGTAGCCCCGCCGATGTCGCCTGGTTGCCAGACGCGGTCTGAGTACCGGAAATTCGGCGCTCTGAGAGCTCCCCCGTCTGGATTTAAGGAGGCGGCCCGTCTTAAACGCGAGTAAATACGAAATCGATACGCGCCCAAGTAAAAGCACGGAGCGTGAGGAGGTGGATAAGTCGGTCGATCCGAATTTGTGGCGCGAGCGGGAACAGGCGATTAATTTAAGTTTTCAATGTGTTGCGGGCTCCAAGAGTTGTCTTCATGCGCAAAACAGTCAGAAAGCCATACATCTTGCTTTCTTCGCTCTCTCTCTTTCTTTACAGTGTGCTTGTGAAATGCAGAGGCACCGAGTGGTGTTAGCTCTTTAACTCATTCCTCACAATCTTATGATAACTCGCTAACGCAGCAACTACACATAACTGCCGCCAGCTTCGCGCACTTCAACTTCTAGGTTCGAACAGGATAGCACAATGAATTGCCTTGAATTAGGCATCTGTGTGGGCAATAGGTACAAATCACCCCCGCATAAAAAGTAATGGGAGTTTTTTTGCAGAAATTACGGATGATTCTGTTTTTGAAATAACGGTGCAGAATGAGCCAAAGAACGCTTCTAGTGTTATGACCGACATTGATTAAAATTTTCCTCCTCTGTAAGCGTGGTTGCTCAGAGAGGGCCCGATCACTGGTTTAGTTGGCGTGCTTGAAGATGAGCCAATCATTGACGCTGGTTAGGAACAATCGACCCAGCTAAGAAGGCTAGCTCAATAGCGGGAGAGAGGTATAATAGAAAGACGAAATAAGGAAAAGCAGATATGTTTACCAGAACGAAAATCTGGTTTGCTTGAGGAAGGGGAACGTAGAAGGATAAAAATGGCATAGAGAGAGAGAGAGAGAGAGAGAGAGAGGGACAAACATAGCACACGCATACTGTGTTTCAAAGCACAGGGTAAGAGTTGATACTTGTAGTGCTAAGGACACTTGTGCAGGTTTGTTTGTCCGTAATATTGCAAAAATGTGTTCAGAGCACTCGGCTGTGACGGCTTATCAGGTCGGTATGTTAAAATGACTTGCTCAGACAATGATGTGTCGTCAGTACGAGCTAACGCAGTCGCGAGTCTCTGCATACACTTAAATGCGGACCGTGGCAACAAAGCGCGTTCAGTTTTTTCCTTGCGACCAGTCATCACAAGTAGCGTTATCAGCCATTCTAATATGGAGGGCAAAATATTTTGTAATGGCCACTCCTAGCCATAGCCGTAAAAAAAACTTGGTGTCTTCCACGTGAATACTTCGCCTGCTGGAACGACGCATTGCGTGATGCCAGCACGGGAAGTATTCGAGCTGCATCTGACTGTCACAACATTGCCTGTCGTCTTCGAGAGCTGATCGAGCAGAGGTTACCCAGGATGACGTGTAAAGCATTAAAACGTGACGTGGTCCTTTTCTCGCTCTCTGATCGCGATGTGGTCCAGGCCGCAGGGCTGATAGTAAAGACTGTAGCATCGCTTTCTATTTGCCGAATACAGACCACCTTTGAGGCTGACAAAGCAGCGCGAAAAGCTCTGCAGCCGTCGATGTCGGCGGTTGGCACGCCTGGAGTGAGCCGACTCTCGCAGCACTCTAGAGAGAGGATTGCCCGCAGCGTAAATGTTCGACATACCTCTTGTACAAAAGGAGGCCATGTAGTTGTTTACGAGAAAAGTATGACAGCACAGACTTTATTCTGATACCTGGTTGGCGAGGTGCACTCCGGGTCGAACCAAACGCAACATAGGAATCGATGACTTAGTTGCCAGAGTGGTAGAACTGGTGCAATGAGCCAGGACTGTAGCCGAGTGGACGCACGTTCCGCTCAATCTTCTGAGCCGTCCTGCCCTGCGCTGCTAGTACTGCGTACATGTAGGTCCTTTCTCTAAGCTGCCATACCATAGTGCATGGTAATGCCATACCATAGTGCATACAGTGCTCGTAGCGCTACTAACAGTAATTTCGAAACTGCAAACACCGATGTTTCTCTACTTTCGGTCTCCTCCACCACCTCTCACATGAGACATCCGGTAACTGTTATGGCGCTGCTGCGCCATAACTGTTATGGCGCTGCTGCGCAGTAGCGGTTCGGTGGCCAGTAGCAGCGGTCGCCTCTGCCACTGCGTGAACACGTCGCCCACGCGTATTGTGAGAACACCATCCGTGCAGCTCCAGCGCAACGCTGACCTTGCTTTTCATGCTTCGCCCATATGACTGTGAAGCATTAAAATACTTCGTCGTCATAAATCTATATGAGATAAAATTTATTTCTCTGCCCCTACCCTCTTCTATCAATCTCGGTTTCTGGCGCCTACGCGTGGCGCCATGTTGGTCATGCGCCACAACGTTGTCTGATGCGCACACTGCATGTGCCGGAGATGTGACGTCGTATCATGACGCTCTACTGCGATCATGAGTTTTCATGCGTGTCGATATTCAAATGCTCTTTCATTAGCATTGTCATTCACTGATATGTGGGTTCTGGCGTTCTTTCTTTTTCTTTCAGGAAGCTGAGCTGGCTTTGAAGGCTCTTGCTTTCTTCAATTCCTTGGAGTGATCACACTAGTATTGGATATTTTAGAGATTATTGGTGTGGTATTGCTTTCATTATTCATCGATTAGGCACACAAACAGTTCCAACTAGCTTTCGAGTGAAAGCGCGCGAGGGCAAGGGACGCGCGCTTTCACGAGGAACGAACGCACGGCGGAGAGCAAACGCGACTTCCCAGTGAAAGGGGAGTGGTGGGCGAGGACGGCATCGAGGCACCCTAGACTGTGCGTGTACGTGCCCGCTATCCCACTGCGGCGCATGCGCGCAGCCCTGCCGGCCTCTGCCGCCGCCTCTCCCCTGGCAGTGTCGACAACGGCGTTTAGCCGTTCGTCACGTAGCCAGCGTTTTGAAAGTGGTTGTGTTCGGTCGCACAAACAACGCGCACAGCTGTTGTAGACGGCGGCGGCGTTTCGGCCGCGTTCGGACCGAACGCGCGCGGCGTTGGTGACGTGTTTATGAAGAACGTGCCAACCTTTGTCGTACACCCTATGGCGGCGTACAGTAGCGACCATAAGGCCATGGTCCCTGTGGTCCCTAAATAAATAAAAACTACCGGATCATATATATTTGTCATTCTGTAATAGTTCAAATAACCAATTACACCATCACATCTATATAGTCATAATTCCAAATACATAATTCGCACCGTAGTAAAGTTTCGCTGGTCTTCCATCTCCACCCCAGTGGAAGGGCTGACAGTTTTTTCTTTTTCTTATTTACAGCAGTGGCAAATGAGCCAGCCATATTTATTATCTTGGCAAGCATAGCATACTGCCGAATTGAATTACATTTGATTTCGATTCTAATTACGGTTGTCCCTGCACAGCGGGCTGTAATCTGCATCGTTCTGCAAAGGCCATAATTCATCCACACACATTGTACGTCGCCTACCCATTGCATGTCCCTAACTCTAAACAAATATAAACGATGTGCCTTCTTTAGTTCACCGACGAAAGCGAGAAAAGCTATCGCAAACCTCCTCGCATGAAAATAGGCAAGAACGAACGTTCAGTAAGCATTTGCAAACCTGCCAGTTAGGCCAGAAACGCTCAAGTTTCGTCACTCGTCACATTTACCATGTCCCCATTTTCGCGAAATGTAAGCTCTGTGTGACGTAAAGTTCTCTGGGAACACTGGGGAACAAATCGGATAAAGGCCGCATAACACTTTTATGCTGCAGTGGCTGCCTGACGATGATGATCGCAGTGGCCACTGCGTCCAGTTGTTCTTTCCGTGGTATCACAACTTAGACGTCAGTCGTTTCATGGACGTAAATCAGAACAAAATCAAGTCACTGTGAGCAGCTACAATCACTCTAGACAAGACAAGGCAGTCTTATATGCTCTCCTCTCGCAGGAAGAAAGCAGGCCAGATAACGAGCTAGTTTGCTGCGCGATGGCTATGCTCGCAGCTACTGACGTTTTTCGCCTGCAAAAGTGAAATAGATGAAATTCAGGCATTTATTTCTTCCGAACAGCTTACCATATTTTGCTTACGATTTTTCGGACGATTTGTTATTATATGTAAATGAAAATCGGTATGATGTTATCACTGATCGCGACCTTAACATTGCTATGTGTCGGAACAGTACTAGCAAAATTGAACTCCAGAATGTGCTTAGCAGCAATGGTGGCTTGAACTATTTTAGCTCACCTACTCGTGTGACGCCTACTTCAGAAACTGCCATAGACCTGCTTTTTGGCTAGTTTTCGCAGAAATGCTTAGGTTCTTTTCGCTCGAATGTAGAACACATCTTTAATATCAGCGATGTAAACGTGACTTTCATGCTTCTTTTCTTTTTCATTTATGAAATACACTTCATCCGCAAGGAACGTCATAAAAACAAAAATTGCAGGAAACCTTGGATGGCGCATGAGCTTCATAAGGAAATTCAAAAGAAGGGCCATATATTCAAGAAATTCTTGCACATTCGCGATGAAGCAGGTCTATTCGCAATTAAAAAAATTCGTAGTACATCAAATAAACAGATGAGAAAGAGCAGAGATGCATATTACTTTAAAGCTCGTGCTTCGCGTTCAGGGCGCACTAGTAAATTGTGGAATGAAAACTGAATGTTCTCATTAGTCGGGGTCAGAGCAGAGAAACTGTAAAAGTATTCAAGAGGGAAAAACAATCATAGGGGAAGCTATGGTTAATGTTTTTGATTAATGCTTCTTACAAAGAGATTTTAATACAGCTTCGAACGCACAGAACACTATTCTTGGTCCATTCAACAGGGATGCATTATTTCTTGAAACAACGGGCGTCGCCGAAGTTTGTTCACTTTTTAACAACATGAAATGTTCATACAGCTGCGATGCCGATGATGTACAAATGCGGCCAGTGAAGTATGTTATCGACATTATAAGCCCCATGTTGACGCATATCTTTAACCTTAGTATTTCGATAGCAACCTTTTCTTCTAATATGCAAGTTGCACGAGTGGTGGAGTAATGTGGAAAGTTGGGCGACTTGGTGATTGATCATCATACCGTATTGGTGAAGCAGCGCACCGACCAGGACAAAGTGGAGTGACACAACGACACTGGCCACCACTTTATTTTAGAACGAACGCTTCATCTTTATAGACCTGCGCACCATCAGACGTCAAAGATGTACAAGGCAACATTAACACCATTTTCAAAGACACATACCCGTGCACACTCAGGTGTCAAAGATAGGCAACATATCAAATCATATCCTAATCATTGCACCCCTTTTATTTTTACAAATTTATTCTAGTGACCTTCCAAAAAGACTCCATAGTTGACCTCAGAGAGATGTCGGATGACATTATACGGGCCGAAGTACCGCCTCAATAGTTTCTCTGAAAGGCCACGACGGCGAACAGGAGTCCACACCCAAACTCGCTTTCCAGGCTCGTAGGAGACTTTTCGGTTACAGCACCTTCCATCGTATTCCTGCTGCCGATGAATACGGATGCGTGCAAGTTGTCGGGATTCTTCAGCACGCTGAGTAATGCAGTCAGCATCAGTTTCGACGCCATCGCATCCATGTTCATGCGGCAACATTGCGTCCAGCATGGTTGTGAACTCACGACCGTGGAGAAGGCAGAACGGTGTCATCCTCGTTGTCTTTTGCTGAGCCGTATTGTATGCAAAGGTGACATACGGCAATATCTCGTCCCAGTTTTTATGCTCCACATCAACATACATGCAAAGCATATCCGCTAGTGTCCGTGAGTCCATTCGTACGCGGATGGTACGCCGTTGCTTGCTGGTGAGATGTGCCACTAAGTCTTAAAACTGTACCCAATAGCTCGACTGTGAATGCAGTTCCTCTGTAAGTTATTATTACTGTGGGGGCGCCATGTCTCAGTACGACATTCTCTATAAAAAATCGAGCTGCTTCACTGGCCGTTCCCCGCGGTAGAGCTTTGGTTTCGGCGTAGCGAGTGCGATAGTCCGTGGCTACGATATGTCCCGTAGCAGAAGTTGGAAATGGACCTAGCAGATCTATTCCGTCTTGTGCAATTGGAGTTCTGGGTACTTCGATAGGATGGAGGAAGCTTGCTAGTTTGACGGCTGGCACTTTCCGCCGCTGGCAATCAAGGCATGTCCGGACGTACTGTTGAGCGGTCGCCGTCAATCTTGGCTAGTAATACCTTTGTCTCTATCTGCAGAGCGTTCGCGTGAAGCCCAAATGGACGGATGTTGCTTCATCATGGCATGCCTGAAATATTTCATTCCTGAGAGATGGAACGACGAGCAAGTAAGGGCTTCCGTTCGGGGAAAAGTTCACCTTATAGAGGACGTATTTGCGTAAGCAAAATGATGGAAGTACTCTTCCAAAACGTTTTGGCACAGTAGAAGTGTGATCCTCCAGGAAGCTAATAATGGGCTCCAATTCTGGGTCTTCGCGTTGCTGCTGTGTGAGTGTAGTCGTGTTGACAACCGCAACAAACGCTGTAGCGTCGTCATCTTCTACACCTGCAGGTTCGAATAGGGCGCGATAAAGACTGTCGGCGTCCGTACGCCGCTTTCCCGACTTGTAGACAATAGACAGTTTTGTAGCGAGAGCTACATTGGTCGTATTCTCGCCGTTTCGCTGTGGTCGGTGGCCACGCCGCGAGCTGAGCCGATGCTTAGCAATCGCCGCTGCTCGCTGCGCCATCTGGCATGACGACAGAGGAGGAGCCGGTGAAACCGCGAGCTGAGCCGTTGCCTAGCAAGCGCCGGCGTTGCATCGGCGTTGCATTGCAAGAGGAGCCGGCGTTGCATCGTATATATAGAAGAGGCGGCTCGGTGGGATTCGTCGGCAGATATGGAAAGTGAGTCGGAGAGACTGAAGGAAGCCAGGCTTCGTCGTTACAACGAACGTCGGAGGCAGCGAGCCGAGGAGACGGAGCAAAACGATACGCACGTCTCGAGAAGCGTCGTAAGTACGAAGCGGCCAGGCGAGTACATTCAGATGAGGATGGTTCGTCGTCTAGTTCGGCATCTCGAGCCAGGGCCGCGTATCAATGAAGGAATGAAACCAGGAGGAGGCAACGAGCTGCGGGGACAGAAGAAGATACAACACAGGTGGAGGACGTGAAGGCTCGCCGTGTGACGGACCATGTGATTCGGCTGGCTGAAAGTTCAAGTGCGACGCGCATGTTCCAAACGGACTTTACAGACAATCCGTTTGGATTTGCGTGTGACGTTTGCGAAAGACTTTGGCATAACCGTGCCTCTCGCTAGGCACACCCAGGCATAACTCAGTTAAGCCACAGCCAATTTTTATAATAGCGTTTCTCGCCTTACATACGTTAAACGTAACCACCTTTGCGAGACGGTGCGCATCCTTTCAAGACATATATTTTACCGTAGGGGAACGCAAACGGAAGGAAGGCGTTATAAAACAGGGCGCCGTCTGGTGCCTCGTACCAACCTTATACAAGCCAAGACAATCCATTAGCAACCATCCTGTTGTTGCTATGCGGACGGTCTCGTTATGCCTACGGCCGCTGGAATCGCCGAACGATCTCAGAAATTCCGCGCGCTATGCACTCACAACTAACGCTTCAGCTAAGTTTAGAGAAAGCGAAAGCTCATTTCAATAGTTGCTGGCGATCAACGCGAGTGAGAGCGTAGCCATCGCGAGGATTCGCGCTGAAGCGGGAGCCATGGGTCCGCCTTTTTCGGCAACGCTATTTCTTAGCGTCCGTAAACATTACGAACGTTAAACTCGCCAAATACCGTACGTTATCATATCGCACGTAAACCACAGAAACCCAATAAGGTTCAGAGCATGCGCAGTGATGACAACGCTATTTTTTTACGTACTTAATGCGTTTACGTTTGGCTGCAAACGCTAATGTAAAACTGTCTAATAGCCATATCGAATTCTTCAAGTTTAAGGCTCTGCCAATCGTCCTGATGGGTCTTTTAAGTTCGTCAGCCAACAAAGTGAGTGGTGGTCACTGTCAACATCAAACGAGCGGCCGTACAAATAAGGTCGAAATTTGATCACCGCCCAAACCAAGTTTGTACTTTTGTTCAAAATTCTCTGTAACCTCTGTGCTGTGTGCTAAACAGCTTCGCTGGTGATCCACCTTTACGGAGTGGAATGGCTTATGATTTTCTAGCACCTCCTTCCATCGGACTTTTCGCCTATCAGACATTAATCAGGCCGAAACTTGAATACGCATGTGCTGTTTGGGACCTTCACCAAAGTAACCTTGATAAAATGCTAGAATCTGTACAGAACCGCGCAGACCAATTCATTTTCTCAGAATACTCACATCGTTCTAGTATCACCGAACTAAAATTTCATGCGAACCTTGGAAGTCTTTCATCACGCCGCAGAATATCACGTCTGTACCTATTCATCAAGTTTTATCACGCGTCACCCTGTAATCCTGCCATCAAGCCAGCCCATCGTCATATTCATCAAGTTTTATCACGCGTCACCCTGTAATCCTGCCATCAAGCCAGCCCATCGTCATATTGATCAAGTTTTATCACGCGTCACCCTGTAATCCTGCCATCAAGCCAGCCCATCGTCATTCAGATAGCACCACTCACGAAAAAGCTGTATACCCGCCATCCGCTCAAACCACTGCGAATCTTTCTTCATTTTTGGCAAGACATCACAAGATTGGAATGGCCTGCCCGCTGACGTTCTGCTCCACTCCAGTAGCACCAACTTCAAGACAACGATCGAAAAATTGTCTAACATTTCACACATCTGTAATAGCCCATCCCTCATGTAAAACTCCTTCAACTGGGCCTTTAAGGTATTGTAAATAAAAAATGAAAAAAGCTGGCAGATTCCACGCCCTGTAGGAATCGATGTTATGCGAAGCAGTGTGCGGGGAGCCTACCAAATTAACGAAATGACCATGAGAGCACCAAGACCTATGCGACTGTTTGATGACCTGCCATTTACGTTCGTTATACACTCCTGTCTTACTATGCCAATTTTGGTAAATACCAAGTTAACGAAACGACCATGACAGCACCAAGACGTAGGTGGCTGTTTCATGACCTACATGACACACACGTCATGATATTCATGTCATGACTTATCATTTATGTTTGTCATACCCCCTTGTCATACTATGACAATTTTGGTACCTACCAAGTTAAGGAAACGACCATGAGAGCACCAAGACGTAGGCGGTAGATAGATAGATAGATAGATAGATAGATAGATAGATAGATAGATAGATAGATAGATAGATAGATAGATAGATAGATAGATAGATAGATAGATAGATACTCTCAAAGCGGCAAATGTTCGCGAAAAAATGCTTCGCACTTAAAAATAAATAATAAATCATTATTCCCATTTCCCGCGCATATATGCTCCCTTCTGTCGAAAGTGTCCAGCTCCTTGCACAGTAGAGGTGCTCTAGCAAAGCTGAGACACAGATATACCGGGTGGGTCTTTTTTTGAGAGGGAGCACGTAGCTTGAGCTATAACGACTCCATCACGGCAATGCGCCTTGGGCCTCCTCGATTCCGAGAATGACCGCATTATAAAGCGACGAACGTGTCGCCATCGCGTGGAAGGCAAGAGCGCTGTGTCGCTCCGGTCGACGACGTGACGCCATTTCGTTAAAAGAGCGCGTGTCACTGCACAAATTGCGAGACTCAGCGTGGGCCGCGCCTCCTGCAAGAATACGCTCGCGCACTTGTGTGCCGCGCAGTGAACACAGACGGGGCAAAAACGGGTCAGCACTGCAATCAACGCATTCCCCACAACTTGTCGGCATGCGGCAAGTGCACGCCGATTCATTGCCGCGCGTTCCTTTGCTAAACAAGGAGACAGCAGGAATGGTGTTACTGACGTATTCGCGTTGCGCGCAATTACAATGGGCCGCAAATCGGGCATCTCCATTCGCTTGCAAAAAAGTACGATGACCAAGAAGGATTCTTCGTTATAAAACACGCGAGTAGTGATGCGAATGCGCACGATAATAGATAAAAAAAGCCATAAATGATCTTCAGACTCGCTCGCACTACAATATGCAGGGGATTATGATTACTAAAGTTCGAAATCCATATTGGAAGCATTCACTGACATTCTCGCAAATCAATTGTACGCAAAACACGCAAGGTGGATTCTTTGTAGCTACGTGCTACTGTCGCATAAATGACATTCATTGTATGACGACCGCGCTGCAAGTCCGAGGACTGAAGAAAGTTTGAGCAGCCGATGCGCATGTTCATACTTCTTGCGCTCCTCGTACCAGTGTCATTCATTGTATGACAACCGCGCTGCAAGTCCGAGGACTGAAGAAAGTTTGAGCAGCCGATGCGCATGTTCATACTTTTGCGCTCCTCGTACCAGTGTCATTCATTGTATGACAACCGCGCTGCAAGTCCGAGGACTGAAGAAAGTTTGAGCAGCCGATGCGCATGTTCATACTTCTTGCGCTCCTCGTACCAGTGTCATTCATTGTATGACAACCGCGCTGCAAGTCCGAGGACTGAAGAAAGTTTGAGCAGCCGATGCGCATGTTCATACTTTTGCGCTCCTCGTACCAGTGTCATTCATTGTATGACAACCGCGCTGCAAGTCCGAGGACTGAAGAAAGTTTGAGCAGCCGATGCGCATGTTCATACTTCTTGCGCTCCTCGTACCAGTGTCATTCATTGTATGACAACCGCGCTGCAAGTCCGAGGACTGAAGAAAGTTTGAGCAGCCGATGCGCATGTTCATACTTTTGCGCTCCTCGTACCAGTGTCATTCATTGTATGACAACCGCGCTGCAAGTCCGAGGACTGAAGAAAGTTTGAGCAGCCGATGCGCATGTTCATACTTTTGCGCTCCTCGTACCAGTGTCATTCATTGTATGACGACCGCGCTGCAAGTCCGAGGACTGAAGAAAGTTTGAGCAGCCGATGCGCATGTTCATACTTATTGCGCTCCTCGTACCAGTGTCATTCATTGTATGACGACCGCGCTGCAAGTCCGAGGACTGAAGAAAGTTTGAGCAGCCGATGCGCATGTTCATACTTTTGCGCTCCTCGTACCAGTGTCATTCATTGTATGACGACCGCGCTGCAAGTCCGAGGACTGAAGAAAGTTTGAGCAGCCGATGCGCATGTTCATACTTTTGCGCTCCTCGTACCAGTGTCATTCATTGTATGACAACCGCGCTGCAAGTCCGAGGACTGAAGAAAGTTTGAGCAGCCGATGCGCATGTTCATACTTTTGCGCTCCTCGTACCAGTGTCATTCATTGTATGACGACCGCGCTGGCAAGTCCGAGGACTGAAGAAAGTTTGAGCAGCCGATGCGCATGTTCATACTTTTGCGCTCCTCGTACCAGTGTCATTCATTGTATGACAACCGCGCTGCAAGTCCGAGGACTGAAGAAAGTTTGAGCAGCCGATGCGCATGTTCATACTTTTGCGCTCCTCGTACCAGTGTCATTCATTGTATGACAACCGCGCTGCAAGTCCGAGGACTGAAGAAAGTTTGAGCAGCCGATGCGCATGTTCATACTTTTGCGCTCCTCGTACCAGTGTCATTCATTGTATGACACCGCGCTGAAGTCCGAGGACTGAAGAAAGTTTGAGCAGCCGATGCGCATGTTCATACTTTTGCGCTCCTCGTACCAGTGTCATTCATTGTATGACAACCGCGCTGGCAAGTCCGAGGACTGAAGAAAGTTTGAGCAGCCGATGCGCATGTTCATACTTTTGCGCTCCTCGTACCAGTGTCATTCATTGTATGACGACCGCGCTGCAAGTCCGAGGACTGAAGAAAGTTTGAGCAGCCGATGCGCATGTTCATACTTTTGCGCTCCTCGTACCAGTGTCATTCATTGTATGACAACCGCGCTGCAAGTCCGAGGACTGAAGAAAGTTTGAGCAGCCGATGCGCATGTTCATACTTTTGCGCTCCTCGTACCAGTGTCATTCATTGTATGACAACCGCGCTGCAAGTCCGAGGACTGAAGAAAGTTTGAGCAGCCGATGCGCATGTTCATACTTTTGCGCTCCTCGTACCAGTGTCATTCATTGTATGACAACCGCGCTGCAAGTCCGAGGACTGAAGAAAGTTTGAGCAGCCGATGCGCATGTTCATACTTTTGCGCTCCTCGTACCAGTGTCATTCATTGTATGACAACCGCGCTGCAAGTCCGAGGACTGAAGAAAGTTTGAGCAGCCGATGCGCATGTTCATACTTTTGCGCTCCTCGTACCAGTGTCATTCATTGTATGACAACCGCGCTGCAAGTCCGAGGACTGAAGAAAGTTTGAGCAGCCGATGCGCATGTTCATACTTTTGCGCTCCTCGTACCAGTGTCATTCATTGTATGACAACCGCGCTGCAAGTCCGAGGACTGAAGAAAGTTTGAGCAGCCGATGCGCATGTTCATACTTTTGCGCTCCTCGTACCAGTGTCATTCATTGTATGACGACCGCGCTGCAAGTCCGAGGACTGAAGAAAGTTTGAGCAGCCGATGCGCATGTTCATACTTATTGCGCTCCTCGTACCAGTGTCATTCATTGTATGACAACCGCGCTGCAAGTCCGAGGACTGAAGAAAGTTTGAGCAGCCGATGCGCATGTTCATACTTTTGCGCTCCTCGTACCAGTGTCATTCATTGTATGACGAACCGCGCTGCAAGTCCGAGGACTGAAGAAAGTTTGAGCAGCCGATGCGCATGTTCATACTTATTGCGCTCCTCGTACCAGTGTCATTCATTGTATGACAACCGCGCTGCAAGTCCGAGGACTGAAGAAAGTTTGAGCAGCCGATGCGCATGTTCATACTTATTGCGCTCCTCGTACCAGTGTCATTCATTGTATGACAGACCGCGCTGCAAGTCCGAGGACTGAAGAAAGTTTGAGCAGCCGATGCGCATGTTCATACTTTTGCGCTCCTCGTACCAGTGTCATTCATTGTATGACAACCGCGCTGCAAGTCCGAGGACTGAAGAAAGTTTGAGCAGCCGATGCGCATGTTCATACTTATTGCGCTCCTCGTACCAGTGTCATTCATTGTATGACGACCGCGCTGCAAGTCCGAGGACTGAAGAAAGTTTGAGCAGCCGATGCGCATGTTCATACTTATTGCGCTCCTCGTACCAGTGTCATTCATTGTATGACAACCGCGCTGCAAGTCCGAGGACTGAAGAAAGTTTGAGCAGCCGATGCGCATGTTCATACTTTTGCGCTCCTCGTACCAGTGTCATTCATTGTATGACAACCGCGCTGCAAGTCCGAGGACTGAAGAAAGTTTGAGCAGCCGATGCGCATGTTCATACTTTTGCGCTCCTCGTACCAGTGTCATTCATTGTATGACAACCGCGCTGCAAGTCCGAGGACTGAAGAAAGTTTGAGCAGCCGATGCGCATGTTCATACTTTTGCGCTCCTCGTACCAGTGTCATTCATTGTATGACAACCGCGCTGCAAGTCCGAGGACTGAAGAAAGTTTGAGCAGCCGATGCGCATGTTCATACTTTTGCGCTCCTCGTACCAGTGTCATTCATTGTATGACAACCGCGCTGCAAGTCCGAGGACTGAAGAAAGTTTGAGCAGCCGATGCGCATGTTCATACTTTTGCGCTCCTCGTACCAGTGTCATTCATTGTATGACAACCGCGCTGCAAGTCCGAGGACTGAAGAAAGTTTGAGCAGCCGATGCGCATGTTCATACTTTTGCGCTCCTCGTACCAGTGTCATTCATTGTATGACAACCGCGCTGCAAGTCCGAGGACTGAAGAAAGTTTGAGCAGCCGATGCGCATGTTCATACTTTTGCGCTCCTCGTACCAGTGTCATTCATTGTATGACAACCGCGCTGCAAGTCCGAGGACTGAAGAAAGTTTGAGCAGCCGATGCGCATGTTCATACTTTTGCGCTCCTCGTACCAGTGTCATTCATTGTATGACGACCGCGCTGGAAGTCCGAGGACTGAAGAAAGTTTGAGCAGCCGATGCGCATGTTCATACTTTTGCGCTCCTCGTACCAGTGTCATTCATTGTATGACAACCGCGCTGCAAGTCCGAGGACTGAAGAAAGTTTGAGCAGCCGATGCGCATGTTCATACTTTTGCGCTCCTCGTACCAGTGTCATTCATTGTATGACAACCGCGCTGCAAGTCCGAGGACTGAAGAAAGTTTGAGCAGCCGATGCGCATGTTCATACTTTTGCGCTCCTCGTACCAGTGTCATTCATTGTATGACAACCGCGCTGGAAGTCCGAGGACTGAAGAAAGTTTGAGCAGCCGATGCGCATGTTCACACTTATTGCGCTCCTCGTACCAGTGTCATTCATTGTATGACAACCGCGCTGGAAGTCCGAGGACTGAAGAAAGTTTGAGCAGCCGATGCGCATGTTCATACTTTTGCGCTCCTCGTACCAGTGTCATTCATTGTATGACAACCGCGCTGGAAGTCCGAGGACTGAAGAAAGTTTGAGCAGCCGATGCGCATGTTCATACTTTTGCGCTCCTCGTACCAGTGTCATTCATTGTATGACAACCGCGCTGCAAGTCCGAGGACTGAAGAAAGTTTGAGCAGCCGATGCGCATGTTCATACTTTTGCGCTCCTCGTACCAGTGTCATTCATTGTATGACAACCGCGCTGCAAGTCCGAGGACTGAAGAAAGTTTGAGCAGCCGATGCGCATGTTCATACTTTTGCGCTCCTCGTACCAGTGTCATTCATTGTATGACAACCGCGCTGCAAGTCCGAGGACTGAAGAAAGTTTGAGCAGCCGATGCGCATGTTCATACTTTTGCGCTCCTCGTACCAGTGTCATTCATTGTATGACAACCGCGCTGCAAGTCCGAGGACTGAAGAAAGTTTGAGCAGCCGATGCGCATGTTCATACTTTTGCGCTCCTCGTACCAGTGTCATTCATTGTATGACAACCGCGCTGCAAGTCCGAGGACTGAAGAAAGTTTGAGCAGCCGATGCGCATGTTCATACTTTTGCGCTCCTCGTACCAGTGTCATTCATTGTATGACAACCGCGCTGCAAGTCCGAGGACTGAAGAAAGTTTGAGCAGCCGATGCGCATGTTCATACTTTTGCGCTCCTCGTACCAGTGTCATTCATTGTATGACAACCGCGCTGCAAGTCCGAGGACTGAAGAAAGTTTGAGCAGCCGATGCGCATGTTCATACTTTTGCGCTCCTCGTACCAGTGTCATTCATTGTATGACAACCGCGCTGGCAAGTCCGAGGACTGAAGAAAGTTTGAGCAGCCGATGCGCATGTTCATACTTATTGCGCTCCTCGTACCAGTGTCATTCATTGTATGACAACCGCGCTGCAAGTCCGAGGACTGAAGAAAGTTTGAGCAGCCGATGCGCATGTTCATACTTTTGCGCTCCTCGTACCAGTGTCATTCATTGTATGACAACCGCGCTGCAAGTCCGAGGACTGAAGAAAGTTTGAGCAGCCGATGCGCATGTTCATACTTTTGCGCTCCTCGTACCAGTGTCATTCATTGTATGACAACCGCGCTGCAAGTCCGAGGACTGAAGAAAGTTTGAGCAGCCGATGCGCATGTTCATACTTTTGCGCTCCTCGTACCAGTGTCATTCATTGTATGACAACCGCGCTGCAAGTCCGAGGACTGAAGAAAGTTTGAGCAGCCGATGCGCATGTTCATACTTTTGCGCTCCTCGTACCAGTGTCATTCATTGTATGACAACCGCGCTGCAAGTCCGAGGACTGAAGAAAGTTTGAGCAGCCGATGCGCATGTTCATACTTTTGCGCTCCTCGTACCAGTGTCATTCATTGTATGACAACCGCGCTGCAAGTCCGAGGACTGAAGAAAGTTTGAGCAGCCGATGCGCATGTTCATACTTTTGCGCTCCTCGTACCAGTGTCATTCATTGTATGACAACCGCGCTGCAAGTCCGAGGACTGAAGAAAGTTTGAGCAGCCGATGCGCATGTTCATACTTTTGCGCTCCTCGTACCAGTGTCATTCATTGTATGACAACCGCGCTGCAAGTCCGAGGACTGAAGAAAGTTTGAGCAGCCGATGCGCATGTTCATACTTTTGCGCTCCTCGTACCAGTGTCATTCATTGTATGACAACCGCGCTGCAAGTCCGAGGACTGAAGAAAGTTTGAGCAGCCGATGCGCATGTTCATACTTTTGCGCTCCTCGTACCAGTGTCATTCATTGTATGACAACCGCGCTGCAAGTCCGAGGACTGAAGAAAGTTTGAGCAGCCGATGCGCATGTTCATACTTTTGCGCTCCTCGTACCAGTGTCATTCATTGTATGACAACCGCGCTGCAAGTCCGAGGACTGAAGAAAGTTTGAGCAGCCGATGCGCATGTTCATACTTTTGCGCTCCTCGTACCAGTGTCATTCATTGTATGACAACCGCGCTGCAAGTCCGAGGACTGAAGAAAGTTTGAGCAGCCGATGCGCATGTTCATACTTTTGCGCTCCTCGTACCAGTGTCATTCATTGTATGACAACCGCGCTGCAAGTCCGAGGACTGAAGAAAGTTTGAGCAGCCGATGCGCATGTTCATACTTTTGCGCTCCTCGTACCAGTGTCATTCATTGTATGACAACCGCGCTGCAAGTCCGAGGACTGAAGAAAGTTTGAGCAGCCGATGCGCATGTTCATACTTTTGCGCTCCTCGTACCAGTGTCATTCATTGTATGACAACCGCGCTGCAAGTCCGAGGACTGAAGAAAGTTTGAGCAGCCGATGCGCATGTTCATACTTTTGCGCTCCTCGTACCAGTGTCATTCATTGTATGACAACCGCGCTGCAAGTCCGAGGACTGAAGAAAGTTTGAGCAGCCGATGCGCATGTTCATACTTTTGCGCTCCTCGTACCAGTGTCATTCATTGTATGACAACCGCGCTGCAAGTCCGAGGACTGAAGAAAGTTTGAGCAGCCGATGCGCATGTTCATACTTTTGCGCTCCTCGTACCAGTGTCATTCATTGTATGACAACCGCGCTGCAAGTCCGAGGACTGAAGAAAGTTTGAGCAGCCGATGCGCATGTTCATACTTTTGCGCTCCTCGTACCAGTGTCATTCATTGTATGACAACCGCGCTGCAAGTCCGAGGACTGAAGAAAGTTTGAGCAGCCGATGCGCATGTTCATACTTTTGCGCTCCTCGTACCAGTGTCATTCATTGTATGACAACCGCGCTGCAAGTCCGAGGACTGAAGAAAGTTTGAGCAGCCGATGCGCATGTTCATACTTTTGCGCTCCTCGTACCAGTGTCATTCATTGTATGACAACCGCGCTGCAAGTCCGAGGACTGAAGAAAGTTTGAGCAGCCGATGCGCATGTTCATACTTTTGCGCTCCTCGTACCAGTGTCATTCATTGTATGACAACCGCGCTGCAAGTCCGAGGACTGAAGAAAGTTTGAGCAGCCGATGCGCATGTTCATACTTTTGCGCTCCTCGTACCAGTGTCATTCATTGTATGACAACCGCGCTGCAAGTCCGAGGACTGAAGAAAGTTTGAGCAGCCGATGCGCATGTTCATACTTATTGCGCTCCTCGTACCAGTGTCATTCATTGTATGACAACCGCGCTGCAAGTCCGAGGACTGAAGAAAGTTTGAGCAGCCGATGCGCATGTTCATACTTTTGCGCTCCTCGTACCAGTGTCATTCATTGTATGACAACCGCGCTGCAAGTCCGAGGACTGAAGAAAGTTTGAGCAGCCGATGCGCATGTTCATACTTTTGCGCTCCTCGTACCAGTGTCATTCATTGTATGACAACCGCGCTGCAAGTCCGAGGACTGAAGAAAGTTTGAGCAGCCGATGCGCATGTTCATACTTTTGCGCTCCTCGTACCAGTGTCATTCATTGTATGACGACCGCGCTGGAAGTCCGAGGACTGAAGAAAGTTTGAGCAGCCGATGCGCATGTTCATACTTTTGCGCTCCTCGTACCAGTGTCATTCATTGTATGACAACCGCGCTGCAAGTCCGAGGACTGAAGAAAGTTTGAGCAGCCGATGCGCATGTTCATACTTTTGCGCTCCTCGTACCAGTGTCATTCATTGTATGACGACCGCGCTGGAAGTCCGAGGACTGAAGAAAGTTTGAGCAGCCGATGCGCATGTTCACACTTATTGCGCTCCTCGTACCAGTGTCATTCATTGTATGACAACCGCGCTGCAAGTCCGAGGACTGAAGAAAGTTTGAGCAGCCGATGCGCATGTTCATACTTTTGCGCTCCTCGTACCAGTGTCATTCATTGTATGACAACCGCGCTGCAAGTCCGAGGACTGAAGAAAGTTTGAGCAGCCGATGCGCATGTTCATACTTTTGCGCTCCTCGTACCAGTGTCATTCATTGTATGACAACCGCGCTGCAAGTCCGAGGACTGAAGAAAGTTTGAGCAGCCGATGCGCATGTTCATACTTTTGCGCTCCTCGTACCAGTGTCATTCATTGTATGACGACCGCGCTGCAAGTCCGAGGACTGAAGAAAGTTTGAGCAGCCGATGCGCATGTTCATACTTTTGCGCTCCTCGTACCAGTGTCATTCATTGTATGACAACCGCGCTGCAAGTCCGAGGACTGAAGAAAGTTTGAGCAGCCGATGCGCATGTTCATACTTTTGCGCTCCTCGTACCAGTGTCATTCATTGTATGACAACCGCGCTGCAAGTCCGAGGACTGAAGAAAGTTTGAGCAGCCGATGCGCATGTTCATACTTTTGCGCTCCTCGTACCAGTGTCATTCATTGTATGACAACCGCGCTGCAAGTCCGAGGACTGAAGAAAGTTTGAGCAGCCGATGCGCATGTTCATACTTTTGCGCTCCTCGTACCAGTGTCATTCATTGTATGACAACCGCGCTGCAAGTCCGAGGACTGAAGAAAGTTTGAGCAGCCGATGCGCATGTTCATACTTTTGCGCTCCTCGTACCAGTGTCATTCATTGTATGACAACCGCGCTGCAAGTCCGAGGACTGAAGAAAGTTTGAGCAGCCGATGCGCATGTTCATACTTTTGCGCTCCTCGTACCAGTGTCATTCATTGTATGACGACCGCGCTGCAAGTCCGAGGACTGAAGAAAGTTTGAGCAGCCGATGCGCATGTTCATACTTTTGCGCTCCTCGTACCAGTGTCATTCATTGTATGACAACCGCGCTGCAAGTCCGAGGACTGAAGAAAGTTTGAGCAGCCGATGCGCATGTTCATACTTTTGCGCTCCTCGTACCAGTGTCATTCATTGTATGACAACCGCGCTGCAAGTCCGAGGACTGAAGAAAGTTTGAGCAGCCGATGCGCATGTTCATACTTTTGCGCTCCT
This sequence comes from Dermacentor silvarum, assembly GCF_013339745.2. NCBI lineage: Eukaryota > Metazoa > Arthropoda > Arachnida > Ixodida > Ixodidae > Dermacentor > Dermacentor silvarum. The sequence continues at coordinate 258,468,559 of NC_051155.1, forward strand.
CGTACCAGTGTCATTCATTGTATGACAACCGCGCTGCAAGTCCGAGGACTGAAGAAAGTTTGAGCAGCCGATGCGCATGTTCATACTTTTGCGCTCCTCGTACCAGTGTCATTCATTGTATGACAACCGCGCTGCAAGTCCGAGGACTGAAGAAAGTTTGAGCAGCCGATGCGCATGTTCATACTTTTGCGCTCCTCGTACCAGTGTCATTCATTGTATGACGACCGCGCTGCAAGTCCGAGGACTGAAGAAAGTTTGAGCAGCCGATGCGCATGTTCATACTTATTGCGCTCCTCGTACCAGTGTCATTCATTGTATGACAACCGCGCTGCAAGTCCGAGGACTGAAGAAAGTTTGAGCAGCCGATGCGCATGTTCATACTTTTGCGCTCCTCGTACCAGTGTCATTCATTGTATGACGACCGCGCTGCAAGTCCGAGGACTGAAGAAAGTTTGAGCAGCCGATGCGCATGTTCATACTTCTTGCGCTCCTCGTACCAGTGTCATTCATTGTATGACAACCGCGCTGCAAGTCCGAGGACTGAAGAAGGTTTGAGCAGCCGATGCGCATGTTCATACTTCTTGCGCTCCTCGTACCAGTGTCATTCATTGTATGACAACCGCACTGCAAGTCCAAGGACTGAAGAAGGTTTGCGCAGCAGATGCGCATGTTCATACTTCTTGCGCTCCTCTTACCAGTGTCATTCATTGTATGACAACCGCACTGCAAGTCCAAGGACTGAAGAAGGTTTGAGCAGCCGATGCGCATGCTCATACTTCTTGCGCTCCTCTTACCAGTGTCATTCATTGTATGACAACCGCGCTGCAAGTCCGAGGACTGAAGAAGGTTTGAGCAGCCGATGCGCATGTTCATACTTATTGCGCTCCTCTTACCAGTGTAATTCATTGTATGACAACCGCACTGCAAGTCCAAGGACTGAAGAAGGTTTGCGCAGCAGATGCGCATGTTCATACTTCTTGCGCTCCTCTTACCAGTGTAATTCATTGTATGACAACCGCACTGCACGTCCAAGGACTGAAGAAGGTTTGCGCAGCAGATGCGCATGTTCATACTTCTTGCGCTCCTCTTACCAGTGTCATTCATTGTATGACAACCGCACTGCAAGTCCAAGGACTGAAGAAGGTTTGCGCAGCAGATGCGCATGTTCATACTTCTTGCGCTCCTCTTACCAGTGTCATTCATTGTATGACAACCGCACTGCAAGTCCAAGGACTGAAGAAGGTTTGCGCAGCAGATGCGCATGTTCATACTTCTTGCGCTCCTCTTACCAGTGTAATTCATTGTATGACAACCGCACTGCACGTCCAAGGACTGAAGAAGGTTTGCGCAGCAGATGCGCATGTTCATACTTCTTGCGCTCCTCTTACCAGTGTCATTCATTGTATGACAACCGCACTGCAAGTCCAAGGACTGAAGAAGGTTTGCGCAGCAGATGCGCATGTTCATACTTCTTGCTCTCCTCTTACCAGTGTCATTCATTGTATGACAACCGCACTGCAAGTCCAAGGACTGAAGAAGGTTTGCGCAGCAGATGCGCATGTTCATACTTCTTGCGCTCCTCTTACCAGTGTAATTCATTGTATGACAACCGCACTGCAAGTCCAAGGACTGAAGAAGGTTTGCGCAGCAGATGCGCATGTTCATACTTCTTGCGCTCCTCTTACCAGTGTCATTCAATGTATGACAACCGCACTGCAAGTCCAAGGACTGAAGAAGGTTTGCGCAGCAGATGCGCATGTTCATACTTCTTGCGCTCCTCTTACCAGTGTAATTCATTGTATGACAACCGCACTGCAAGTCCAAAGACTGAAGAAGGTTTGCGCAGCAGATGCGCATGTTCATACTTCTTGCGCTCCTCTTACCAGTGTCATTCATTGTATGACAACCGCACTGCAAGTCCAAGGACTGAAGAAGGTTTGCGCAGAAGATGCGCATGTTCATACTTCTTGCGCTCCTCTTACCAGTGTCATTCATTGTATGACAACCGCACTGCAAGTCCAAGGACTGAAGAAGGTTTGCGCAGCAGATGCGCATGTTCATACTTCTTGCGCTCCTCTTACCAGTGTCATTCATTGTATGACAACCGCACTGCAAGTCCAAGGACTGAAGAAGGTTTGCGCAGCAGATGCGCATGTTCATACTTCTTGCGCTCCTCTTACCAGTGTCATTCATTGTATGACAACCGCACTGCAAGTCCAAGGACTGAAGAAGGTTTGCGCAGCAGATGCGCATGTTCATACTTCTTGCGCTCCTCTTACCAGTGTCATTCATTGTATGACAACCGCACTGCAAGTCCAAGGACTGAAGAAGGTTTGCGCAGCAGATGCGCATGTTCATACTTCTTGCGCTCCTCTTACCAGTGTAATTCATTGTATGACAACCGCACTGCAAGTCCAAGGACTGAAGAAGGTTTGCGCAGCAGATGCGCATGTTCATACTTCTTGCGCTCCTCTTACCAGTGTCATTCATTGTATGACAACCGCACTGCAAGTCCAAGGACTGAAGAAGGTTTGCGCAGCAGATGCGCATGTTCATACTTCTTGCGCTCCTCTTACCAGTGTCATTCATTGTATGACAACCGCACTGCAAGTCCAAGGACTGAAGAAGGTTTGCGCAGCAGATGCGCATGTTCATACTTCTTGCGCTCCTCTTACCAGTGTCATTCATTGTATGACAACCGCGCTGCAAGTTTCGGCGTTTCTCGTCCGGCGTTTCTCTTCCAAAGCGGCCTGTTCCGCCACCGACCGAACAACGCGGATCTTACCATCCGTTTGCCGAGCGTGCACTGAAACTATACTTGCGGATAACTTTCTGTGGCAATGAAGGGAAAGCTACAGAGGGAAAGTGCGCACAAGTGAGAGCGCTTCTGAAAAGAGTCCCTCGCTTAAATACAGGTTTGTTTAGGCTGGGGAAGAGAAAACAGGAACACCGTATTAGCAACAGGTAAATAAGACAGAACACAGAACTGAGTGTAAAAGTTTGCTTATTTTGCGGCTTTTCCCTTCCGCGTCCGAGCAAACGCGAAACCGTCGCACATGGAAGCTGCGTCGATTCAGCGTGTGTTCCTAGCAACCAAAAGCACTGTCAAATGCTGCCGGACTACTTGGCGCGGTAACACATGTGCAGCCAGCAGCCACGCGCCCGTAGCTTTCCTTTCATTGCCACAGAAAGTTGTCCGCGAGTACAGTAAGTGGTCCGTTGTGAGAAAGGAAAGGTTGGCGCTGTCTTCTGCTGCCAACCTTTCCTTTCTGACAACGAACCACGCAACTCAGCGGCCGTGCCAGAGGCATCGGCTGCAGCGGCGGACACCGGCGCGTTCGGCGCGAACGTGGGGAAGCGCGGTTGGCGTCGGCTGCAGCTCTACGCGTCCAACTACTTAAGAGAGGTGAAATTCAACGCTGGAATGATGAGCGGCAACGGAGCCAATGTGAAAGAAGACGACGACGACGACGAACACGGAAGCAATGGCACGAGCGCGTTCGCGCGATTGCGCCGAGGTGCGCCAACGTGTCAGCTGTTCAAGAAGACGGCGACGCTCGAGAGAGAACCAAGTTAAAGCTAATGAAAAGGCCAAGTTAAAACTAAGAGATAACCAAGTTAAAGCTACTGAAAAGCCAAGTTAAAGCTTGTTTGTTTGTAAAGCTTCTTGTTTAAGAGTGTTCTGTTCGGTCATTCCGAATCACTATTGCCATGTCATTGAAAAATCCAGTCCTCGCCACTACATGCGGCGCCGGCGCAATGGTGTCTTGCAAAATGTCTGTCCTGTTTTCTCACATGCACGTTCTCACCATAAAACTGGTTCAGAGTACATATTCGCGCCCCCGTGAAGCAACCTTCTCTTGGCCACTGCATTGGCAGAAACGTCGCACCGAGCGCTCAAGTCAAGCCCAGTGTGTGCATTGAAAATAATCGATTTTAGCCCCAGGGCAGCGAACCCCGCACCGACAAAGCGGCGCGACGACCGCGCGTCTCGATTTCCTTCCATTCAAACGCTGGCTGCGATGTGCTATAATTAGTGCCCCACATTATTCAATAGCGCTCTTGTGCCTCATGCCACAGGCGGTTGTGCACATCTACGTGATCATTATAATTTTTCACGCCCTGTCTGTAACGTGACTTGAAAATAAGTTTGCTTTCAAGTGACTTCATATTAATGATGAAGTCACTTGAAATCATATTAATGATGATGATGACTTCGCCCATATGTTTGCTCGAGTAATACGGCAGAATAGCGGCTGCATACAGCAGGCCTTACAGAACGGGAAATAAACTTTCATAGAATACGCAAGCCCTGAACAAGCACGTATCAGCAGCACCATGGTCAAGCAACGAACGCCTAAATTAAAAAGTGCAATATTTAGGTGATGCTCGGGTCTTGACAGCCTTCACTAATTTCTAGAGATGTTTACATAAAGATACTTTGAGAAGGCTACCGGCACCGGCTACTCTACCAATATTCGCTGAAACTTTGGATATTAATTTAAAAAACCGTCGCAATGTGTCTCTGATTGTCAAGTCCATGCGGCAAGTGCGACCATCAGCAGAGCTCCAAACACAAGAAAAAGCGTGACAGATACATTTCTGAAGGCAGCGATGAAAACAGAGGCTTGGTCACAGGCGCGTACACGAATGATCAGGACCAGTCCGACAAAGCAGTTTTGCACAGCCGTTTGATGCTACGAGATTTACATTTTGTTGGGCACCAGCAAGCTGTCACTGAAGGCTACACGCAGAGACCTTTCCTCAAGCGAGCAGCCAATCAAAGGAATTCATCACAACTGAAAAGTGACCGCAGCCAGCAGTAACTTCTTTTACTGCGAGAGCAGTTAATTGCATCCGTCCGTTGCGCAGACGACCATGTCGTCTTCGACGTATTTTTGTTGTCGTCGTCAAACCACCGTCATTCCCAGCTTGGTTGAAAACCACGCTTGGATGAAAACCTTCATCACTATAGGTGGAAAAATAAATATGTGCCCTACGTAATCCACTTAGATTTGAACCGATGTTAATGCAACAACAGGAATTTGTGATGGGCTAGCTACCTACTTAGCTATCGCGCAACGTCTTTGTTTTTTTCTTCATTACATGAAAACAGTGTTCGTAATGGAGAGTGAGCATTATTGACATTACATTTAGAAACACACACGAACAAAAAGAATTCTGGCAGATTGAACACACCTTGTTGGAATATTATTTACAGCGAAACTTTATTTAAATGCATAACGAGTGCTCTGTTAGTTTCTGTGTTACCGCAATGTCCGTGAAAAATCGTACCGAAGGCCCTCACCCAAACCACATCATCGACGTTACAAGTAGCCCTTCGCACCTGCTGGAGTGCGCGCGCGTGCACATGTTCTACGCAATGTGACATCATCTCAAAGATCTCGTTGGCACGACCGTGTGATTGCGACATCGGGCTGTTGCGCTGGCAGACTTAATCGCACCATCTGGCACGTCATATCTTTTTTTTTTTCAACCAATAGCTTTCCTTGGCTTTTCTCCCCACTATACGCTTTGTCCGTTTATGGCTAACATCGGACAATATATGTTATCACTAAAAATTAATAAAACAATATCCGAGGAACCTAAGCACTTCTTATGAGTTGTGAATGCGAAACCATTAATGTCCAATTGAACGCCGCTGAGCGGTCCATCGACTTTTAAGCTGCGAGTAATGTTTTCGAGGTTTGCTGCGGGGTATGTATCTTATCGAGTTTTGCGATAAGATTAGTGCAAAAGAAATAAATTTTTTGTACAGTTTCTACGTTAGCAGGTTGCCTGTAGACCGGAATAATTTGGACGATATTGCTGAGAAATCAAGGATGCCGCATGCCAGCGACGTCCTGCGCGACGAGAGACCGAGGTAGCAGCAGCGGCCACCAAGGCGCGCGCAGCAGCTAAGCCCACTGGGCTTTGCGTGTGTGGGACCGCGCACCGGCTTCCGAGAGCTAGACGGCGGCACCCGCACGCGACTGCCTCGCCGACGACAACCCGTCTCGCCCCACGGCGTCGCGGCGATGCCCTCACGGAACACCTGGCGCGCTTTCGCTGCAGCGGGTGTTCCGATTCAGCCGCTCGTGACGTGGCTTCGCAGCCAATGGGAATTTAGGTGCTGTTTCGCTGCTACAGACGCCGTCGTTTTTTTTTTGCTCAATGTGCCATCCGATGCTTTCGCATCAATAAATAAAGATATCCGATTGTCGCTTTCAAACGCTCGCACAGAAGCTCAATGCGGTAACGCAGGCCACGGACGCATTCCTGAAAAGCCGCAATAAACTCGTGCGAAGCCAGTGCTTGGCACGCTAGGAGCGCCGCAAAGAAACAGTTTACTTATAAAAAAAAACACCGCATATCCACGAAGTGAATGATGATGAGTGGACGAAGCACCGGGGGGTCATTCGGGCAAAACGCCGGAAGCGTTCTCCGGAAGCCGGAAGCTGGCTTCCGGTTCCGGGTTCCGGAAGCCGGAGCATGGCGTACATATACTATATATTGAAAGACGGAAGACGACCAGGACAGGCAGCACTGGCAGACCCGTTTATTCTACCGGCACGGAGTATATATATATGCATATGCATACATACATAGCGGTCTCCATGCCAACCAGAGCTACGGACTACGAGGGACAAGGCTCGTCCCTAAGGTGCTTCGCCCCTAAAAGTGAGCGCGCGCATGTTCCAGTTGACGGTGAAGAAAGAAGTGCGTCCCCGAAATTCGTAGCGCGTCTCTCACCAGACTGTGGCGCGTATCTACAAGGTCAAGCACGTCGTGTTTTGTTATTAATGCATAAGCATTCTAGGGCTACTTCTCTCAGAAATCTGTCCGTCTGAAACGCGTGACACGATGCGCTCCGTAGGTAGAAATGTGGTCCTTTGGGATTATATATGAGAATGCCTTACGACTACGACGACTACTGAGATTTATGACTTGAATTGAATTGAAATAAGGGGTTTTACGTGCCAAAGCCACGGTTTGATTATGGGACACGCCGTAGTGGGAAACTCCTGATTAATTTTGACCACCAGGGAATATTACGGATGTTAAAACATCGGCTCCCGATTCTATGACTGTTCTCGGTCGGTTTTTTTGCTTTATTGTGAGCTAATGTTTACACCAATCGATGCATAAAGTCACATGGAATCCGTGGAAATCAGCCTTTTCACGGTGGGTGGACTTTTTGGCTGTCTTCAAGACTTTTCTGTGTGGACCACCTCGTGCGCAACTTAAGCCTAACCGCACTAGGACTAACCTACACTGGGGCGGCGGCGGCCGCCGTCCTTCTCCGCCGAGTATAGCCCCGCCAAAGGTGACCAGCATGTCCGTGCAAATGCAAGTCTCTGTGGAGGGGGAGGACATCACCCCCGAGGAATTTCAGTCTGCCGGTTGGTCTACGACCAGTAATCGACAGAAGTCAAGGGCTATCTTCTGAGTTCGTAGAGTTGAGTACACCGCCTGACAATGGGAAGGCAACGCCTCGCGGATCGCGTACGACGGTGAAGAAGAGGGTCATCGCAACCTCCATGCTACCGCAGATTCCCAGGGATCAGTACCTTGTTGTCGTGAGACCTAGGCACGGCCTCGTCAATAAGAACGTAAGCCAAATCAAGTTCGCTCAGGCCTTGGCCAAGGCGGCAGCTATCAGCGAAGAAGACGTCGCCGAAGACGTAGTTTGTCTCAATGTAATGCAGAACATCGCAGTCATCAGCACTCCGGTGGAAAGAAACGCTAATGCCGACTCCAAAATCAGCAACATCTTTCTCGGAATCACCAACTCCGAGGTGAGCGCCTGCACGGCCGCTCCGGACGACACGTGCAAAGGGGTGATCATAGGTGTCGACGTTGACATCGGTCCCGCACAACTACAGTCACTCATCGTTCACGGAAGGAATGCCACGACGCTCCATGCCAAGCGGATCATGGAACCCCACGACGATCGTGATATTGTTCGACGGTCTCACAGTTCCCAACTACGTCATTTGCGGCACGAGCATGTTTCGATGCACTCTGTTTAGAAGACAAACGGACGTCTGTTACATCTGCGGATGGGTCGGCCATCGCGCCGACGTTTGCCCTAACCCGGAGAAGGCAATATGTAGAGGCTGCGGTAAATCATTCCCATCGAAGGGCCACGATTGCAAGCCCGTTTGCAAGCTATGCGGAGGGCCTCATCCCACAGCTGACAAGAAATGCAAGCAACGTTTTCAAGACCCGTACATCATTCGTCACAGGAGAAGCGAAAGGCAGAGACAGGCGAGATCCGCCGCCACACTCGGCACGTCACCAGACTATGACGAAATTGAAGACTTCCCACCGCTGGCGAGGACTGGCGAAGCGTCGCAGCAGAGCCGGAAGAGTCGCTCCCGTTCGAGGGGCGCTCCAGGATCCAGGGCGCCCTGGAGATCCAGAGGAAGATCCCACTCCAGGGCCCCTGTCGTTCGCATCGCCGAGCGAAACGAAAGCTGAGGGACATGGGCTTCCAAGGTCAAGACGCAACACCCGCAGCCACAGGTAAAGGGGCGCACAAACCCAGAACAAATCAGGGACGCGGTAGTCGCGCAAGTTAAAAACTAAAATGCTAGTCTGCGCAGCATGGTAGAACAACTCAGGGCAGAAATTGCGGAACCGAGGAAAGAGAGGGAGATATTGGAGATCAAGGGAGAGGCCTTCGTCCTGCGGGTAATCCTGCGCATTGGCAATGGTTTCAGCCATTGACACACTGCGTTGTAAGCAAAGACGTATCTTAAGGGCTTGGGCTTGAATGCTCTGAATCGTACAACATTTCGTCTTGCCGGTGTTGGATATTGCAGGTAGGCTGTACCACAGGAATCCAACGAACAACACCGTGTACACCTGTACCATAGCGTGTATAGATACTCCTCAACTTTTTCCTCCAAGGAACCTGAACAGGTACCAGATAGCAGTCAGCCGCTTTTACGCGTAATTCACGTGCGGAGTCCAAGACAGTTCTCTGTCAATTACGACTTTCAAGAACCTGTGACTTCTGCTGTATGGTATAAGTTGTCCGTTAATTGATATGCCGTAAGCAGACGTTGGCTTCCTGGTGAATGCCACCACTGCACACTTTCCACATGAAATTTCAAGTCCTTGTTGACGAAGGTAGCAAGATGTCACTGTGGCTGCCTTCTGAAGCCGAGTATGAAGCTGAAGTCATGTTACACCTGATGCCCAATGCAGATGTCGTCCGCATAGATGGAAAGTCTTACGGTGCATGGCAGGTTGCCAACTAATCCAATTAGGCTTAGATTGAATAGCGTCGGGCTCTCCTCGGCTACCGTAATGCTCGGATGTGGGGCCATTTTCTGTGTGCACGTAGAACGATATCCTCTGTAAGTAGCTGCGCACCTTTACCACCAAGTCCTACTGCTTCTAAAGCGCCAACGATTGTTTCATGGGTGACATTATCGTAAGCCTTCCACGAAGCACGTAGTATGATTCATAGATGTCCTTGACGAACCAAACGAGTGTCGCTTGATTTGTATTTAGTGATAACAAAATGCGGGCAGCTTGTACTAGTGGTGCAAAGCTGGAGTAAACAGCGGAGCTGGTGATCGACCTAGCTTCTTCCAGGTTTAACTAGGCTTAGCTAAGTTTTGCTAGGAAATGACAACTGCTGCTGGGGCACAGAATTCCGAATCGGCTCGCCGCCGATGCGCAGATTCTCGCTTGGCCGCGCGACGCGCTTCAAGATGAGCGGCTTCTTCGGGTGTCCGGATCTTTGGTCGTCCCATGTCAAGGCTACGTGTACTCGCCACAGAGCCAATGAGAGTTCTGCCGCCGTCGCGGCGGCTCCGAGCTTTATCTCCCCGGTGACGTCATGGCCAAGTTGCGCCTCCACACTTGCCGGGGCGTGGCTGGTCAAAACCTGCCGAGCCACCACCAGAGGCGCCTGCTGCAGTCACGGACACCGCGCGCGTTCGGCGCGAACGCGGAGAAACCGGGAAACGCGGATGACGTCGGCAGCAGCTCTGCGCGTTTCCTCGTTGGTGCTGCTACAATTTCTTTCTCTCTCTCTGTCTCTCTTTCTCTTTCCGAAGCATAGCATGAGCCACACGCATGCTCTCCTTCCCTCTCATTAACGTCCCATGTCAAGGCAACATGTGCACGGCAGGGAGAGGAGGCGAAGCACACGCCGCTCCGCGAGGTGGTTGCTAGGCAAGGTGCGGTGACGTCTTCGCTAGGCGAGTTTTTGCGAACGCCACGCGGGGAAACGAAAAGCTTAAACAGCTCCGCTGTTAAAAATTGACAGTCACTTTAGCATACGCCAAAGAGGATGAGGCGAAAGCCTGCAGGTTCATGAGACATTTATTAAATTACTTGACATTCTCATTAGATGCGTTGTTACTTCTTATTACTTGCGTTCTCTCATCAAAAGTCGTGAATTTGAGCGCCTTAATTGACGCTTCCTTATTTAACTGTTCCTTAATTAACTTCGCCCTAATTAACACGATCGTGGGTGCAATTCCCACCAAATGTCGAGGCGAGGGTGCGACTTCCACCAATGGTTGGGGGTTCGAGTGTCTTAACTTTATATTAATAACTGTGTCTTAACTAATTTCTCCTTAACAACAAAGGTCATGGATTCGACTCCCAGATAAGCTCGAGGGTTCGACTGCCTCGAGAGTTCGAGTGCCTGAATTAACTCTATCTTAATTAACTTCGCCTTTTTCTTTTTGGCATGATGAGCTGCGTCGGAGCCAGCTGTGGAAGAAGACGACGACGAACCACTGCTCGCGCGTCTCAATTGTGACGACGTGACTTTTTGTACCTTTCGTGTAGTCGCCGCGTTTTCGCTCAAGTACTTTGAAGGTCGATTGAACGATGAGCCATATAAGGCTTTGCCACACATAATGGGCATGTTATGACTAATGTAGAAGTTATATTCAAAGTGCCTGGATTCATTGCGGCCTTTGCAGTAGACGACTTAGACGGGTGCCCTAGGGTGTTATAAGTGTGTTTTACGAACAGCGCAGAACCTAGCCCAAGACTAAATCTGCCGAAAATGTAGGGTATATTATAACCAGGGCACACGCGAAGTTAAATTGAGTATGATTTACGGCTTTCGTAAAAAATTCCTTGGAGTGCTCGTAAACGTTAATGACCTTTATCTGAAATGCTTCCCAATGTCACGGAAGAACTCCACCTCACACTGATTTCACATTTTATGAAAATTGTGCGCATGTTATGTGTAACGTGTCGCAAAAGCTTGACGTTGCTGGTATAATTAGGAGTTTCGAAGTTATTAAAGATTTCTCCTGGTCTTATTTCCCTGCGTTACACGAGGCGCTCGTGGTGTCCCCTGTGTACGAATCGAGTCACGTTGTGGATATTTTGTAGAAATATTAGGCCAGTTATGGGTGATGTGTATGCAAACTTCAATGTGTGCAGGTTAATTACATACTTTCAAGTAAATTAAAAAAATGCTTAACCTTGCACTCGGCCGCGCAACGCTTGAAACAGCGCAGCTGGACGATCGTAGCCCAGCATTTTCCGGAAGTGCGCGCGAACTTTTCGTCTTATTAAGAGCGAAGCAGTTAAGCCAGCCGTAATTTGTGGTGCGTAGCCGTGGTAGCCATGGCAACCCAAAGAAGGAGGAAACCGCGTGCATGCGCACGCGGTCTCCTCCTCGCCAGCTCCCTGCCTTCCCGACCCCTGCCTCTCTTCTCTCCGCGGCGCGCTGAGCCAGGAGAAAAAAAAAATCACAGCATATCCACGGGGTGAATGATGATGAGTGGGCGAAGCTCCGAAGGGAATCATCAGATCTCCCGCTTAAGGGGACGCTAGCACAAACGCGTTAGAAACGTGCAGTACTCTCTAGTAAGGGGGAGCGGCCACAGCGTCTTACGCAGCCATTTACACATGCCGGAACGTGCACCGCGTTTACCGACGCCATCACATGACTGCTGAGAGAGTATACCCCCCGTATTCATAAACGCTCCTCGACTTGAACTTGACTTGCCACCGCCTTGGGCAGCGCGTTCGAAACGCGTTGAAGGTAAGGCGGAGAGGCCACAGCGTCTTACACCAGCTTCTTACACGGGCCGTAACGCGCTAGCACAAACGCGTTAGAAACGCGCTAGAAACGCGGCCTTTCGTTAATGTTGGGTATTTATTGCCATCGTGGTGCATGTGTCTATGTGCGCTTCGTGGCGTAGTGGTTAGCGCCGCGCGTTCGGAAGCGAGGGGTCCCTGGTTCGAGTCCGCGCTACGGACGCAACTTTCGGAAATTTTTTTTTCATAAAACGCCGGAAGCGTTCTCCGGAAGCCGGAAGCTGGCTTCCGGAACCGGAAGTGGAAGCGGAACCGGAAGTGAAACCGGAAGCGGAAGTCGGCTTCCGGTTATACTATACGTATACATATATATGTATATATGGGTATACATACATATACGGACACACAACGCCATCTATTGAGCAATTCATAAAACTAGACGTGGCTACCTACTACGACGGGGACGAACGGGTGCCGCTATAAGGAGCTTCGCCCCCAAAAATTACACCATCTTCTCGTAGGGGAACCCTGAGTAGTATGCGAAGCAGCCATGGGGTCGACTCAAGGTAGTTTTATGAGCTGTATAAACTTGGACATGTAGCAGCACCAGCAACGCGCAGAACTGTTGTCGACGCCGTCGGCGTTTTGGCCGCGTTCGCACCGAACGCGCGCGGCGTTGGTGACTGTTGCCGGTGCCTCTGGGGCGCCTACCGTCGCGTCTCTAACCTAAGCTGCTTTGCATTATCGCGCGCGGAGCTGCAGGTGTTGCCATTCGTTGCGCAATCCAGAGAGGAGAGGAGCGTCGGAGAGGAAAGGAGGAATGCCGAGAGGAGAGGAGATGAGACAAGGAGAGGAGAGGAGGGGGAGGAGGATGCTGCATGAATGGCGAGAGGAGAGGAGATGATACAAGGAGAGGAGAGGAGGGGGAGGAGGATGCGCATGCGCAGTAGGGGTGTGGACGCACGGCGGTTGGATGGGTGGAGGGAGGTAAGGAGGGAGGGAGTGACATAGGGGCGCTGCATTGCACAAGGGCGTTCGTTCCCGATGCGCGCTCTCTTTATCTCTCGTCCGTAGCTGTGGTTTACCCGAATGATCCCCCGGAGCTTCGCCCCACTCATCATCATTCACCCCGTGGATATGCTGTGATTTTTGTAGACGTACCACGCTCACCAGCCGTGTTCTCTGCTCGCCTGTCTTTGTGCTGCCTGTTCAGCAGCGACGGATGGCGCATTTTGTATCCGCACAGAACGGCGAACTTGGCCGCACGGTCATTTGCCATCACTCGCGCTCGCTTGCCTGGCCGCCTTGTTACACGCCGTGCCGCCGTGTTTTAAACACGACGGCACGGCGCAGCACGAGCTGCCGTGGCAACCTCAGATTTAGATGCGAAGCATCTTATGCTCGGGCTATGGGCGTCTTGCGCTGGAGTTTGAGGTATAGTAGCGGCGCCTGGTGTCGGCGAAAAACGTCATATGGGTAGTACCAGCTTGGATAGCATTGAGCCCTGGCTGTGGCGAAGCACGTTTGTAGCCCGCGTTTTGCGTCGATTCGCACTTCTTTCTGCCCTGTTTCGAGTGCGAAAAGGCTCGTCACTTATCACAGACCATGGCGACCAGGCTGCGAGCTGGCCTCAGCCTATAGTTATACAAAAACGGACTCTCCGTGTGCCGTGGGACGTAATGCTGGAAGCAGAAGACATCGGCGACGCCGATCCGGAGAGACCTAGCTCAGCCTCGAAAAAGCGTCTCCGTCGTTACTGCTGCGTCGTGGGCTGCCATGAACAAGAAGGCCTGAATCCCAACATCTGATTCTACCGTTTTCCTTCAAGGCCTCGCGCTGCGGAGCGTCGGGCGCGCTGGATAACTGCAGTTCGTCGCGCTGGGTAAGCGAAATAGAAGACCGACATAGCAGCAGGCATGGCTGGTGATTCACGATTCGAGACCCGGCCACAGCGACAATTAACAATTCGACCGGTGCGAAGTGGTGAAGTGACCAGGTGTGTGCAAATGACCACAAATGGTCGGGCTGATTCGGTGACAATTCACTACCCCACTACGAGCAGCACAGGTTAGAGAGTTGAATGTGCTCATCCTTGACCTCAAGCCAGCACGTTGAGGCAGCACAGCAAGGTAGTATTGATTACAGCACATCGATGTTCGAGCGCTGTCATTAAAAGCTACATCAAGCGAGCAGCGCACGAGCTCGCGCTGCAGCGCGATTCGCACGTACGTACGTTATTGGGAGCTTATATGCATTGCGTCAGTTATTTATCAATTGCTAAAGGGACAGATGGCCGCTACTACAGCGCAGGTATAATTACTTGTCTAGCGGCATGCAGTCAACAAAGATTGCAGGAGACCCGCCGTTTCGCAGCATGTCGAAAGACCGCTGCCGTCGCGGCGCGTCGATCGTGCGCTCGAGCAGTTCCGTACACCGCGGCATGCTGAAAGACTGCTGCCGTCGCGGCGCGTACCGTCGTGCGCTCGAGCAGTTCCGTACACGTCTGCTTATCGCTGCTGTGAATTCATTTATAGAAAGCATTTACTCGCGTTTGTGCGCCTGAATCTAGCGGCGTGCAAACTTTACCTGAAGTTCAACTTCGCGCGTGCGTGAGTCGCTTCACTTGCCATTGACACCCGCTAAAACTTCGCCGCTTATTTCTTGAACGGCGTACACGTATTCGGCATTGCATAATGGCATTGCATAAGGTATTTTTTTCGTCGTAGTTTCTTGATACGCACCACAAATAACGGCCGGCTTAAACAGCATCGCTGTTCAATGTTTAGCAGCTTGGCTAACCTTAACAGAAATGCCCTTGATAGGCGAAGTAGGCATTCAAGGCTGGATACTATAGAACGATCACCTAGTTGTCTGTTTTCACAAGATTCACAAAGGGTCTAACAAAATATAGGCGTGGTTAAAACTGTTTTTCTTTTTGTAATCGGCGATAGCCAAACCTGGCGACCTTGCACGCTGCTATCGGCCATGTCTGAAAAGGCAAGCCAGTTTGGTATGTTTAACATCACAAATGCTCCGCGCAATGTTAAAGGGATACTAAAGTCAAATAAAAAGTCAAGCTAAAGTGATAGAGCAATGCTCTAGAACGTCTAAGGCGTCAATATAATCGCGAACAGAGCTTTAGTAATCGAGAAATTGAGGTAAATGCAGGGCATGATAACAGACTCCCCAGGGAGATTCCGGTACTTGCCGATGACGAAGGCACTCCTCAAAAAAATTATGTCACTAGTACTCAACCACTCGTATTAAAAAGATTATTTCGTTGGATTATAAGACGGAAGAAAATGCTACTTATCTACCTCTATTACATTCTTAGAAAGAAATACCTTTTTACACTTGATAACGACGCGAGCGGTCAAAAGGGGTTCCGTTTTCGCTCGACTCTGCGCCGCGGGCGAGTTTCAGTGGTTCCGTTATCGCGTAGTGCTGCGCTGGTGTTGCTGGCTCGCTAAACTTGCATTTCAATTTGCCATCAGCTTGAGAGTCGCGACGGCACGTCCAGACGGTTACCAGCTTCGTCGGCCGACGTCGCATTGCTGGAATCCTCCCTGCTTTCGCGCTCGGAAGAGCCAGTGTCGAGGCCGCCGTCTTAGTAGGCAACGACGCCGGCAGCGCACCCGCCGTGGTTGCTCAGTGGCTATGGTGTTGGGTTGCTGAGCACGAGGTCGCGGGATCGAATCCCGGCCACGGCGGCCGCATTTCGATGGGGGCGAAATGCGAAAACACCCGTGTGCTTAGATTTAGGTGCACGTTAAAGAACCCCAGGTGGTCCAAATTTCCGGAGTCCCCCACTACGGCGTGCCTCATAATCAGAACTGGTTTTGGCACGTAAAGCCCCATAATTTAATTTTTTTTTTTTACGCCGGCAGCGCGAGACCTCAGCAGCATGTCACGCTCATCGGAGCGTAAATCGCTAAAATCGAGCCCAGCATTGCGAGCCAATGTGTCGTTGTCAGGGTCGTGAACTAGTTGGTCAATTGCGACGAGCGTCGACGATCACCGTGTTCACAATTCGGCACGTGCTTTACCTTCCGCTTTTGCACTGCCGTCGGCTCTGTCTTGGCTCTGTTTCTGGCCGCGCGTTTGCGCTTTCCATCGTAGCGCCGTCTGCAGGCGCTGTTTTACTCTCCGGTGGCACAACGTCACTATATGGCCATGACGTCACCACTCCTCGTTCGGGCGGGCGATTTGAATTGCGCTAGGCGTACGCGGACGCTTCAGACGCAATTTTTTCTTAAAATAAGTATTTTCTTGCCACGAAACAAGCGTTTCGAGGTTTCTGGTATGGTATTTTAACAGTCCACGTTGAAACAATATTTGCCTTTAGTGTCCCTTTAACCCTTCATATACTGCTCCTCACGGCATTATAACAGATACTGTCGCAATTTCTTTCACGCAGCCTATATGGTTTGCATGTGCCTCGGTAATTGGTTCAACCTTTCTTTATGGGACATTTTGATTTGTTTGTTCTTGTGTTTTTTTTTCTTGTTTTTCTTTTTTTATTTCCACACACAACGCCGGCAATAGCTATGTGTCCAGACGTGCCACTAACAGTAGCATTGTATGCATGCTTCGCAAAAACAATATCACGATGCAACAGTTGCCCAATTGGTAGTCATTCTTGTCAGCGATGATGCTCCGTGATCGGGGTCCTCGAAATCAAGCTGAAATCTGCGCCAATAACATTCCGTTGGTCCCTTCCAACGTAGGTGTTCGTTTTCGCTGGCGCATTATAGTTCTCCGACAAAGCCTGGCCCGGGTGTGTTGCGTCGCCCTCATCGGTCTGGTGTTTGTCGTGTCATCCGATCGCGTGTGTGATGGGGAGGTGCTGCGGGCGCGGCTCGTTAAGCGGCGCCGAGGCGATTAACGCCCGAGGGACGATCCACGCCGCGCGTGCCGCTTTCAGCGAGAGGGGGCTCCCGAGGTGGGCATCAGCTAACGAATTACGGCAGCGTTCATTTATCGCACCGCGATGAGGGCCCGGAGTTCGATCTGCGCGCACCTCGTAAAGTCCAGGCCAAACCGAGGTCAAGTGTTACGCTGCGCCCAGCAACAGAATCGACGTTTACGGAACGGCTTCGATGCGAGGAATTCTTTGGCGCCACGTTTTAAAGACCGACAAACCAACTAGCCGGCTTCCACAAAAATAGTTTGTTAGATAAAAATCGCTAAGGCGTAAAGAAGCAGAACACTGGTGATCGACCCGTAGCTGTTTCACCGCTTGTCTTTTGAGACGTCCTCCATGGCTCGCCGCAATAATTTGCCCCTATGATTAGCTCGTCATAATGGTAACATTATAAACCGTAAACCACTTTGCACAATTAATTAGGTTTCGAGCAACAGCAACTCCCTTTTGCCAAACGGAAAGTTGGAAAATGTGGGTGTAAGCGTGTGTCGATACCAAAAGAATCTCTTCGTATATTTGTAAGGATGTACTATTCCGCTAAAACACCCTTTCGGTGCTGGGGTGTAATGGGCCGTCAAAAGACCTGCTTTTTGTACGTATCACCACCGCGCTGATAATCGGAAGTCACAACTCGAAAGACATTCAATATAGTGCGATCTTAAATTAACAGATCTGTGTGCTTTTGAGGTGGCTTTTAGCTGCCAATATTGCAACAGTACTTCTGTAAAGATGTGTCGTTTAATTAGGTAAAACAGAGATGCTCCTACTGGTACTACATTACAAGTGGAAACACCAAGATCATATAAGCCTGTTAGCAAGTTGCATAGGGGTAGGGAGCGCGAGCAGTGTTTGCATGCGAATGTGCCGTTTATATGTGTTCGGTGTTGGGATCGCTCAAATGTGTGTATATGATTTGCTTGAAGGTCAAATGAAAATTGTTGTGACCATGGTATAATATAAATCTAGGGAACATGACACAAAAGAGCTGACAAATTTTTTAAGCGGCCTTTAATTACATCTATCGGCCAAAACAGTAACTACTGCGTTTTAGTGTTGCTCTTTCTAGGTGGCGCCTGCCTGCTGATTACTCAATGGAATAGCAAGGTGCAACGAAGGAGGTTCTAAAAAAAATTTTTTTACACCTCCTTGGGTGCAACAATGAATAGCGTGCCCGTGCATGTTTTCTAAGGAATTGGTGTAATGGAATGACCTTGCACCCTTTAGAGAAAAGCGTGTTATGGCAACTCCAAACGCCCATGGTAATGGTAGTTTGGTTTGTGGAAATGCCTTTTTCCTAAGGCGTAGGAGTGTTAATTATAGACACAGTAAAACACCCTTCAGGGGGTAAATCGGTGTGGCAACCATGCGAGGAGCGGCTTCCAGCTGTTGTTGTCCTTTTGTGGCATTTGTTTCACAGCGAAGCTGTCTAGGGTGCAGCGTATTTTGTTCTCCGTCAATAAAAATGTGCGCCGATCCTGGTTCTAGTGCAGAAAGGGTCCAATCGCAATGGCACATGGACTCCGGGTGGTCGGCTCCGCGACCAACGCGCCCTTGAACTACCCTTGTCGCACCTGGGACCCACAGAGGTCCCAGGCACACGGGTAAGAACACGGGTTTTTAGAAAAGTATTTGTTGTATTTCTTACAAAAAGAACGGTTAATAAATGTCAGACACTTGAGTTTTGGTGTTAGTTATTAGTTAGATTTTGGTATCACTACGATCGGCTCTTAGTCCAAGAGGCCGACCCGCGTCGGACGTTCGCATCTTTGTCGGTGTTCCAAGCGTATCTAGTTTCCTTCTGCTCTCCCATGGTGGCAGTGCTGTCGAAACGTCACGCCTGTCTACTTTCCCGCGTAAGACGGATTTTCCAATACGAGTCTCTGCTGCAAAACTTTGTCATTGATTCCAAGAATAATTCTGCTGCGCAGCATTCGGTTTTCTAGTGCGTCAAACTCGCATTGTTGTGTGAGAGTACGAAGCTCTGTGAGCCAATCGTTGAACGACTCACCCTCTTGCTGATTCCTGGAGCCAAAGCGAAATTCATTGAATGTCAGGTTGGCTGTTGGCTTCAAGTGCGCCTCAAACGTTTCGGTGAGAATCTCGGATGTCGTGCTTCTCGTCGTCATTCTCAAACGTGAAAGTGTAGGAAGATCGCCTTGCCTCTTCACCGATTGCCATTAGGAACGTTGCCGCTTGAACCTCCGTTGCTTGTTCTTTCAGCTTCGTTGCCGTTGCGTACAGGTCCAAGTCTTTCTTCCAGACGGTCCAGCTGTGAAAGGCGCCTCCCGCTGAGTCAAGCGGTTTCGACGGCGGAATTATTGACGCGGTCATGCTTGTCAAGATTTCGCGACGGTTCCTGCTGGGGCGTTTCCAACGTGGAGGGCTACGCTGTCAACACGAACGACGGTGCTAAACCGCGTTCGCCGCTTCTGCCACCTAGTAACACTCAGGCATGATGGAACAAGGAATGGCTTTGTTACAAAGTACTCTGGTATTTATACCTTGCTCTTGGAGAGCGCTCTTGGGCTGAGACATGCGCAGTAGTCGTCTTGCGCGCCTGCGGATGACGATGCCTTCTGCCACAGCTCATAGACGCGGCATCCCCATTACGAGGACAGAAGAGAAGTGAAATTCTACGCTGTAATGATGAGCGGCAACGGAGCCACCTGTGGAAGAAGACGAAGACGCTCGAGCCATTGCTTATGATGATAGTTTCTGTGTACAGGCGACGGACGAACGAATCGGCTAGCCATATACAGCTTCGCTGTAAAAACCAGAAAGACAAGTTGCCGTTCTCCATTTTAAATTTCACTTCTGTCGTCGTGAGGAGCAACTCGCGTACGAAGAGCGACGTCCCACATGCGCTTGGCGTCTTGTGTACGATCTTCATCGGTGGTGCTTGCCGCCCGCCGACGACAATTGCATTCTCGTCTCTGTTCCTGCCGTCACTCTTCGGGAGTCCGGACTATGATGCAACTAATATAAAAATTGACAGTCACTTTAACATACGCCAAAGAGGGTGAAGGCGAAAGCCTGCGCGCTCAAGAGACATTCCCTAAATTACGTGGAATTCTCATTGGAAACTTCTTATTACTTTCCGACCAAGGTCGCGGGTTCGAGTGCCTTAATTGACGAGACCTTAACTGCCTTAATTAACCTTGCCACAATGCACACCAAAGGTCGAGGGTGCGAGTGCCTTAATTACCTTCGCCTTAATGCCAAAGGTGGTGGACTTCCACATAAGCTCGAGGGTCTGGCTCCCACCGAAGATCTTGGGTTCGAACGCCTGAATGAACTGTATCTTAATTAATACGATGACGACGGTGACCCGCGTGCCATCAAAATTGTTGCGTGAGCGTTTGCATATAGGTAAGACACGATGCCGGGTCGTTGTAGTAAGCAAATTACTACACCTAGTCATTATCGTGTACGATTTCGCGTCGACGACACGGTTTTCACTCAAGGATGGTGAAGTTTGACTGAACGACGAGACATGTAAGGCCTTAATAACAAGAGTGCTCATACGAGAATGTGTGTGCGTCACGATGATCACCAATCAAGGCAATAAATGTGTTCATACCTTTGTTCAAAATTCTGTATCATGTCTGTGTCGTGTGCTAAACAGCTTCGCTGGTTATCCACCTTCACCGAGTAGAATGGCTCATGATTTTCTAGCACCTCCTCCGTCTGACTTCTCGCTTCTCAGACATTAATCATAGACGTATAGACATATGTCATGGAACCTAGCTGTATATGGCTAGGTTCTGGTGGATCGCGTCCGCGGACAAAGCGACGCGTAGACAACAATTTTCGGCGGCGAAAACTCGCGTCTCGTTCACTAGGTATATACCAAAATTGACATGGAAGGGTACGAATGTATGACTAACATGACTCATGGGTCAAATAACATCTCGTACTCGTCAGTTACGTCACGATTGAGGATAATAAAATCACTTGTGGTGTTCACCCGCATTGGATATGCGGGTATGAGCTAGGGATATGTGGGTGTGAGCCAGGGACAAGAAAGAAATAAAGAAATCGCGTGTGGCTCATACCGGGGCCGCACATTTCAGCGTCTGTCGATGTACTTAGACGACATCCGCATCTGGGCATCAGGGGTGACGCATCTATACACGTGCGTGCCAGGTTTCAGAGAGCGGCTACACTGATGTCAAACTATCTTCAAGGACGGGAACTAGAGCTGTCATCTGAAAAGTGCTCGCTGGTTGCCTTCACGCGCAAGGCGATGGGCCCATCCGTCATTAAAATCAATGGACAGGCTATTAGTTATCAGAAGACCCACCGCTTTCTTGGAGTAATAAGAGACCGCGACCTGTCCTGGAGCCCTCATAATGCCTACGTGAAAAAGAAACTCACCATGATCACCCACGTGCTAAGATTTCTTGCGGGAAAATCATGAGGTGCATCTGTACAAGCGATGTTTCAACATTATACTGCATTTTTCCTCGGGTTGATGCGCTACAGCCTACCTGTGCTAGGCAGGACCCGAAGAACAAACGTAAGCGCCTTCCAGTAGATACAAGCTCAAGCACTGAGCCTTGGCCTTCCGAGATGTGCATCTTCAGCAGCGACTGTCGTCATCGCGCGTGATCACCCAATCACAACATATATTCGCGTCGATGCCTTAAGAATATATCACGCGCTATTTCAATCACACATAAACTACTGCAGTTTGGTTTGGCTTACTACGACTCAGCGTAATATAAATAGAATACTACTTTTACAGAAGAAAGCTATCCGTCGCATTGCCAACATTGGTTATTTATCTCCGACTTCCACATACTTTTGCACTCACAGATTAATTAAAATCCAAGATTTGTATGAGTTTCGCATCCTGCGTTCATTTTACATCTGCTCTTCTGCGTTGCAACACTTCCTTCAGACTACTGCATTTCTGCAGCGTCAGAGTCATGATATCAATACTCGAAACGTGGGAAAGTGGCTTATACCCCGTTTTCGTACCGACTATAAACACCAGTCTTTGAAACATAACCTTCCATATATTCTAAATAAACATAATGACTTAGAGAAACCCACAGTAAATATATTACGTGAAAAATTTCTGAATTACTAATTTATTTATTCATTCCATTATCTATCAAAACACGGTCATTTGTTTCGTTCTTGTTACTTGCTATTGATATATAACTGATGTTATTTTGTCCTATTGCAGTTAGTTCTTGTATTAGTGGTGTTATCATTTCTTTCTCTTCGTAAATTAGTGTTGTGTACGTATTACTGTAGAATTGTGCTTTGTTAGTTGCTTGAAATATTAGTTTTGCATTCTAACACAAATGCATTGTTTTTCTTTTTTTTTTGGCTCTACCAGTAAGAGTACAGGTTCTCAATGTGTAATCATGTCTACTATCTGCGTAAATAACTAGTTTATTTTTGTGTATTATGCTTTTAAACATCTGTTATCTGTTTACCTGTCACTTGTTGCCATGTATGTATGGTCTCCTGGGCCCCGTCAAGCTGTACTCTTGCAGCTTTTAGCCCAGGAGTCCGGCCAGAATAATTTCTGGTAAATAAAGAGAATTGAATTGAATTGAATGCACATCAGGCATTTCGCCCGAATTCCATCACACCACCGCACCTCACTTCCTACTTCTAAGCCACGCTCTGCGTTCAGCGATATTATTGCTTCGCATCGTGCAGTGCTTCCCTCGAACTTCACACCTGCAGCAAGAACACCATTACCGTTGTGGTGCCTACATCCCCTCGAAGCCCTCTTAACCATTCCTAGAATACAAAAGAAAACACGGTCGTCATATTTAGCTCTACAACAAGCCAAGCCAGCATGAGAAACACAGCGGACGCCTTCACATTTGCGTGCATGGTTCATTTTGTTCTGCGAGCTCAGCAGGAGCAGTGGTTGCTCCCGCGCAGGCTGCAGAACTCGCCGTCCGCCGTGCTGCTCTAGAGTTCTTCATTGAAGAACCTTCGCAGGCATGGTCGATCTTCTCCGACTCCAAGGCCGCTCTCCAGTGCATTATGTCGCCATTTCATCATGGACCGAATGAACAATTAGTCGCTGATATAAGACTTCTTTATCATCACGCAATAAGGAAAAAAACACAGGATAGCGTAGCAGTGGATACCGAGCCATTGTGGTATGTACGGAAACGAGCGGGCAGATGAGGTCGCCCGATATGCTCATGATGGTCTGCACTGTGCAGCCATTCTATCTGGGGTTTTACGTGCCAAAACCAGTTCTGATTATGATGGACGCCGTAGCAGAGGGCTCCGGGTTAATTTAGACCACCTTAGGTTCTTATCACTGTCCAGAACCGATGCAGCTACAAGGCTTCGTTCGCACGCAGGTGAACTTACACTTGCACAATGGAACTCGACGGAATTTACCAATGCTCGTCTCCTCAACTTGGATCCGAATCTACAGCTCTGTCTTCCGTCAGGAATATCTAGAGTTGAGGGGACGCTTCTGTGCCGCTTGTGGCTTGGCGTGGCCTTCACGAATGCTTACTCATTTCGGATTGGAATGGCCAACAGCGCTACATGTGATAACTGTAGCGGCGAGGAAACAATCGCTCACCTTCTCTGTGAGTGTCCCCGCTTCAGTGCGCCCAGGAAAGAACTTTTAAGAGCGTCTGATAGACTTGACAAATGCCTTTTGTCGGAGAAAAGGGTCCTGGGACACTGGCTGAGACCGTCTTCAGCACAGAAAGCTTTGAAAGCGTTGTTGCGCTTCTTACGGAAAACTGGTCTTAGAGACATACTTTAAGCAGTGCCGTATTCTTCTTTTTTTCCTGTGCTTTTCTTTCCCTTTTTTGTGTAATATCTCTTTTCTATTATTCTTTATTCCCCTTACCTCGTTTCCTCCCCAGCACGTGCAGGCTAGCCAGCCGGTCCGAGAACTGGCTAACCTCCCTGTATTTCCGCCTATTCCTCCCTCCTTCCTTCCTTCCTTCCCTCCTTCCTTCCTTCCTTCCTTCCTTCCTTCCTTCCTTCCTTCCTTCCTTCCTTCCTTCCTTCCCTCCTTCCTTCCTTCCTTCCTTCCTTCCTTCCTTCCTTCCTTCCTTCCCTCCTTCCTTCCTTTCTTCCTTCCTTCCTTCCTTCCTTCCTTCCTTCCTTCCTTCCTTCCTTCCTTCCTCCCTTCCTTCCTTCCTTCCTTCCTTCAGCTTCGCTGGTTTACCATCTGTACGGAGTGCATGGACGGTGCTTTTTCTTGTTTTTTTTTTTAGAGTTAGGTATAAGTTACCAAAAGAAGTGCTGCTTGCTTGGCCAGTTGGTTCATGGTGATACTTGAGACAACCAGCAAAAAAAAAAAAAAAAAAGAGAGACGCAACCACGAAGGAAACACGAGACACCACAACATTGGTGATGCCACAAGCTGTCAAGGAAGGAAGGAAAGAGTGGAGAAGGAAAGGCAGGGAGGTTAACCAGCTCAGCACAACCGGTTTGCTACCCTACACATGGGAGCGGGATGAGGGAGAATCAAAGATGGTGAGGAGAGAAAGAGCACACAGCACAGCACACACGTCGTCAGTCACAGTCCGTCACTATTGCGTGGTACGTGACATCACTGTCGCAGCCGCTTGTCCAAGCCCGTTTCTTTTAAAAACCGTAGTAGCTAGTCCCTTCGTCGCCTTCAGCTGCGATGTCTTCTGTCGACGACATGTGAGAATCACTTCATCTGACATTGGTCTGTTGTCAAGGTGCGCTAGAACGGACGACAGGGACTGTCTCTGAACATTATATTCAGGACAGTCGCATAGAACGTGTTCTAGCGTCTCCTCGCAAAGACAGGCATTGCAAAGAGCGTTGTCGGCCATTCCAATCAGAAATGAATAAGATTTAGTGAATGCCACTCCTAGCCATAAGCGATAAAGCATAGTGGCCTCTCTTCGGCGGAGTCCAGTTGCCATACAGAGATGCATCAAAGAGGGCAGGTGGTATTGACGATTGCTCCGGTTGGTCTGGCCGCTTGGTGTGCACCATAGAGAGAGCGTGATCTCCTGTGCAAGCACTCGAAGTCTGCTGGCTGCGTCGGACCGTGGGAGTGGTATGGCCTCTTCCTGTGTGTCGTCAAGAGCTGCCCGAGAGGCATTATCGGCGTCTTCGTTCCCTATGACACAGCAGTGACTTGGAAGCCACTGAAATGCCACGTGGTGTCCTTTCTCATGTGATGTATGGAGTAGGTATCTAATATCGAATACGAGCTGTTCGTATGGCCCGCGACGCAGAGCTGATAGCACAAATTGTAGGGCTGCCTTCGAGTCACTGAAGATTGATCATTGTCGAGGTGGTTCCCGATTGACGAAACAAAGTGCAGCGCGAAGAGAAGCTAGTTCCGCAGATGTCGATGTCGTTGGGTGGTCAGTCCTGAAGCTGATGGTAGTAGCTCTTGCTGGGACAACCACAGCACCGGACGAACACTGGAGGTTTGTGGAACCATCAGTATAAATATGTACACTGTCCGCACACCTCTCGTGTAGAAGAAGCTGAGACAGTTGTTTCAGCACAGGTGACGATAGCTCAGATTTTTTCTTGATTCCTGGTACACTGAGATGTACTGTGGGGCTAATAAGACACCAAAGGGGTATCGATGGTTTAGATGCAGCGGTGAAGCCCGAGGGAAGTTTGTCGTTGTATTTGACGATAGTTTTAGAGAACGATGCTTGGCGCCTGTCTGAAGGTAGTGTTGCAAGGTGGTGATAGTGGGCACGTGCAAAATGTCTGATGTGCGTTCTCAGAGCTTTCACCGTAATGTCAGTTTGCATCGGATGGTCCTGAGCAATCGCAATTGTTGCCTCTGTTGACGTGCATCTGGGCAAACCAAGGCAAACTCTGAGTGATTGAGCTTGTGCTGCCTGTAGAACACGAATATTTGTCTTGCAAGTGTTGCTCAGTACAGGTAGACTATATTATAGAAAACCGAGAAATAGCGCTCTGTAGAGTTTCAGCATTGCGTCTACTGACATCCCCCACGTCTTTCCTGCCAAGTATTTAAACAACTGGGAAATTGCTGTCAGGCGCCGTTTCATGTAGGCCACGTGCGGGCTCCAACAGAGGTCTCGGTCAATGATTACACCAAGAAACCTGTGAGTTCTTACATAGGAAATGGTCCGCCCATTGATTGAGGTGACATAAGGCGTCATTGGTTTGCGAGTAAATGCCACTAGTGCGCATTTTTCTGGTGATATGCTGAGACCTTGTTTACACAAGTAGCTCGCTGTCAGAGTTGCTGCTCTTTGAAGGCGCGCAAGTATCTGTGGACGTGTGACTGCCGAAGTCCAGACACAGATGTCGTCTTCGTATATTGAAATCTTGATGGTTGTTGGTAAGTATTCAGCAAGTCCAAGAAGAGCGAGGTTGAATAGTGTCGGACTGAGAGCACCGCCTTGGGGAACGCCTCTGTTGGTATAGCGTCGCGTAGTCGGGCCATCGTCAGTTAACAGAAAGAATGATCTTGCAGATAGGTAACTTGCAATCCACAAAAAGACTCGACCACCTAGGCCAACCGTTGCAAGAGCATCGAGAATGGCCTCGTGTAGTACGTTATCGCATGCGCCTTTCACATCTAAGAATAAACCGGCAGATAAACGCTTACGGGACCTTTCGTGTTGAACATATGAAACGAGATCAACTACATTGTCGATGGAAGAGCGGTCACGTCGGAAACCAGCCATGGAATTCGGATAAATCTTGTAGTGCTCAAGGTACCATTCCAGGCGGCCAAGGATCATCCTTTCCATTATCTTTCCTACACAGCTGGCCAGCGCTATTGGGCGGTAAGAGGTGAGCTCGAGTTGGGATTTGCCCCGCTTCAATTAAGAGTGGCACCAGGCGGCTTACTTTCCATTCGTCAGGAACGTTTCCCTCCTGCCATGAGGAGTTGTAAAGGCTCAACAATTCTCTCCGTGCGGATTCTCCAAGATAGCACAAGGCTCGGTATGATATACCATCTGGACCCGGAGATGAAGAGCGCCTGCGGAGAGCTAGTGCCACCTCGAGCTCTTGACAAGCTGTCAAGACACCACAAGCTGCCGCCGAGCCCACTCGATAAGATTGTCAATGTGAATCTCATTTTTTCGTGGGCTCAAATCAATATGACGTCGTCGGCAAGGAGCGCTCTTCAAGTGAAAACCAGAGCTCACGTCATAGTAAACCAATGGCGATACAATTGATTGTGCCTAATGCGAATATGAAGCACTTCCGTGGCGGGAAACTGCACCCTACTTTAATTTTATTCTGCTAAACATTTACTGGCGTGGATCCGGTTGACGCTGTGCATACGACGCCATGCAAGCTTCTGTAATGTCATCAAAAATTCACAACGGCGTGTATTCACTGCAATGCAATGAAAAACAGGAAGCAGCGCAGTCCTTTATGCGAGGTGTTTATGTTGGTCCAGCAACCTTTTCGTTACAATACATTTTGCTGTCTGTCTCTACACGTGCCAAATCAGAGCGTGGCGCAGGCATGTAACGCCCCTTGAACACAATGACGCAACACCGCCCTCCCCACCTGTGCTTGTCGAGGTCACGGCTCCTAGGTGTATGGACAAATACCGGAGTGATGCAATACCGGGCAGATCCGTGGTGATTTTCGTTGTATACTACAATGCATATGTCTTACAACCCTATTGATGTACATAAATCATTTTAGGACTAGGCGAAATCGTATATGGCTAGATGAAATTGCCCGTGTACAGAAAACTATCATCATCAGCATTGGCTCGAGAGTCGTCGTCTTCTTCTGCAGCTGGCTCGTTGGCGTCCCTCGGGTTGCGCTCGTGCCACTGCTTCCGCGTTCGTCGTCGTCTTCTTCCACAACTGGCTGCGTTGCCGCCAGTGTTGCGGAGTTACCACTCCGGAATTGGAATAACTCCGGAATCATTCCACATTTTCGCGACCCCGGAATGGAATGGGAATGGAATGGCGACGACGCTTGGAGGAATGGAATGGGAATGGAATTAAGTAAAAGGAATAGTTAAGTGTAAGGAATTTGACATTCTTATCCGAGAGTATGACGGAGGGCATGCTAACACAAGACTCATCCAGCTTTTTTATCTCCAGGGCTTCAACAATCTCCCTTGTTAGTCTGTCTGCCGATTTGAACATGATGCTAGTATGTTCTTTCAATCTCTCATTTAGGCACCTTCCTGTTTGGCCTATGTAAGACGCACCGCAATCCAAAGGAATTGAATAGACCACGTTTTTCGCGCCGTGCACAGGCTTATCTCGATGATTCGTGGTACATACAGATGCCTTGCTTCCTTCATTAACCGCTCTGCACATTTTTGCGAGCTTTTATCCGGTGCGGTAAAAACAACTTTTACTCCCGCCCTTTCCGCTACTTTCTTCAGGTTATGCGAAATAGAATGTATGTAGGGAATGGCGGACGCATTCTTCGTGCCTTGTTTTGCTCCCGCGTGGTTGGCGTTAGTGCCTTGCTTCTTCAGTCTGAGCATCTTTTCTGCAACTTCAGCGAGCAATGTTCGCGGATACCCCGCTTCAGTTAGGCGACGTACTTGCTCGTCGAAACTTCTTCTCAAGCGATGAACGCATGATTTCTTTAAGGTATTGTCAAAGGATGACTGAACTATGCCGCGCTTTGCGAGCTTTGAATGAGAAGAATGAAACATCAAAATTGGTTTCTTTGCTTCAGGCTGGAACTCCTAGCAGAGATGTTTGGATGAGAAATGCAGCCCTAAATCAAGAAAACGTAAATGACAGTCTACTGGAAGCTCGTAAGTTACTACTAAAGGTGCTAGGCACTCACTAAAGACTGAAATTATCTCGGAAGACTGCTTTTGCAAGTTTTCTTCGTCACACTCTAAGACCACTAAAAAATCATCAACAAATCTAAACACACATAGTACATGCATGGATGATAGGCGCTGTTGCAACAGCTTGTCTAATTTCGCTAAAAAGATGTCACTCAGAACGGGAGCAATGCAAGATCCAACGCAGATGCCGTCCTTCTGTAAAAAAATGTCTCCCTTCCATTCAACATAAGTAGCAGCTCCAAGAACGAGCCTACGGCTATACCTGCAGCATTTTGGAAGGCCACCCCCCCGTAGCTGTCTATGCAGTCTGCTGCGGTAGTTAGAAGGGCATTTTGTGGTATCGAATAATACTGATCTTTGATATCTATTGAAAAAGCTTCATCAAAGTCACTCCCTCACCAGAACAGGAATTGGCCTCCCTGGTGCAGTATTCGGCCACTACCTGCCTCATGACTCCGATAATTAACCTATGGCCCTCAGTCCCCATGGCTGCGGAGCACCTGACCAAGGCGGCGGTCAGACCTGCTACGTGGCAGAGCGTGCTAAGAATCTCTGGGTTCGGACAGGCCGCCAATGGAAACTGTACCTGGCAACGTTCAACACACGCACCCTGACGAGTGAGGCTAGCATGGCAGGACTATTTGAAGAATTATCAGGCATTCCCTGGGATATTATTGGCCTTAGTGAGGTTAGGAGAACTGGTGAGGCTTACACAGTGCTGACTAACGGCCACGTCCTCTGCTACAGAGGTCTTCTAGACAAGAGAGAATCTGGGGTAGGATTTCTAGTCCATAACAACATAGCGGGCAAATTTGATGAATTATACAGCATTAATGAGAGGGTAGCAGTCGTCGTAATAAAGCTGAATAGAAGGTACAAAATGAAGGTAGTACAAGCCTACGCCCCAACCTCTAGTCACGATGATGAAGAAATAGAACAGTTTTATGAAGATGATGAATTAGCAATGAGAAAGGTGCAAACTCAGTATTCTGTAGTCGTGGGCGACTTCAATGCAAAAGTGGGGAAAAAGCAGGATGGTGAGCAAGCAATTGGCAACTACGGCATCGATTCTAGGAATGCAAGAGGAGAGATGTTGGTAGAATTCGCGGACAGGAATAGGCTCCGAATAATGAATACATTCTTCAGGAAGCGCAGCAACAGGAAGTGGACCTGGAAAAGCCCTAATGGAGAAACAAGGAATGAAATAGATTTCATACTCTCTGCCGATCCAAGCATAGTGCAGAATGTAGAAGTGTTAGGTAAGGTAAAGTGCAGTGACCATAGGTTAGTGAGGTCTAGCATTTCTCTCAATCAGTAAGAAGAAAGCTTGGCATAGGACACGGCAAGATGTTTGCACTGAAAGATAAGCATGGTAATATCATCAGCAATTTCGATGACATAGTAGAAGCAGCAGAAGAATTCTATACTGACCTGTACAGTGCCCAAAACAGCCAAGTTACTTTCATTCGAAATAGTGATGAACCGGATACAGAGGCTTCTTCTTTAACTAGCGATGAAGTTAGAAGGGCCTTCAAAGAAATGACCAGGGGAAAAGCTGCTGGAGAAGATGGAATAACAGTAGATTTAATCAAAGATGGAGGAGATATTATGCTTGACAAGCTTGCGGCCCTTTATACGCAGTACCTCACAACTTCAAGTGTACCAGAGAGCTGGAAGAACGCCAACATTATTCCCATTCATAAGAAGGGAGACGTTAAAGAATTGAAGGATTACAGACCCGTTAGCTTGCTTTCAGTATTGTATAAAATATTCACCAAGATAATTTCCAATAGAATCAGGGCAACACTTGACTTCAGCCAACCAAGAGAACAGGCTGGCTTCAGGAAGGGATATTCTACGATAGATCATATCTATGTCATTAATCAGGTAATCGAGAAATCTGCGGAGTACAATCAACCTCTCTATATGGCTTTCATAGATTATGAAAAGGCATTTGATTCAGTAGACATACCATCAGTAATAGAGGCATTGCGTAATCAAGGGGTACAGGAGGCATACGTGAATATCTTAGCAAATATCTACAAGGATTCCACAGCTACCTTGGTTCTCCACAAGAAAAGTAGAAAGTTACCTATCAAGAAAGGGGTGAGGCAAGGAGACACAATCTCTCCAATGCTATTCACTGCATGCTTAGAAGAAGTATTCAAGCTCTTAGACTGGGAAGGCTTAGGAGTGAGGATCAACGGCGAATATCTAAGCATCCTTCGGTTTGCTGATGACATTGTCCTATTCAGCAACAATGGAGACGAATTGCAACAAATGATTGAGGACCTTAATCGAGAAAGTGTAAGAATTGAGTTGAAGATGAATATGCAGAAGACAAAGATAATGTTCGATAGCCTGGCAAGGGAACAAGAATTCAGGATCGCCAGTCAGCCTCTAGAGTCTGTAAAGGAGTACGTTTATCAAGGTCAATTACTCATAGGGGACCCTGATCATGAGAAAGAAATTTGTAGAAGAATAAAATTGGGTTGGAGTGCATACGGCAGGCATTACCAAATCCTGACTGGGAGCTTACCACTGTTGTGTACAAAAAGTGTACAATCATTGCATTCTACCAGTGCTAACATATGGGGCAGAAACTTGGAGGTTAACAAAGAAGCTCGAGAACAAGTTAAGGACCGCACAAAGAGCGATGGAACGAAAAATCTTAGGAGTAACGTTAAGAGACAGGAAGAGAGCGGTGTGGATCAGAGAACAAATGGGGATAGCCGATATTCTAGTCGACATTAAGTGGAAGAAATGGAGCTGGGCAGGCCATGTAATGCGTAGGATGGATAACCGGTGGACCATTAGGGTTACAGAATGGATACCAAAAGAAGGGAAGCGCAGTCGAGGTCGGCAGAAAACCAGATGGGTTGACGAAGTTAGTAAATTTGCAGGCGCAAGTTGGAATACGCTAGCGCAAGACAGGGGTAATTGGAGATGGCCGGGAGAGGCCTTCGTCCTGCAGTGGACATAAACTATAGGCTGATGATGATGATGATGATGAAAAAGCATTCATCTGTAAGATTTCATTTCTTGCAAGGAAGCATACTACATTTTCAGAATTTCTTACTTTGAACGGGTCATTTTTTGTCCGTTCATCGGTTCCATCCTCGTTCAAGAAGTCGTGCTACTGTAAACTTTGAATTATATTCCCCTCTGCTATTCACTCATTCTGACTCAAAGTCAGAGGCACTCGAACACCGATTATTCTGGCACGTCGGCCGTAAAATTATCCATATTTGTAAAGATGTTCTCGAGCATACGTCGCGAAACGCGCTCGCGTTGGCATCCGGCAGTTATTCGTGTGCTGTTAAATCTCCACTCTATTTGCCGTTTAATGATTTTGACAAACGGCAAAGCGATAAATGGCAAGACCAGCATTCCTTGATGCCTACAGCTAGGCATATATAATTCTGAGCCGAAGGTGAGTCCATAAGGAAGGCTTTTGCAGAAGTTACACACTGAACAGCTTCTGTTGTTGTTGTTTTTTAGTTTCTACATTGATCCTCGCCTCTGTATGCGATAGTAAATATGTTTTCCAGTCAAATTCAAGTACCTCTTTGTGCTATCCCTTTGTTTCTTTAATTTTCTGACTAACTATGCGCGAACACTGCGCCAAGTGACTTGTGATTGCGGGAAGCAAACTCACGATAATTTACGCTACTTCGTTGCGCGTTGCAGTGCCAGGCAGAAAGGCGCAGCTATCGAACGCTCGATATTGAGGAAGACCGCAACATACTTGCCGTCGTGACCTTAGGCGCAGCTGCGCATCTGACGCTTTCAGCGGTCCGCTCGTCATCAGGAGAGCGCGCTGCCCTCAAATGTCGAGGAACTATAGCGATCTTTCACCGAGGGGGCCTTTGCGACAACACGGGGAGCGAAGCCTTGGCCGTCCACGCATGTGCGCACGACTGGAGATTCCGACCGAGCCACGCGTCACTTCCGGCTGGCGTCTCTCCGAATGGTGTGTACACGTTGTCTAAGTGCTATGTGAGACGTTCGCTATAGACCATCTCAACTCGCGGGCGGCTCAGCACCCGTCGAAGCCTCGCTTTCGGTATCTGATGCACGCACGGTTTTCTCCTCCGCCACCAGATGTATTCTCTAGTAGAGACGAACTGCCTGCCCTTACTGAGCAGCGGTCAGCTGCTTTCTTTAGCTCGGCAACGCAGGCGCTTCCCAGTGCGTGTGTAGGTCATATAGGCCTGCAATCTCTGACGGTCATATTCTAGAACGCGCCCCGACTCCGGTGGACAATTGCATGGACTCACTGCGCGTATTCCTTCTCGATCCTTGCGCCTGCTCGAATGCACTGGGGTATGTTCCCCCACGGGGCACCCAGAGGCCACAAACGTTGGCCAAATAATCGCTGAGCTGAGTTAGGCGCAGGTCAAGTTTGTCAACACTACGGCACTCGGCTTGCCTCTCCTCTAAATGTGCGCGTGCAACAGCCGCGAAGCGGAGCCAGTGAACCACGATGGTACCGCCGTCTGGTGAGCGCATTCCCACTGCTTACATCAGAGGCATCACCGCCTTCCTTGTTGTTTAACGCCCGCCGCATTTGTTTCCCAGCATGACCTTTCCGCCTTTGTTGCTGTTTTTTCTGCCTCCATCTGGTTGTATATACAGGGTGTTTCAGCGAACACTTTCAAAATTTATTTAAGGTTGCCTTTGGCAGATAGCCCTATTTTAGTTAATGAGCTGGTATACTCGAAGAGGCGGACATTACTTGCACAAAAATTGAGATGCATAATCGACGAATCATCAAAAATTCACTAATTAAGTTTTTAACTAAAAACCTGATGGCCATTATTGCAATTTACAAATTGTAGCCGTCGAGTTCGGAAGGCGGATCCACTTGGAAATATTTCTCAGGATGCCACCAGTTTCGAGATATAAATTCCCGAACTTTGCGGAGAAATGCATTGGCGTTCCAGTTAATTTTGTGCTTGAATGCATAAAAGGACATTTTGTTAAGAAACTAACTGGAACGCCAATGCATTTCACCGCAAAGTTCGGGAATGAATATCTCGAAACTGGTGCCATCCCGAGAATTCGTTCCAAGTAGATCCGCCTTGCGGACTCCACGGCTACAATTTGTAAATTGCAATATGGGCCATTAGGTAATTAGTTATAAACTTATATAGTGAATTATTGCTAATTATTCGATAATGAATTTTTATTTATTGTGCAAGTAATGTCCGCCTCTTCGAGTAGACCAGCTCATGAACTAGAACTGGGCTATCTGCCACAGGCAACCTTTAGGAATTTTTGAAAGTGTTCGCTGAAACA
Organism: Dermacentor silvarum; assembly: GCF_013339745.2. Lineage (NCBI taxonomy): Eukaryota > Metazoa > Arthropoda > Arachnida > Ixodida > Ixodidae > Dermacentor > Dermacentor silvarum. The sequence goes on from NC_051155.1 coordinate 258,502,587, forward strand.
CCCTGTATACGTCACGTATCCTTCACATAAAATTTCCGTTGATAGACAGTCCCGTTTCTCTTTGCGCGTATACGTTTTTCTGTAGGCTGCTCTAAATGGTAGTTTTGGATTATTCCGTGAAGTCGAAACTTGAGTCTCTTGGAACAATTGCTTGACACTAAACTTTGCAACGCCATAGCAAACTCATCTGGACCCAGTATTTGTTGCAGTTGGTCTCACACTGCATTTGTAATTCAGGCCAAAAGTTACTGGCCAGGTCGCGTATACGGAAAACATATCCCACGCAGAAGGGGGGGCGCCGAGCTGCACGCCTATTGAATCTCCCCGCAGGCCACTTCGGCCAGCATGGCGGCGCCCTGCGCAACGTTGGCTTCCGAGACTTGAGGTTTCTTTACGCGACGCTGGTCCGGCGACGCGCGCTGAGAGCGGCCGCTGTATCAGCTGTAGCAGATGATTAGTCGTCCGGCTGCCGACGATGCTCACGTTTGTGCCCCAGTGCCGCGGCGGAAGCGTTGGGGTGTTGCTACCTGCGCAACACCCCAAATACTGCTCCAGTCAGGTAGGCTACGCCCTGATCCCTGTTGAGGGATCGATGCTATTCCCAAATAAACGCATCACTGTTTTGATGATCCAAATATAATCTCACTGTCAGGGATGGAGCAGTCTACCTGACTGGAGCAGTATTTTTTTATTGTTTATTTTATTGTTTACGCGACGGACCAGCGTCGCGTAAACAAACCTCAAGTATCGGAAGCCAACGTTGCGCTGGGCGCCGCCATGCTCGCTGGAAGTGGCCAGCGGCGAGAGCCAATAGGCGTGCATCTCTGCGCCCCCCTTCTGCGTGGGATATGTTTTCCGTATACGCGGCCGGGTCAGCCAGTTAGAGATGTCAAAGTGCAAATAGTTGGCGCATGTGGCGCCTGTTCTAAATCAGCACAGCGCAGACGAGGTGGCACGCAATGTTTGTCACGATGCAGGTATGCAAATAATTAGCTCATATGCACTGTACTTCTTAGTAACGTCTGCTGTCGGGCTAGTTGATACATGACTAGACATTGTTTTAGGCGCAAAAAATTACACACGTACGACAGGATAAAACACACGGACTGGTGCACACTCGCAACTGAGTTTTATTTTCCCCGATGCCTCACATATATACCCTCAGGAAAGCGTAAAAGAACAAACAATGAGTTCACATAAGATAGACACCTTGTCTAATCACATTCTATCAGCAAGGAAACTAAGCTCATTCTCGCAAAGAGACAACGACGGGACGCTGTTGCACTGGTCACCAAACTTCCTTATATGCATCGCCTCGGCTAGTTCCCGTGCTACCGTATCCTTACTTTTCCGTATTATGCATGTTTTTGCAGCAAAGGTTCACACGTGCATACTTTGCAGTGATGAGGCAAATGCGAACCTGTCCCATTCTTGATTGATAGTGCATGCTCTCGTAGGCGCGATCATTTATACAACGCCCAGTTTGGCCGATGTACGTATACCTTGCCACAGTCTAAAGTAATCTTATACACGATGTCGACTGAACATTTCTTCAAAATAGAATAAAACAGAATAATGATGATAATAATAATAGTATAAAACAGATCTTCAACAGCAATTGAAAAAAAAAATACCCGACAGAGCGATTTTTCTCAAAGAACGCAATTATGTCGCAGGAATTTTTCTCGATTGATGTTGAAGATCTGTTTTATTCTATACCTCATAGGGAGCTTTTTATGGCTGTGCGGCCTTGTGTAGAAAAACATGGGGATGTGTCCTTTCGGAAGAAAGCCGAAGTACCGATAGGAAGTTTTTTAGCTCGTTTGGAATTTTATCTTGGGGCAGAGTTCATTTCTTTTGAAGATGCGCTGCTTGTGCAGAGGAATGGTATATGTATAGGGTCATGTGTGGCACTAGGTGTTATGCAAAAAATTATGGGGTTTTACGTGCAAAAACCAGTTCTGATTATGAGGCACGCCGTAGTGGGGGACTCCGGAAATTTGGACCACCTGGGGTTCTTTAACAGTGCACCTAAATCTAAGTACACGGGTGTTTTCGCATTTCGCCCCCATCGAAATGCGGCCGCCGTGGCCGGGATTCGATCCCGCGACCCCGTGCTTAGCAGCCCAACACCATAGCCACTGAGCAACCACGGCGGGTCCAGGTGTTATGCAACATTTTTCCTGCAAACATTGACCACCACCTGGAAACCGCTTCGTTAAAGGACAATGTATTGCAGGCGTTTGGGTATGTAGATGACTTTCTGGTTGTTTTGAACAAACAACAGGACAGTGCCTACACAGAGTGTGTTATGGACGTATTAGACACGTTTAAAGTGCTTGGACAAGGGCTCAAGTTTACCCATACGCTGCCTAGATTTGACAAGCTGAAATTTTCAGACCTTCACCTCACCCTTCATGAAAACCATGTTTGTTGGATGTACCGCCCCCGTGCACAGAAATAACTCTTGCCGTTTGATTGCGCTCATTCGAAAACAGTCAAACGAGCTATTGCCAATACTAGCTTACAGTTGGAACTAACTAGGTCTTGTCCCCACGTCACTCAGGAAAGCTTTAATTTGCAGATTTCTAGACTTGGCTCAGCGGGCTTCCCTATTTCTTTGTTGGCTTCGGTGAGCGAAGCTTTGTTGAAGAAATTTTGGCGTGAACCTAACAGTGCTTCTGAAGATTGCCAAACGAAACGGAAAACGCGTCCTGGTGTTATTCCGTATTTACACAGAGTGGATCATTCGTTAAAGAATGTTGATTCTAGGTACGATGTACCAGTAGTGCTTTCGGCTCCCCGGAAACTTTCTCGTATTTGTGCTCGCCTGACTTCCGTAAAAAGTGGAGAGTGCGTAAATAAACACACAAATTGATTTTCGAAGAAATGTTCAGTCGGTGGCGTGTATAAGATTCCTTTAGACTGTGGCAATGTATACATCGGCCAAACTGGCCGTTGCATAAGTGATTGCGCCTATGAGACAGACAAATAGGCATTAACTTTATTTGCTCCTGAGGAACTATGTGGAGACCCCCTGTGAGAAGTCTGTAGTAGTGGCTGGCTGCGTCCACAATGCACTATCAATCAAGAATGGGACAGGTTCGCATTTGCCTCATCACTGCAAAGTGTGCACGTGTGAACCTTTGCTACAAAAACATGCATATTACGGAAAAGTAAGGACACAGTGGCATGGGAACTAGAAGAGGCCATGTATATAAGAAAGTTTGGCGACCAGTGCATCATTGTCCCGTCGTTGTCTCTTTACGAGAATGAGCTTAGTTTCCTGGCTGACAGGATGTGATTAGGCTTGGTGTCTATCTTATGTGAACTCTTCTTGGTGTCTATCTATCTTGGTGTCTATCTTATGTTCTTTTACGCATGCCTGAGGGTATATATGTGAAGCGTCAGGGAAAAAAATTTGGAGGACGCTTAAGCTTCGCCTTCAAAATTGGAACGCGATAGCATTCAAAGATCTTTTACTGTTTCTCACACTTCCCGGCAACTGCCGCTTATGTAACCGTAATGTTTACCGGGAAACGCTGGCGGTGAACGTTATGCACGAAGGCGCGCTTTCTGGTAGAAACGCGGCCTCTTTCGTGGGCCGGCCTGATTTTATTGTTTGCACCTTTAATATTTCAGCCTGAGAATATTTAGCATGAAAGGCATGCGCAGTCGGTATTTTGTTTCATGACAATTGTTTGTGGGCTGTCACTCTCAAAATTCTGAGGAATAACTTTGTAAGGAATGCAAGACATAGTGTGAGCAACATTGGTGGAGGGCCTGCGTGGTTGGAGATGATTTTCTCTGCAGCGGGTGGCAATGCCGACGCCGGATTTTCTGCGACACGAGGCCCTGAACGCTATCGCGTTAATAAAGATCAGTTGCGAGCACGGTGTAAGAAATATACTTCAGGTGTTGACACTCCGCCCAACGGCGCGACCAGATCGTGTTCGCTGTAGCCACGCCCATCGGCCCCTGAGCCGCAGCGCCCGCCACGCAGCTGCGGCGCCGCTTGTGTTACAGCCACGGTGTAGCTGGGGGGGAGGCGCTGCGGCTCAGGGGCCGATCTGGTCGCGCCGTTGGGCGGAGTGTCAACACCTGAAGTATATTTCTTACACCGTGGTTGCGAGTGTGCGCCAGTCGGTTTCTTTTATTGCGATAGCAATTATATGGACACTTCAACCGGATTTCTGCCGTCGGCGTCGCCGTCGCCGTGAGGATCCCTATAGATTCCAAGGGCGATAAAATCGTCGCCGCGCGCCGTATGCGCGAGCGAAAGAGCGCGGGGGACGCGCCCTATCACGGAGGGCGAACTCCCCCGCGCGCTATCACGGAGAGCGAACGCACGGTGGAAAGCAAACGCGACCGTCGCCCGAAAGGCAGTGGGTTTATGGGAGGGAGGGAGGCGGGGCGGCGCTGTGCTCCGGCACCAAAGGTGTATCTTGCCACTCAATCTCCCACGCGAAAGCAAGGAACGGGAAGAGGGGGGGAGAGGGGGGGGGGGCAGCTTCTCTTCTGCCAACAACTTCTCCTTTGCCCGGCGGTGCCGGTCGCCCGCACTGTCTCTTATCTCCACACGGCTCTGACCTTTGTGGCGCTGTGCATTCGCCGCTCAGTTTCCGTTGACGCGATAGACCGCGCGAACATGCGCTTGCTGGCAGCGTTTTGACAGTCGTTGGCTGCGGTCATTCAGTGTGATCTATTCATGTTTGCTTGTGCGCGCTGACACCACGATTGCTAATTCAGTCAGTAAGCCAATGTGTATAAGTTTATGCAGCCGATAAAACTACTATCCCTACTCCGAATAGCTCTCTACTAATTTGCTATCGCAATCGATGCTTCGCCTTTCGGGCGAAACTGCGACATTTTTTATTCTGTCGTCCGTGTCTAATTTTTTGCGCCTAAAACCATTTCTAGCACTGACATTTCCCGACAAAGCTTGAGCAGGCTGATGCAGGCGTTTCGGCGGAAGCAATTCTGACATACGAATATACTAAACGAATACGGGTTTTTGGGGCTGGTCAAGCTGCTACGAGCAGCTTTTTTCCCCACTTTACCCCCACAAGGCTGTATTTACTTTTTGTGGAAATAAAGCATGCATACATACATACATACATACATACATACATACATACATACATACATACATACATACATACATACATACATACATACATACATACATACATACATACATACATACATACATACATACATACATACATACATACATACATACATACATACATACATACATACATACATACATACATACATACATACATACATACATACATACATACATACATACATGTTTCTCATGCATCGCTGGGTTTTTCGGTATGTTTGGTGTAAACCAGCGCAAGCACTAGCAACGGCGACAGTTCATCTTGTGGTAGGCATACTGCAACTCTTGTTTCTTTGTGTCACGAACACAAACTACGGAATGCTGCGCAGTGACTCCTCCGATGGCAGATCCGCGTAACATGCGACATTGCGTCGGCAGTGAATGTGAAATCGGCGAAAGAATGCGTACAGTCAGCCACAAACATTTACGCGACACAGATTCCACGACAAATGTGCATTTATGCTGTGTGAAGGCCTGGCGCCTCTAATGTAATGGATCACTGTGTAGGTCGCGAGAATATATTGAGTTGTGTGCACAGGCTTCACCAGAAATTCAGCTTTCTCACAAATCCCGTGTTCTGCAAACGTTTGTAGCCGACTGTACTTTACCATACTTTTACTTACTTTACCAAACTAGTACTTTTCTTCATGGACTCATCTGAACTACTTGTAGTTTCTGCTCAACTACGTACTCCTTTAATTTGTTAATCAATCTTTATTTACTCGTAAACGAATACAAGCATCGGTGTACTTATTCAGAAGGAGGTCCCATAGCACACGCCTGAAATGGGACCTCTTGTTAGAAATTTAGTGAAGATAAATGTAAAAGATGGGCAACAAAGCAGCCTTACGTAATTATTTGTAACAACGGAAACACAGCAAATATACGTATATGAGTAATATACACCCTAACAATATAAACACAGTGAATAACGCAAAAGTAAAAAAAATGAAATATGGCAATGCAGATTAGTTACGCAACGTTTAAGAGTAAAGAATAAATGACAAAAGCCTAAATTCTCCTAAATACTTGTATGACGATTGTTTAGTACTCAATGGTAGGTTATTCCTAAACTAAACAGCTGGAAAAGTAGCACAGTTAGTACGTACATATGGTAGGGAAAAAAAAATTCTTGTTCGAGGCGAACCTAGTCGGGTTAATGTTGAATAAATGTGATTTTTGCAACACATACGGTGCTATGGTACAGTTTAGGTACTTGTAAACGAGAATGCCTAGTTCATATTTGAACAAATTGCACACTGATAAAAAGTAGCGAGGATGTGTTGGTGGGCTAAACGTTAGAATGCAAATGGCTAGGCTTTGAAGGCGTTGGAGCGGAAGTATTTGAGATGGATAGGTATTTGCCCATGCCGTGATCCAGTACGTAATATGACTGTGGATGAACGCGCAGTACATGCTATAATAGGTAAATTGAAGTACAAGTAGGTAAATTGAAGTATTGTCGTGCTTTAATTATTATTGTTATACCTTGAGTCATCCTCTGTTTTATTCAAGAAATGTGATGGCAATATCAAGGGTTTCGCGGCCTTGTCAAGCTGCTGATGACATCTTTTAGCCGGCAAACCTCTCAAGAAAACTTTTTTGTTTTTTCTTCTCACTTTCTGGGAAATAAAGCGTACTGAGTTGAATATTTGAGCTCGGCATCAAGAACAACTCCCAGAAATGTGCACTGAGAAGTACTAAGGAGATGATGGCAGTCGATACTAATGACAGGAGTAAATGAAAAGTGGTTCTGACTCAAGTGGAAGACAATTGAACGGTGTTTTATTTTCGTTAATTATTAAACCATTAGCTTTGCACCAGTCGTGAATATTCCCGAGATTCGTGGTCAGCTTGTTAGTTATTGTATCGATGTACCTGTAACTTTTATCTATAGTTGTATCATCTGCATACAAAAAAGGATGACTGTTTGTTAGTCTCGCAGTTAGGTCATTAGTATAAGTTAGAAATAAAGGGGGCCGAGTATGTAAACTTGAGGGACGCCTATGTCAGTGGGCTTAAAGGTGGAAAGAACGTTAGAAACACAAACGGTTTGCTGTCTGTTCGATAAACAACTTCTAATTAGTTCATACGCCCTACGTACCGCGCCAATTGAGTTAAGTTTAGCTAATAGCATGTAATCGACTATAGAAGCAAAGGCCTCGGAAAGGTAAATGAACAGGACACCGGCGAACATCTTGAGTTGAGGGCATGTTTAATATATTCAGTAAAAGATAGCAGTGCGAGAGCTGTCGAAAAACTTACTCGAAAAAGGAATTGTTGAGTCGATAAGATACCAAGCTTAGTTAAATATCTGGTTAGTCGCTTTTCGATACATTTCTCTGTGGTTTTGCTAGTAGTAGTAGTAGTAGTAGTAGTAGTAGTAGTAGTAGTAGTAGTAGTAGTAGTAGTAGTAGTAGTAGTAGTAGTAGTAGTAGCAAAACTTTACTCAGAAACCGGACAGGCTCCTACCCCAGTCCACAGAGGGGGTAGCGGGTTAAAGACGAAGTTTGTCCAGCAGGGTGGTGCCCCTATTCCAAGGCCCCACTAGCACGGTCCATCCGCTCAGCTCGTTAGATCAGTCGTAACTGATCTTCCAGGGCCGGGCTAGACAGCAGCGCCTCCCATTCGTTCCACGTGCCGTTTGTTTCGTGTTCTTCTCCGTGTTCTGCACACTCCCACGTGATGTGAAAGAGTGTTGCTCCACACCACGGGCCTCTGTACTATACGATGGCAGAATAACACTAGGTTGGACATGAAAGCTACATCCCCTTTGTGGACACTGGGATAATCTTGGTGGAATCAACATGAGATGCATCCGAGATTGAATATCATCAAGTCCTGCACTTGTCATATTAGGTGAATAATAATTTCTGCTACTTCATCTGGGCTTGTTGGAAAGAGGTAAATGACTGAAGGTGTTTGCTCGTAGAAACAAGAAAGGGGTTATGCAACAAGAAAGGGGTTATAGCACGGAAAAATTCGTTTAAGGCGTTTGCAATATCATCTTCGTTGTTGTCAGACAGCCGTAATTCAGTGATAGGTGGAGCAATCATTGATATGTTAAAAAATCAATTATTTTCCACTGTACCATGCTGCTATATTGAACCCTATTTGAGCGTTTTAAGGCGGTATTGAGTGGTGTCGACGTTTAGAAAGGTAAGTATTGCAGTACTCGGTTAAGCATCGCTTGATAACCGTCTGTTACCGTCACCGGCTTCAGACCGTAATACGTTTGATAGTTTGCACTCGGGTGGAGCAATTGCCGGGCACGCTGCGCAGAACTGCACTTAACTCTGCGCAAAGCTTTGCAGAGTTAAGTCCCTATATAAGAAAAGTACCGCCATCCTTACGCCGCTTCGCTCTCTCCTGTATCTCCGATTGGACGATGATGGCGCGCGCTTTGACTTCTTTATATATTTTTTTTTCGCCTCAAGGCCATGTTGAAAGTGCCTTTGCGCAGCCGCAGTCTCCGGCGGCGGCGCGCGCCCGGCCTGAAAGTTTCAACGTGGACTTTCTAGGGCCGCCACCGTCGACTTGCTTTCGCAAGCAAAAAATAAAAAGAAAGCAAGCGCTTTAAGAGAGGAGACGACGGAGGAAAGAGTAGATGGCGGTACTTTTTCTATATAGAGACTTCATTGCAGAGTAGATAGCAGCGCCAGAACACGCAGCCTAGCGAGTGGGCGAAGCAAAACTGGAGGGACGCTGCATAAGTTCGCCGTGACACTTTCGACTGCTTATCACGGGGCAAGAGTGTCCGAGTTGTGAAAACGTCGAAAGTGCGCATGCGCAGGGCATGCGCACTTTCGCACATGCGCGAAAAGTGGCCGCTATCGTTTGGAATGGTGTATCATTTTCATCACCTCTCTAGTGGGCGGTGTCGGCGACGCTTTGGTGAAAAATGGAAACGCTGTAGCGCCCATAGACCTGGCCTGCGGCAAACAATATTCCTCCTGCGTCAAAGACTGTCCGTCAGCTCTTTTTCAAAACCCTGCGCTCTATTAAGTACGCTTCTCGTATTTGTTTCCTCTTGTTCTTTTCTTTTGCTGGCGTCGCTTTCATTAGCGACAGATACAACGCAGTATTGGTGTCCGCTCATAGGGAGCGTACTTTTCTGCGAGCGATTAGCAACCGTAAGCAGCCACACCGACAAAGCCTATGCCGGAAGCAACACTTCACAACAATGCTCGACGTTGCATGACGCGGAAAGCCGCCGAACGCTGTTGGAAGTCAAGCGATGTGCCTTCGGCGGGAAGCACTGCTGATTTGCGAGAGAAAAAAAAAATACCGCACATGATAAACGTTGTTGACGATCGGTACAATTGTGAGGAACTATTTTGATGACGTAAAAGGTCAATACCGCCCTTATGCAAAATATGGCACTACTTAAAAGTAGTTCTTAGGACGTTTATAGAACACGCAAGCACTTATACAGCGCTTGAGTATGCTAAACTTATTAGAAGCGCAGGACTGCGTTCTGTTTAATGCTACGCGGCGCCTAAGCAGGACATCGTATTTTTTGCCGCACCTCAAGTAGATTGTGAGACGGAATATGGAAACGCTGTTCAACACTTTCTGTTGTCGGTCGTTATAATACTTCAAATTATTCAATTCAATCAATTTGCCGATAATCCAGACAAACAAAACACACACAGGGAAAGACACACAAATGAAATTAATAAACCAGCTAACGACGATCCACTCTTGGCAGAGTAACGTGCTCTGCACGTTCAATGCCGGGCCGCGTCAGCAGCGGCCTCTCTTAGGGTCAGCCTATAAACCGATCAAGAGTGGCGTAAATTACTAAGGCGCAGGATGACCGGTAAGATAGAATGTTCCTGACGCAATTTGCCGAATGATATAAGGCGGGGTAGAGTAAGCGTCCAGTACGGCTGGAATCGCGAACTTCTGCCGTGACGATGAGTAGTGCGCTCGCGATGCTATTTTAAGGAATAAGATGGGAATCCAGCGCTGCCTGATCTCGCTGGCGCTGGGCGAATGCGAAGTGTACATATTGCTCCGCAATGATCGCCGCCCCCTCCGGGGTTCCATTACCCAAGTCAAGATTGGGTGCAGTCGCCCGCTCGTCTACTCAGGAAAGCAGCGCCTGAGTCGGAAACATTGCTCATGCTCTCCGAAGAAGAGGTGCTATTTGCTGATATACGGAAAATTATGCTACAAAGAACATGGTCGAGAGCCTCTAGGAAATAAATGTGCGGCGCTCTTTTTTTTTAAACAATTTAGTAGGCTGCTCTTCAATTATTGAAGATTGATAACGCTACCGAAAATGTTTGCTCTCAACGACCAACCATACTGGTCGTGCTCGCTTTTTGTGCTAATTACACAATTTTAACACTCTATCAGCTGCTATATTGGTCGCGAATTCAAAGTAATAGGCGAATTATTACTGCAATTATTTCCAAGTATGCAATTACTGCATACTGCAATTATTTCGCACGATCACGATTGTATTGCGCTTAGTGGTATACACTAACGAAAGACCTTCAAGAACAGACAAAAAAGAACAAAAAGCGGACGTACGTCCGCTTTTTCTATCCAAACTATCAACTGGTTTTAAAACTGTTATAGGACACTGTCACGGCTGTCATCCGTTCGCCGTCGGCGCGAAGTCGATCGACAGGGTATACAAGCTGGTTGGTCGTTCCGTACTCAAGCGAACAAAGTGAAAGAGTCAGAGTCTGGAATAAACAAAAAAACAAGATATTTATCGGCTGATATATATAAACAAATTAATAAAATAAAATAATAAAAAAGACACAAGACAGACTAACACACCTGAACTTAATATAACAAAATGATGAAGACAAATATGACGAGCAATTAACAGTGGATATAAACATCAAAACAGGGCGTGGATCAAATATACAAGAATACACTTAACAGTAGTTGACTAAAATAAAGTTCAAAAGAAAAGAAAGTTCAAAAGAAAACAACGATGTCACACGCGTGGCCGGGCAGCAGCAGCAAGTCCAAAAACCCTGAAGTCGACGCGCATAGCTTTCCCGTAGAATGCTGGCGGGCCGATCTTGTTGAGGTGGATGCGATTTCTGGGCTGGATTTCCCGGGAGTCTAGATCTGACGACTTCCCTCAAGCAGGATAAGCTAACTTGAGGCGAACTACCGTGAGTACGTTACAGACGTTGGTTTGTCGTCTCGTACGTCAATTATAGTTCCGACGCGGCTAGGTGGCCCAGACGATACTGTATGGCACTAGCCCCCCCGACGGCTTCTCAGCAGCTCATAGCTACTTTAGCATCTAGACTGATTAGCAGGGCCTAAAACCTGCGCGCTTAAATAGCCTCTCCTTTCCCTAGTCCCCTATGTCGGGTAACTGCAGGTATGCAGAGTTCACCTAATTATTTCATGACTCCTCCCAAAAGCCTTGGCTGCGTCCCTTTTAATCAGGGGCGAGGGCACGGTTGATTCTCCCCCCTCCCCCGCTGTCCAAAGTCGTGCCCCCGCACTGAACCACACGGACGCCAACGCACACACTTGTGTCCGTTAATCGGCGTGTCGCTATCTCGAAACTATATGCCGCACCGTGGGACCACGACGTTTTTGACGCCCGTTAATCGGCGTGTCGCTATCTCTAAACTATGTGCCGCGCAGTGGGTCCACGACGTTTTTGACGCCCGTTAATTGGCGTGTCGCTATCTCGACACTATGTGCCGCATCGTGGGACCACGACGTTTTGGCCGCCGTTAATCGGTGTGTCGAGGACTCGAAACTAAGCCACTCCGTGCCAGACCCACTTATATACACGGTGATTGAAGAACGGGGGGGACATATAAGATATGACAAGGTGATGTCATGTGATGATGCGGTGGGGCAGCGACGTTCACCTGCACCCGTTGGCCCTGGCAAAGTCGTCCTCAGCTTCGTCGAGCGTAATGGACGGAGTTCTTACGCACTTTGTCTTTTGTTATCGCTTCCCATATTTCTCGCTTTGTTTTCGTTTTTGCTGCGCCAATGACTTTGGTGCTATCTAGTTGCGGTGAGCATTGGCACTGTTTGCAGTGCGCAGCCAGGTTGCTAGGCGCTGTCAGAAGCTGGCACGTGTATTTGTGCGGCCGTAGTCTGTCGTTTAGATAGCGTCCGCTTTGCCCAATATACACTTTCCCGTAATTTAGTGGTATGTGGTAATTCACGCAACGAGCGCATTCCGCGTACAGCCGTCATGTTTATGAAAGGGAACGCGCGAGTGCGTGGCAGATATCCTCGGAGCTCACATGTGGCGGGGCGCCGCGGCGAGATGTGAAACGAAAAGGAGAAAGGGGGTTTCACGACTGATTTCCGGCAATGGATGTAACGGATGTGATAGTCGCCATCTAGGAGCCGTGAAGCGAAGCACTGCATTGTGACACTAACGAGCGCCGACAGGGAGCGCTTCGGTAGTCAGAGCACAGTGGAGGGTCCAACGCGGTGTAGCCATAGAATAAACAACCAAGTATAGCGTCGTGCATAGTTTCATACAATAATTATACAATAAATAATCAAACAGTAAAAAGAGTCACAGGCCTGCGCGGCACACGCAGCACTGTCACAGAGTAAGCTGGTGGAGCGGCTCAAGTGTAGCACCAATTTGGGCACCACGCACAACAGGGTCTTCGCGGCAGTCTGTTCGCCTCGTTTTGACGAGAACGATCTGACTGCGGCTTGTAATGCTCCCTCCACAGCGGTCTGCTGAGCCCGATCAAGCCTTACAACTGCAACTTACATGTCGGGCAAGCTGCGTTTGCAGGCACCTTAACTAGATGGCGTCCCCATACTGGCGGAGGCTCGGCAGCTCGGGAGCGCGTTGATTGCGCGCCTCGTCTGAATCGCATATCATCGTCTGCGCCTGCGGACGCTGCGTTTGCAGGCATCTTACCTAGATGGCGCCTCCATACTGGCGGAGGCTCGAGTCGTCTCCCCCTGCGTGCTAGGCTTATAGACTATTTTCCGCGGCCCGATAGCAAGCGCTTGCGTGGCTGAGTGGTAGACTATCCGGCTCCCACGCAGCGGGCGCGAGTTCGATCCTGGCAGGAATCGGGTATTTTAGGGGCGGAGCTCCTTAGTCTCGAGCCTTGTCGCGCCGTCGCAGACACGCTAGTACTCGCCGCTCCCGCTAGAGGCGCAGCTGTGCTCTCTTTCTCTCTCGTTCCCGACGCGCGCTCTCTCTCTCTCGTCCGTAGCTAGGGGCGCTGTGGTGCAAAGGGCGTTCGTTTCGCTTTCTCTCACGTCCGTAGCTAGGGGCGCTGCGGTGCACAAGGGCGTTCATTCCCGTCGCGCTCTCTCTCTCTCTCTCCCTCGTCCGTAGCTAGGGGCGCTGCGTAGCACAAGGGCGTTAGGGTGCCTCGATGCCAGCGCCGCCGTTCGGGGTGGAGACAACCCCGCTGGCGCCGCCGTATTGAATCACACGAGCTCAGACTCAGCTACGCTTGCGTTCATAAATAGTGTTACTCGCGGCGCACTTCCAAGTGCTTTGCCTTGATGAGGATCTTTTTATCGGTATCGCATCTGCACATCTTTATAACCAATAGCCGTTAACTCGTCGAAGGTCGAATACGTAAATGTATGGCGCCGGGAACATGCCCCAAGTTGCCTTATTCAATCACATTTAATATGCCGTGTGTATGTTTGAAATACGCACCATTTTTTTTCGCATCGTTGCTTGGTATATAAGGCTTGCGGACCCCTGTGTGTGGAAGTTTTTCTTTTTCGCTGCTGTATTTTGGTTTACACGTCACGCCTCCTTTACCGTAGCCAGCCACTCGCGCACGGCGGTTAGTTTCCCTTGCGTTGCGCGTGCTCTTCGCGTTCGTTGCAATTATTTGACAATATCTACGCGCAATGTTGCTTTTTTAGCCCACAAAACTGTGTGCTGACAGGATTAAGCTGGTGTAAAAATAACTGCGATGTGAAAATAATGTTTAGTTAGTGCTGTAGAGAAAAATGTAACGCAACTTGTCTGTGTCAATCTTGCGTAGTACTCACAAGAAACCAAACAATGCACAAAATACATTTACTTAGTAATGTCTAGTACAATCAATCATGAAAGAGATATGTACATGAAAAATTATATCTACTGTGTGGCGCCTGAAGGTTATGTTGAAAGACGAGATAAAAAATATTCGCAAGGTAGGCTTGACACACACAATTCGGGATAGGGAGAGTTTTTTTTTTAAATTTATTCATTACATGGGGGGGGGGGGGGTTCAAGTGAGTAAATCAACCTTATTACCCACAATATAAATCGAAAACAAGAATACAAACAAGAAAACGCAACCGCGGGTAATATTAATCAAGATATCCAGCCAGAATACATCAGCTACCGTCGAATACGTCGCATCAGCCAAACACATCGATGGCGAGTACAGAACATTTTATAAATAACCATTGGCACACTGATAACTACATTGAAAAAATAAACAACACTGCATAAATACCGCGTACAAAAACCGTATATGAAACTAAGACAGTCAAATACAGATTAGCAATGTTTTTCACATCGAAAATATAGTCCATGATGATGTAGGGCTGTTGACTTTAACATACGGCGCCCATCCTGTCGATTTCCCTCGTACTGGTCCTCTTCAAGATGTTTCTAAGAACAAGTAAAACAACAAAAGTGATTATTGATATGAAAAGTTGTCTTGTAAATACAGAGAACCCATTACAGTGCTTAAAAATAAATTTTCGCAGAAGTAATGCTGTATTACCTCGCTTCACACGTTTCGAAGAAATGCACAGGCTACAACAGACACCATGCCAGAAAGCGCCGAAACATTTTGGTCCCATGATGCCCCTTAACTCTACTACACCTGGGCATACCGTGCACAGGCATTTAAAGACCGTCACAGTACCCACTACGATCGCGAATGATCACGAATGACCATCGGCTTACGAACACCACGCTACAAATATATTCGTCTAAAAAATCAGCTATATAACGTAACAACATGATATCCGCAAGATATCTGCTGAGAAATCAGAGAAAATCACAATGCTTCGCTTGCCACGTACACAACAGCCGCTCTCCCTAGAAGAAGCACTGCGTTCTTTACTCCCAAATAACCAGTAGCGAAAAAATAAACTGAGCAAAAAAAAAAAAAAAAAAAGAAAGAAAAAAAACAAGAGACACACGATGTGTGCTTCCCGTGAAAAAGTAAAATAGGTGGTTTACATGACGATTTGTAGCTAATGTAAGGCTATTTCGCGGCGAAGCATTTTCGTCAGTCCTTAAAATAAGGGTACTACTCGCATAGACTGCGCCGATCAAAACGGCAAAAGCCTATGCGACGCGCGCTCGCAAACCATAGGCTACTCAGACAGCATCGGTGCAGTGCTTAGTTCGCGAGCGAACGTAGGTACGTGAGCGAGGATCAAAGAATACTTTCTTATTTAAATTAAAAACACGGTGCGATTGTCTAAACTTTCTTGACACTTACCTCACAAATGTAGGAGCCATCCGTTGCATTCCAGTGATACCGCTTTACTTGGGCTTCCCATCTCTTCCTTCGCTCTGGGTCCCGGGGGAAGCGTAAACAACGAAGCCCTTTACGCGTCGATCCAGTGCACTTGGGAACACAACAGCTCGTCATGTCGACTCAATGCACAAGCTTGTCATTCATGCGGCTGAACACTGTCCAGCAAGTAGAAGCGTCAGCAAAGCATCCGCGCGCACTGTGTCTCGAACTAAGCACCGGCACCAAGCAATCGCAACCGCTCGCTGTGATTCAAAATGGCGTCGCAGCGAGAAAGCGGCGGTGTGGGTAGAGTGTACTAGAATATGGTCGATTGGGACGAGCGGCTGGGGCGGCGCATGCTTTGCAGTGAGGCGCCCGACGTGGAAAAATACTGGGGCGGCGCTGCGGTCGAAGTGGATTGGGCCGCATCAAGGTCGCGCCGTTGGAAACTGCTGGCGATAATGCTCGGCAGGGTCATTCGTACTACTTCGCGCGCTGGTATTTGCATTCAGACCGCTCAAATGGTGTTGATACTTGCATATGGCATCTATTTTTGCCTTAAATTTAAATTTCTTTCCTTTCTCTTCTTCGTTTATTTTTTATAATTTTCTAATGCCGCTCGGTGATTGCGCGTGCATTGCGGCCGCAGTGTCGGCTTTCATTCTACTATGTTCTTGTACGGTTCCCTTTGGAGAAAAAACATTTTTCTCGTTCTTGAAGCAGCATGTATCTGTCGTGTGTATTGTTACGCATGTAGTTTTCAATCAGTAGGTCTTGCGAAACGCAGACGAAGCAACATATGTAACCTTCCTGCTTGTCGCTTCAAACAAGTAAAGCATATCTGCCCCATCCGGCGCCTTGTACTTAGATTTACAGGAAGCATTGGTATAGATAAAAAAAAAGTAAACGGCGGTGCAACATTCCATTCAAGTTTCCGTCTTTCTCGCGTAACAGAATGTGGAGTAATTGGTACGGGGTCATTTATTGCAGTCGGACCTCGCGCACCAAAAACGGTTTTAGTTAGCCATGCTATATGCTAATCTTTGGCCGTAAGCCGTACGTGGAATTTTTTTTTCCAGTCGATACTTCAAAAAAAGAAAGAAAGCCTGCGCGGTAGCCTAATTAGTGCCGATATCGTGGATATGGCGTTACGCTGCTAATTCATGGAGCTCGCGGGTTCAATCCAGGTCGCGGAATTCGATAGGAACGAAATGGAAAAAGACTCGTGTGCTTCTATTTAGGTGCGCGTTAAAGAACCCCAGGTGGCAAAAACTAAACCGGGTGCCTCATAATCATATCGTGGTTTTGCCACGTAAAACTCAAGAATTTGCTTATATTAAAAAAAGAAAAAGGAAAAAGCAGGTGGCTGCGTTCTTCGGCTGATTTCTGGGGGTGTACACAACATAAATTATTCTCGAGTCTGATTTCTGAGAAAAACATGTTACACTTATCCTATATTTCATGCATAAATGTAATGCCGTTGCCAAATGTATGACCGCTCAACTCTGCAGCTTGTGTATTATAAACGGCTGCGTTCAGTTATCCGGTGCACTATCATAACGACCATAATGAAACAATTAAAGGAACGGCATGTCTCAATACACGTAGATATATGTACAGATCTGTTGCGTTCGTTGAAAAAGATAAGTGTGGTACCACATCGGGCACTCAGTTTTAATGGGTTGCAAACATGGTGAGACTGTCAAAAATTCTTGTCTGAATCAAGTTAGCAGAATTACAGGCTGCCCCAAAACGGGTCGTTTATATTGAATGACAGCTGGGAACTTGTTAAGCAGGTCTTATTAACACTCGTGCGTTAATTCTCTCAGGAACTGCGCCTCTGCGCAACAGCCACGACTCTCCGGCAGAAAAATCATTCGGAATAACAGTCCTGCACTTGTATGCAGTCACTCACCTTTGAGATTTCAATAGTGCTGTTATGCGTTACATTCCAACGGAAATGACGATTCGGCTTCGTACAGTATATCAATAACACACACATATATGTCAGATGGTTTTGCCTGCTAGTCACTATTATTTCTGCGAATGAGAGTTTTATTTCCAGTATTCACTAATAAGTGTGTTTGTTACTGCAAACACGTACAGTTATTCCGGTGGGGAGTTCTCACTTTTTCGATTATTGCATTTCGAATATTCGTTATTTTTTCCCTTACGTATATATATCGTAAAAATATATGTCTATGTACCCTTTGATTTAATTACCTAGAAATACATGGGTCATTCTTCGTGTCCACGCAGTTAATAAACCTGGTTTATTTCACACTAATATTGTTTTCTTCGATCACTGTCCCTGATCAATATCCACCAACAAGAAGCGCGCGTAAAATGACACGATATCAATACTAAAATTTTCTTACGTAGCCTTCATGGCGCGGAGATACCAGTTACTTTTAGAGGACAGTCGTAAAAACAGCAGTTCACCTGGCTAAAGCTACATTTGGTACCCGCCGTCAAGAGTCATGGGCGCACCGAAGCAACTAAACCATTAAAAATGTCCTGCACAGAGGTTCTGCGAGAAAAACTGGGCGTCCGCCAGCGTCCGCGTAGCAAACGCGCGCTCGCTAGCAGACGACGCGCTTGACAACGACAGCAAAATTGAAGACGTCGCGTTGTATAATCTATGCCTCAAATATATATATGTTTGGCATAATGGTGTAAACACAAAGTTGCAGTTGAAATAAAGCGCTATTTTAAGAGCGTACCTCGGCGCCCGCAGCAAAAGTACATTGAATATGCCGCGGAGCGCGTCTCCGCCCCAATCCAGTTCGCTCGCAGCGCCCTCGCACTATTTTTTCCACACGCGGCGCCTCAGCGGCAGAGCGCCGTTCGGCCCACTCGACCATTGTCTAGTACACTCTAGCGCGGGGGCGGTCAAAGGATGGCACCACCCTGAACGGCGGCGCTGGCATCGAGGCACCCTACAAGGGGGTTCATTCCCGACGCGCGCTCTCTCTCTCGTCCGTAGCTAGGGACGCTGCGGTGCACAAGAGCGTTCGTTCCCGACGCGCGCAGGTCTTTTTTCCTGTGTTTGTCCCTTTGTACGCACAACGCTTCCCGATACAGCTATGCACCAACTCGCCCAGCAAGGAGTTCTTCTAAACTACCTCTCTTTCTCTCTCGTCCGTAGCTTTGGTTTACCCGAATGATCCCCCGGAGCTCGCCCACTCATCATCAATCACGTCGTGGATATGCGGTGATTTTTTTCGTGTTTCCGGCGATAGCGGTTACGCGGCGGACGCCGGCGGCGGCATCATCGCGACCTGGAACGGCTATTGGAATGAGCTTCCTGTGTGCATTCTCTTCTCCTCCGCGGCAGACGCCAGCGGTGTCTGCGTGCGCGTCAGTGCCTTTCCCTCTGCTGGGCCAGAAGCGGTTAGAAAATCCGCTGAGCTCCATTCCTTGTACCGAGCGCAGCCGCAAGCGTGGAGAGCGTTCGCTCTCTCCTCCTGAGCGAGGGCGTTCCAAAGACTCCATAAAAGACGCCCCCGTCAACGGACTTAGGCAGCCTTGAGCACAAGCTAGAGTGTGTGTCGCTCTCCGTCAGGAGGCTCCGAAACGTTGTAACTAAATGTTATTTGTTACTCGTTACGTGGATCGTCTCGCGTCTCTGCCTGGGCCCCTTCATGCTGACCAAGCTTCATACCGCCAGGCCCACGCTGTCTCCACCGTCCTGGGTGCACAGTTTGTAACAGTACCTACGTGCCGCTCTTGAACGAAACTCTTTCATGCCGACATGGGCCACGGTGGATGCGGGAGTGGGTAGGTACCGCTGTTGGAAGAAATAGTTTGACACCGACTTAGACCATTGTGCTACTCGGTACATACCCAATGGCACGTACGGTCTGTGCTGGACTTGAACCTCTTTGATGCCAACTTGGGTCACTGTGCTGCTCTTCGATGAACGTTCTTGACGTCAGCTTGGGTAACTAGGTATGTTCCACAGTACAATGGGTCGCTCTAAAATGACCCTTAAATTTCGGCGATGCTGACCGGAATCGAAGCCATGTCAGAAGGGTGTCTCGAGGACATGAACCTCACGCATTAGCAGGCTGAGCCAAAAATGCACTGGGTTGCTTTCAGTGAACGCCTCTCACACCAACAGTGCTATGAATGAGGCGAGCGAGGTTCGCTTCTCGTCCCGGAGGCCAGGCGCGCACTTGTCCAGACCGGTTGCCGCACGCACCGGCGCGCCATGCATTTCGGAGACCACGCTCAGGATTCTCGGCGGCGGAGCCAGATGGCGCCAAGTATTCTTGGGGAAGCGCGACGCATCAATCCCGCTGCGGCTCATTCCTTTCCACGGTGGCTCGTGTCGCTACATTGATTCAATGCTAAACGCATTACCGTCCACAGTCATCGCGAAATGGGTTCCAACGCTGCTTTATTTATTCGCATAATACTGCTAGCCGCCCTATGGCAGCCATAGCAGGCGTGAAATCATAAAAACAATACTAAAATTTCTTACAATACAAGTGAAACAATGCAAGACACAATGCGTAACGTAACTCAGAATACAGCATACAGTGCATTACCTACACAACATAACGCACACAAGTAAAACAAGAAATACAGCTATCTTGAGACAATATGCATCCATTTCGGACGCTTAAAAAACACTCGTAGTCGCAAAAAGAATTAAGACAACATAATTGAGAAATGGCAATTTTTGATGAAACTTGCATTTATCTTCAACACTCGTCACATGCATAAATGTATTAAACGTGAATGAGCCAAGTATGAGTGAATCTGAGTTGAAGCAGACAGTGAATCGGAAGCAGTGGAAGTTCCTGTAAGTCCAAATTAGTTATAGTCATCTATGACCTCATGTTTTCCAGTGAATGTACAGTATTCCAAGCAAATGCGTCTAAACTAGTAAACCTGACTGCATATTTCATTTTTTTAGGCAGATAAAGTTTAGCGTGAGCAAGTGCTGGCATTCCACGTAAGATGGTCTATGCAAGATGCAGGAAAAACGAGTCTTTCTTGTATTATGCCCAGAATTTAGAGTCGAAAAGGTGGCACGATCGATCGTTGCCTCTCGAAGCAGCCCTGACCTCAGGCAACTCCGCAAACGAAGGCACTAAAAAAATTCTGATCGCGTGCGCCTCGAGGAGGAGATTCATCGACGAAATTAATAATAAAAGCCGACAATTTACTTGCAGAAGCTACCGAAAATAATGTGTGTGTGTGTTACTAACGTATATGTACCTTCGAGTGTTTTCTGCTTTAGCATGGAGGGTTCCTGCATAGGAAGGGGGAGGTTATGGGTGGGGTAGGAGGGAGAGAGCTTCAGGTAGATACCGCTGGAGCGGCCGCAGACCAATGAATAATCCGGCGTTGCTACTGCCAACTTATTTTAAAGCGAGCAGCTTTCTATGGGTATTTTGCCCGTTTTAAGCATGAAATGCTTTTAGGACTCGTTGTCGGCGACCTTCGTGACCATGAGCCAAAAGCCAGAGCCGTTATCCGGGCATCGCTGCGAGAACAAAAGTAGATCATCCGAGCAACCAGTCAAAAGTTCAGAAAATGCGGTCTCTGGCCCCCAACCCTTTGTACAGGACCGGATTACATACGCTAGCTACTGCCCAAACAATTTAAAAGAAGAAAATCACATCATCTCACCATACGGGGAACCATGGTGGGATGCGAAATTATCGCGGGGGGTGCGCATCGAGTTTCAGTTTCGTTTCACTTGGCAACACAACCCAATGAAAGTTAGAGTGAGAGAATGTATTGAGAAGAGAGGAGACGTTTGTACGGGGTTGTTGCGTCTTTATTCAGAGATCGTACATGATTCCTAGCCTCGGTGCGCGCGGTATCTTGAAGACAATGGCTTTGTGGTCGGTGAAGTGTAGCGTCAATGGGTCTTGCTGCAGAGGGTATCCCTGGTCCGAAGTTCGGGGTCCGCTTGCCGACGCTGACGTTTACGTTCGGCTTCCCGAGCCTTCCTCTGCTCCACGGTGGTGGCGCTGCCGCTGCAACTAGCGCCTACGTTGGCGTTGTTCATGGCGTTTCTCACATTGTTGCACAGAGAGAGATAGACGGAAGCACAGCGACCACGCGCTTTGTACTGCGCCGGGGTGGCTCAGTCAGCTAAGGCGTTGCGCTGCTGAGCGCGAGGTCGCGGGATCGAATCCCGGCCCCGGCGGCCGCATTTCGATGGAGGCGAAATGCAAAAACGCTCGTGTGCTTGCGTTGTAGTGCACGTTAAAGAACTCCAGGTGGTCGAAATTAATCCGGAGCCCTCCACTACGGCGTGCCTCATAATCGGAACTGGTTTTGGCACGTAAAACCCCAGAAAGAAGAAGAAGACGGCGCTTTGTACTGCGCCGCGACACTTGCGCCGCCTACCGGCGTACCCTTAGAGAGAGGGTGAGAGAGAGAGAGTTATATGCAATGATTGGCTGCGCCGCACCTGTGGCGAAGAGGGGGAGAGGGGAGGAGGAGAGCGCCCATCTGCGTAGGAGAGGAGAATGAGGGAGAGTTGCGCATGCGCAGTATGGGTGCGGACGCCGCAGAACGGGCACTGCCCCGAGCATAACATGCTCTCGCATCTAAAAAAATATTGCTTCCGAGCTCTTCCTAATGTTTGTTCACAATATCACTCAAGCTGTAACTTCTGGTACGCTAAAGTTTTATTTGTCATTTCTAATAGCTACGTTCAAAAGGCAGATAACGGGCACCATACACTTGATTGCCATCTTTTGGCGCTGATACAGGGTTGTCTGGGGTTGCCTGTGATCTTTTGAAGGTCAGAGGTCCGTGAGTTCCACGGCGCGGGTTTTGCGTCGCCTCGAGAGATGGCGCCACACCTTCAGGCGTTTTTCTTCTAGCTGGGCAGTGCGCTCTGTCTCCCTGGCGTATTTCGCTACCTGCCGTGCCGCCTTCAGCCGGTCGTCTTCTAGCTGGGCAGCGTCCATTTGGGCTAGTGCACAGTATGGCGTGCTGCGGTGTGGTGTAGTGGGGTGTGCCGTTGCGAACATGCGCTGCATCCGTTTTGACATTGTGGCTAGTATCATATCCAGCCAATCTGCTTTGCCGGTAGCCATTTCATGCTTACGTCTACTCTCGATTACGAAAGTGGCAGCAATTTTTGTTTTTTTTTTCTTTTGTGGTCGTCAGTGGTCGTTTGCGGTCGAACTTTCAGCGCCGATACAAACTGCTCGATGTCTCGCGCAACCGGGTTGTGGGGCACGTTCGTCGCCGAACGCCAACAATTATAGCTCTTCGAGACGCGCGAGAGCTTTGGGGCGTCTGATACAAGGGTGGGAACGGACCAAAGCCAGCTAGAAAAAATAACTTTTTCTAGGTGGCTTTGGAACTGGCAGCCCTTCTCCCTCTGTGGCGGCTGCGGGAGAGGAGAACGCAGGCGCTCGAACCGCAGCAGACAGCATGACAGATTGGCCTATTATGTTCTGGTTGTGCTGGCTAACATCATCTCTGTTTTGTACTAAACTACTCAGTGAAACAATAGACGCTACCTTAACATCCTCACTCCAACAAATGTACACCCTCAAGCGCTTATAGTTACTCAAAGAAAGCGAATGGCGTTTGAGTAGCTTTCGGCTGTTTCCTTGCATTGACCATTATCGTCGATTGTTTGAGGACAATTTTTACATCAAGTTTATGTAAGCAAAAATTTCGCGCCTAGTAGAGGGGCCGCTTACTGCTCAGTTTCAAACAAGATAGGGGCATTCTGGGGAGAACGTAGGCACTCAATAAAGAGTTCCCGCGAGTAGTAGAGAAGTCGTTCACAGATGAGCTGCAAGTTCACAATACAAGTTGACAAGCTACAACATAAGTCCAATGCAGCCGGAATAAAAATAAATAAGCAGTAAAACTCAGAGATAGCCACCATATGCCATACACCACAATATGAGAACATACAATGAACATTAAACAATTTTAAAGCTCTTACCCTGTCGAGAAAATGGGCGTCTTGCGCTGGAGTTTGAGGTATAGTAGCGGCGCCTGGTGGCGGCGAAAAACGTCATCTGGGTAGTACCAGTTTGAATAGTATTGAGCCCTGGCTGTGGCGAAGCACGTTTCTAGGCCGCGTTTTGCGTCGATTCGCACTTTTTTCTGCCCTGTTTCGAGTGCAAAAAGGCTCGTCACTTCTCACAGACCATGGCGACCAGGCTGCGAGCTGGCCTCAGCCTATAGTTATACAAAAACGGACTCTCCGTGTGCCGTGGGACGTAATGCTGGAAGCAGAAGACATCGGCGACGCCGATCCAGAGAGACCTAGCTCAGCCTCGAAAAAGCGTCACCGTCGTTACTGCTGCGTAGTGGGCTGCCATGAACAAGAAGGCCTGAACCCCAACATCAGATTCTACCGTTTTCCTTCAAGGCCGCACGCTGCGGAGCGTCGGGCGCGCTGGATAACTGCAGTTCGTCGCGCTGGGTAAGCGAAATAGAAGACCGACATAGCAGCAGGCATGGCTGGTGATTCACGATTCGAGACCCGGCCACAGCGACAATTAACAATTCGACCGGTGCGAAGTGGTGAAGTGACCAGGTGTGTGCAAATGACCACAAATGGTCGGGCTGATTCGGTGATAATGCACTACCCCACTACGAGCAGCACAGGTTAGAGAGTTGAATGTGCTCATCCTTGACCTCAAGTCAGCACGTTGAGGCAGCACAGCAAGGCAGTATTGATTACAGCACATCGATGTTAGAGCGCTGTCATTAAAAGCTACATCAAGCGAGCAGTGCACGAGCACGCGCTGCAGCGCGATTCGCACGTACGTACTGTTACTGCGAGCTTATATACATTGCATTAGTTATTGATCAATTGCTAGACAGATGGCCGCTACTACAGCGCAGGCATAACTACTTGTCTAGCGGCATGCAGTCAAAAAGATTGCAGGAGACCCGCGCCGTTTCGCGGCATGCTGAAAGACCGCTGCCGTCGCGGCGCGTACCGTCCTGCGCTCGAGCAGTTTCGTACACATATCTGCTTATCGCTACTGTGAATTCAATTATAGAAAGAATTTCCTCGCGCCTGAATCTAGCAGCGTGCAAACCTTACCTGAAGTTCAACTTCGCACGTGCGTGACTCGCTTCACTTGAGATTGACACGTACCGCGCGAAAACTTCGCCGTTTATTTCTTGAACGGCGTACACGTATTCGGCGTTGCATAATTTATTGCCTTTACGCAGCATGCCACCCATGGAAAAATCTTCGGCGCCCGATATTCGCTGCAAGCCGTGGTACAACACAACCGAAAGTGGCGGGTCCATATTGTAAACGTGCTTCCCGAAGCAGACGACCAAGCTTGGTACTACCCAGTTTCGGATTGAGGGCGCTTTTTAGCACCATTTTTGCAGCGCCCCCTGGGCAACGCAAGATCCCCATGGGGGTAAGCGAAGCCTGTCGTGTGTGTGTGTGTACTACGTTTCCTTCCATTTCCTACTACTTTTCCTTCCCTATCGTGCTACTTGTCCTTCCCTTTCCCCCTAACTTCCCTTCCCTTTCATGCAACTATTCATTCCGTTGCTCGTCGCTGTTGTCGCTGGCGTTCGATGTCTCGAGTTTGCTCAACGGCGTGGTTAGCAGCATTCGCCCCCCCCCCCCCCCCCCCCCCCCATGGCCGCTTGCGGTTCTTCGCAGTTTCAATTGAAAAAAAAGCACACACAAAGAATTTCAAGCATAAAAACCACTATTGGAAACGTTATTTTTCTACCCCTCCGTTGCTTGTGGTCTCCCTGCTTTTCTGTCGCCATACTTCTAATCGCCTCTTACTAATCTATATTGCTTATTGCCCCCGCTCTCCCGCGCCATCTGTCCCTGAAAGTGCGCAGCATTAGCAAGTCGTCTCTCCCGCTTGGAGGCCAGTTTATACACCTCCTCTCATAGTCTTCCACCGTGAAGAATGTGAAGTGAAGCACCAAATAGGCTAGCATTTTTCGTGATGTGCGCCAGTTACAGAAATGTGAAAGGAATGCGACAGGGAATAATCTAGCTCGAACAATAGAGTCATCGGAACAACTTGTAAATAAGGAATGTTCCTGCGTGCGCGCCAGAAAAATTGGATCTTCTCTTAATAAAAGCGAGAACCAGGGGAAGGCCGCCAAAAGGTGAAATCCCAGAACTCTGCCTGAATGGAGTGCAAATCCCTAGAGTCGCTCAGAATCCTCGGCTTACATGTACATAAGGACGGATCGGGCGCCGCCACCCTACCCAAACTGCAAGAAACCGCCACGCAGGCAGCACATTTGGTACGACGGGTAGCAAACAGGAGACACGCTTTGAAAGAACAAGACGCAGTAAGAATCAGCCAAGCCCCTGTCATCAGCAGAATCACCCTTACTGAGACCTCAAGAATGGGGAAATCGAATAACTGAACACCATCATCCGGAATACCACCAATATTGTCATAGGGATCCCCAAACGCGCATCCACACAACGCTTAGGGGCCATAACACCCGGGATGAGCTCGTCGAAGCACACAAAGGTAACCAACTCGAACGTCTCAAACTTACTGGAACAGGTAGGGCAACGCTCAGAAGATTAGGATAGGCTGAAGCTATGCAACTGCGCGACGAGAACAGTATAATCCCAGAGACATGTCGAGAGTACATCTCTGTAGCCCCCATTCCAAGAAATATGCATCCAACCCACCATGAAGGAACAAGAAAAGCCAGAACCGATGCAGTGAAATATTCGGGAACACCAGTACATGCTGTCAGCGTCATCGACAGCATGGGCAAAGAGAGAACGGCAGCTAACATCTTAACAAGAGAAATAGATACGGCAGAAGAAACAGCAATTACCTTGGCCATCTCAACCTGCGGGGAAGGAGCAATTCACACAGATTCTCAAGCGGCTTGCCGAAATTTTCAAAAAGGGAGAATCTCCAGGCAAGCCCTACAATTAAGTCATCACAGAAACGGCAAAGAAGAACCTACCAGATATATACATCGTTTGTAATCTGGGCCACGAGTCCCTACTGGGGAATGAGGCAGCCAAGGACTCCGCCCGAGTTCACGTTCACCGGGATTTCTCACAGGACGCGCCAATGGGAACGGATCAAGTCCCGAAAAAGTACAGTGGTATTCTGCAACAATACAGGCTAGACAGAAGAACATACCCGCCACCTCATCCCAGCCTAACTAGAGAAGAGGCAGTAACCCTCAGGAAATTACAAACCTATGCCTACCACGGTATCTAAGTACTATGATGTCCCAGACACCTAAGGTACGGGAATGTGTACGAACACATGGCACCACAGACACCCCGACATTAACCGAGGAGCAGTGGCAGGCAGGGGCGTAGCCAGAAATTTTTTTCGGGAGGGGGGGGGGGGGGGGGGGTCACCGGCCAGACAGGGGGGCGGGGCAAGCGTCTGCTTTCCTCTACGTGACGTGATCGATAATAAATATCGGTAGTTTAAGCAGACTCTATACATGTATATCAAAGACATGGGACCCCCACCCCTCGCGTGTGCGTGTGCTTGTGAAGAAATTAAGTAAAATGTAAAGTTGTAAAGTAAACTCAGTAAAATACAGTAAGTACGACAGGTACAGTGGGCGTTTGGAGCAATGGTCTCTCATCGCCCCACTGAATGGACCAGTCTTCGAAAACGCGTCATTGAGACGACCCGCCCGATCGGAGAAGACATCATTAATTGTTAATCTCCGTTAAGCGTAGATGGCGTCGTCCTCGTCGGGGCGAAGTGCGTTTAACAAGTCAAGGACGGCTATATGCACATTTAAAAAAGAAATGTAATCCACTTACAAAAAAAAAAAAAAAAAACAGCTTAACATGGCAGCCGACCTACGCACTTTTGCAAATGGTTTTTACTCAAAATGTGGCATTGTGAGAAGTCCGTAGATCATCCCGTATTTCAAAATTGGATGGAGCTGAAGTCTGCCTAAATCATTGACCACAGAAGTCAGCAAGTGAACACGCACAAACGACATGTACAGAAAATTTGACTGTCTAACCGACGTGCAAGTGAACGATCGCGCCCGTTGACCATACCATTTTTATGGTGCCTGAATAGTAACCTCCTCGCCGGGAGAGGGAGAACACGCTAGCGACAATGGACACGCCGCATTCCGGTGGGGTCAGTGTCCACAAAACCTGCCGAAATGCCTGTCGGAGTGACGATTATTCTCGCCTCCCCAACTTACTTGCAATCCCCGTGCTTCGCGTCACCTTGGAATTAGTGGCGCGTCTTTGCCTACCTGCGCGCTGACAGATGTCAAAACTCCACAAGCAAGTGTATGCAAGCACTGCTGCAACAAAGCTATATGCACACGGACACACATAAAAGCTTTCATGCGTAAGCTTCCACGAAAAAGCAGAGACGTACACACACGCACTAAAAACGCACGCGATCACGCACGCGCACAAACTCAAGCAAAGTGCGCACGCGCCCTTTCCTCCCACACACACACCCAAGCACAGGCACGCTATTTTTTCGTTATAATATCGGCCCACTTTGTAGTATTCTAATGGCATTCTTAGCTTGAAGCGAGTTGCTAAAGAAAGCGGTAGCGCCACATTAAAGGCACTTCCTCCACTATACGTGTAACACGTATAGCGACGGCCGAAACGTTCAGGCTCACCTGGTTCATGTAGCATCGCCCGCCATTTTTCGAACACGCTGGACACAAGGCATGCATTAGATCACAAGTAAACGCCACAACCACGAATGCAAATAGTACTAGCTATGTACATCGCGCACGAAAAACTGTTTCACCACGTTTCACCTGAGGTGACTGATGCGAGGTTGGCTACGCTGGACGATGCTCGTCGGGCGTGCATGAATGACATTGCGGCTGCCCGGCCTAGAGCAGATGTCGATAGATGTTAGACCTAAAATCGTGTCTTCACGCCGTCGTCGACGAGGCGGTCGGAATCTCCGTCGTGTGCGGCGTGCTGAGGAAGACATCGAGATGTCGTTGCTGCCATGGTGACGCCAAAGGCTTATAGAAACGGCCGCTGATTATCCAAAGTAGTATCCATGAGTTGAAGTGCACGAAAGAAGAAACAATTGCAGAGCCGTAAAGCCTAGTATGCGACTGACTGTGCCTAGTATGCGACTGACGCACAAGCTTCCATTTTACTCCATTTACATATGAGATTTCTCGTGAGGGAGAAAACTCTATTTTAAAACTGATTTTACAACATATATGAGCGTTGGGAATGAATTCACGTTTTTACATTGAATACGTTCCCGCTGATGAAATAAGATTTGGCGCCGAGGTGTTTAAAAAGGTTGCGCATCCTATCTCTTACCTATGCCGGCTGTAAGTTGTGTTTACAGTGCACGGAGGAAATACATTTTCACTCCATTTCACGGCACGAGGTTTTCGCACTCCATTTTGTAAATGGAGTGATATCAGGTCATTCCGTTTTTTTCCTCCATCATTACGGGACGGAGGTAAAATCATGGTTTTACGCTTTTTTACTCCATAGTGATGGAGTAAATATTGCTACGAGACAGACATTCAGCCTGGGGCAGACGACGAAGAAGACGGTTCTCTCTGGTGCTGGTGGCTGTCCACTATCTTGGGTACTGTGTCTCTCACATAGTGTAAATACAGTGTAAATAGTCCCGCTTTGTGTCGTTTTACGTAACATCTTTGTGGTGGAAGTGCTGGGTAGTTCCCCGTTTCGATCACGGAGCTCCGCAAAGGCCGCCTCATCACGCTTCCGACCATGTCAGTCGGTGCAGGCACATCGTCTTCACTACCTGCCCCTCCTGTGGCTCCCACCTATATCGTTCTGCCCCCTGCTCGTGATCCCGGCGTCTTTTCTGGCCAGCATGGGGCTGACGTCGACAAGTGGCTCAACCTTTACGAACGGATCAGCGCCGGCTACAGGTGGGACCCGACCCTTATGCTCGCCAACGTGCTGTTTTATCTCGATGGCCCACCGCGGGTGTGGTTCGAGACGCACGAGGCGGACATTACCAGCTGGGACTCTTTTAAAGAGGAGATCCGCGTCCTTTTCGGTGACAGCACTGGTCGGCAGCTTGCTGCGCGGAATGAACTTGCGACTCGTGCACAGACATCCTCCGAGTCATACGTCTCTTACATTCAGGACGTTATCGCTCTTTGCCGCCGGGTTGACGAGCACATGCCTGAGTCCGAGAGGGTTTCTCATGTGCTCAAAGGTATCGCCGATGATGCTTTTAACCTGCTTGTCTATACCAACGTTCATACCGTCGACACAATCATCAAAGAGTGCCGGCGGTTTGAACACGCGAAGAGCCGCCGTATTACCCAGAGGTTCACCCGGCTGCCCAATACGGCTGCAACTTCGTCGTGTGATGCCGTGCGCCTGCCGCTCACCTGTGACCACGGCGCACACTTGTCTATTATGAGCGCCCCTTTACGCCGCCGCCTGCAGAAGATTATGACGCCGTTTACGACACAGACAATACGTGTTGCCGATGGTGGTGCTGTTCAAGTGATCGGAATGGGCACCGCCCGTGTCAGCATTACCGGTCGTCACACTGTTGTCCTTTTTGCCGTCCTTGCTCACTGCCCCCATGACCTTATCCTTGGCCTTGACTTTCTTTCGGCACACTCGGCCTTAATTGATTTTCTTCGGAAACACTATGCCTCGATCTTCCTCTTCTATCAGATGCCTGCGAAACGCCCGTCAGCCGCTTAAGCCCCACCGATTTTGTTCGCCTACCGCCGCGAGCCGTCACGTACGTGTGTTTGTCATCGACCCCTCCCGTTCCTGACGGCGACTATATCGTCTCTCCGATTACAGACGTCCGCCCGACGCGCAATGTTACTGTGCCACATACCGTCGCCACATTAGCTGATAACTGTGTGTTCCTCCCGCTACTAAACTTTGGTCTGACCCCCCAAGTGTTGCCCCACAAGATGTCGCTTGCCCACCTCACCGCTATAACAGACCATGACGTCGAGGTTGTCGCCATAACTGCACCTGAGGAAGCTGCAGTTTCCCCGTCACCAAGTTCCGACGACAGCATTTTTCGCAACATGATTGGATCAGACCTTTCGCCTGCCCAGGCCGACGCTCTCTGCCGGGTTTTGGCCTCATACAGCGACATTTTCGACATTCGTGATCGACCCCTGGGCCAGCCTAAGATTGTCGCCCACCGAATCAACACTGGTGACACTCTGCCCATTCGCCGTCGACCTTACCGTGTGTCCGCATCAGAGCGCCAAGTCATTCAAAAAGAAGTGGCTAAAATGATTGCGAAGGACATCATCGAACCATCATCTAGTCCTTGGGCCTCTCCCGTCGTATGAGTTGTGGGAATCCTCGGGTCCCATAACCGCCGCACGGGCAGCGAACGTCGCGTCAAGCGCATGCGTGCCAGGGAGAGTTGGGAGAGGGGAAACTTTCCTTCCACGGGCGGCGCGCGGGAATCGCAAGCGCTATCAGCGCCACCGGGTGGGTCACGTGAGATCCCGCTGATATCGCCCGGGTCTCTTTGGTCTCCAGCAAGCGGCGACGGCGGAAGTCTCCGCCGCCGCTCCCGTATTCCCGCACGTGGTTAGTCAACCACGTTCTTGCCGCGGCAAACGCCGCGGCCCCCCCGTATTCCCCAGTTGGTAAGTCGGAAGCCCTTCTTTACCTAGTGTATTATTCTCTTCGAGGGAACCCTCAGTGATGTCAACTATATAGCTAGCTGGCCTGCTCGAAGTGTTAGTTGCAGTCGTAATAAATGCTTTCCGAGTGTACACGTGGTGGTCGTCTATTGTTTCCTCGAGCTTGTACCGGACCGCGGTTGATGCGCAGGCATGCGCCAACCGCGGGGCTCGGTGTGTCGAGGCAGAGGGCCGTTGGCATCCCCCCATATCCCGACATTTTGGCGTTCCCAACGTGGGGCAAGCTCTTCGAAAACGGGACGACGATCGGTTCGGATGCGCGGAAGCCCGAAGGCTTTGTCCGGACCAGCGTTAGGCCTCAGCCGAAGGCGTGATTGCTAGCTAGATCTGTGGGTGCTTTCTTGAGGGCGAGTTAACGCTGCGCCAGTGTCGCCGAACTCGTGTAGACGCTGAGATTTGCAGCAAGTTTTCTTTTAAGAGTACGCCCGAAGCGAGTGAGTGCAGCAGCCGACGCGGTGGTCGATTTTCCCTGTACATATGTAAATAGCCTCTTTTCTGTATCTTTGGCTCTGGGAGCTGGGCGCCGGAAACGCTGGCTAGGATGTCAGCGGGGCGCAGTCCCAGGAGTCTGCTCGGAAGCTGCGTGTTGAGCAGCGAGCGGGGACCACTTAGCTAGGCCTTCATCTTCTCGCGGCGGCTCATTGGAACCCTTTAGGGGTCTTTCGTGGCATTGGTATCTGTCATGGACGCGATTAGGCCTAAGGCTTTGCGGAGCTGCCGGTCGCAAGTTCGAAGACGACCATGCCGTGACATTTAGCGGGTGCAAACGGATTCGCTAGTTTTACTATACTCGCCCGAGCAGAGAAACCTCGTTCGAAATAGAAAGCTTATTTTGTTCAGATGAACTCAATATTTTGCGGGCGGAATAACCGAAATCTCGGGGGACCAGAGAGCGCTTTGTTCATACGAGCATCGCCCTTTTTCGCGCTGTATCGGACCGGAAAAATTCGGTCGAAGCGAATAACTTCATTCAAACGAACTGGATTGTTTTTGTTTTTTTCTCGTTGCCGCATAAAGCTATGCGGTAGACGGGTGGTTCAGCATCGTGTCAGACGGCCGACGCTGCGGCGGCCTCTACTGCCTTAATTCTAAGTGTTTGTGGAGTGCATTTGAGCGACTTTGCAGAACGAGTGAAGCCGCCTCGACTTGCTATTGCTGCCATGGTCCACGTCCCTGCCTGCTGTCTCGGCCCCTCCCTGTTCGCGTCCCGATGCAGCAGCACATGGCAGCCACGAGGAGGGAGGCCTGCCATCATACTCCCACGAGGGTGCGTCGGTGCGAGGTTCATCGTGCCGGCGCGCGCGCCGCTTCGAGAAAGCCCTGACCCGCTGTTCCCGGGTGGACATTGCGGCGCGCATCTTGAGGGCAAGCCATCTTCAGCCCCCGTCATCGTCAACCATTGTGACGGCTGCCACATGTGGGCGGCCGTGCTGCCTATCAACGTGGATTCGGACATTTCCTGCCGGAGTTTACCATCGCATCTGCCCGGATACTTTGTCAATGCCGTCGTTCCAGCGATTTCTCCGCCGTAGGGCAATATTTAAGGGTGGAGGGATGTGGGAATCCTCAGGTCCCATAACCGCCGCACGGGCAGCGAACGCCGCGTCAAGCGCATGCGTGCCAGGGAGAGTTGGGAGAGGGGAAACTTTCCTTCCACGGGCGGCGCGCGGGAATCGCAAGCGCTATCAGCGCCACCGGGTGGGTCACGTGAGATCCCGCTGATATCGCCCGGGTCTCTTTGGTCTCCAGCAAGCGGCGACGGCGGAAGTCTCCGCCGCCGCTCCCGTATTCCCGCACGTGGTTAGTCAACCACGTTCTTGCCGCGGCAAACGCCGCGGCCCCCCCGTATTCCCCAGTTGGTAAGTCGGAAGCCCTTCTTTACCTAGTGTATTATTCTCTTCGAGGGAACCCTCAGTGATGTCAACTATATAGCTAGCTGGCCTGCTCGAAGTGTTAGTTGCAGTCGTAATAAATGCTTTCCGAGTGTACACGTGGTTGTCGTCTATTGTTTTCTCGAGCTTGTACCGGACCGCGGTTGATGCGCAGGCATGCGCCAACCGCGGGGCTCGGTGTGTCGAGGCAGAGGGCCGTTGGCATCCCCCCATATCCCGACAGAGTAAAGAAGAAAGACGGTGCCTGGCGTTTTCTGTTCGACCTTACGTGACCTCTTGCGACAAATGCCAACGTCGGAAACGTCTTGCCGCACCCTCTGCTGGACTGCTTCAGCCGCTCTCCATCCCGACCGAACCATTCTTCAGTGTTGGTTTGGACCTTCTCGGTTCTTTTCCTGAGTCACGATCCGGCAACAAGTGGGTCGCCGTTGCTATCGATTATGCGACCAGGTATGCAATCACTCGAGCGCTCCCCACCAGCACTGCTACTGACGTTGCCGATTTCTTGCTCCACGATGTTATTTTGCACCATGGCGCCCCTAGCCAATTGCTCACAGATCGAGGCCGCGCATTTTTATCACGAGTAATCGACGATCTCTTGCGCTTCTCAACGCAGCACAAGTTGACCACTGCCTACCATCCCCAAACAAATGGCCTCACCGAGCGACTAAATCGTACCCTCACGGACATGCTCTCAACGTATGTTCCATCTGACCACCGTGACTGGGACCTGGCGTTACCTTACGTGACCTTCGCGTACAATTCATCGCGTCACGATACCGCCGGTTATTCACCCTTTTATATGCTCTTTGGCCGTGAACCGACGTTACCAATGGACACCCTACTACCGGCTGCTGCCGCGCCGCCTAGCGAATATGCACATGATGCCATCGCTCGTGCCGATCACGCACGTCAGATCGCCCGCTCTAGGCTGTTGGCCTCGCAAGCGACCCAGAAGCGCCTCTATGACAGCCGGCATCACGATGTTCGCTTCTCACCCGGTGCCTTAGTTCTCCTGTGGTGTCCATTCCGTCGTGTTGGCTTATCCGAAAATTATTATCTCGATACACGGGTCCTTACCGAATCGTCCGCCAGGTCACGGACGTCACCCACGAGATTGTTCCCGTCTCTCCGACTTTACCGCCTGCGATAGCTCCCAGTGACATAGTTCACGTCAGCAGACTGAAAGCCTACCGCCCTCCTCCTAACGACAATGTGTGAAGTGCGCCGAGACGGCGCTTCCACCGCCGGGGGTAATGCTACGAGACAGACATTCAGCCTGGGGCAGACGACGAAGAAGACGGTTCTCTCTGGTGCTGGTGGCTGTCCACCATCTTGGCTACTGTGTCTCTCCCATACTGTAAATACAGTGTCAATAGTCCCGCCTTGTGTCGTTTTACGTAACAATATATTGGGCGATGGAGTTTTAAAATGTATTCAACCATAAAAACCCCATTCAGGCTCATTTGTGTTTACAGTGTACATGTGAAAATGCACGTGTGAGCAGGCTATATACCTACTCCCATGCAATAGCTTGTTCGCCTCGTCTTTGCGCTAGAACACTTAAATACGCGCAAAAAGGCGCAATTCCTTTTTTTTTTTTCGAATCTTTCGTCGCCCTGCTCCCTCATACGAGAGGGTTGCATTTCCTGCGGCAAGTGCATGGGCCGTTGTGTCTTCAACTGTGTGCGAGCGTGCAGCCGTCATTTGCCTTTACGTCAACAGATTCAGAATTGTACAGAATATTTCACCGCACAGCATAGATATGACATGTGTACGCATTTTAAGTAGTGCGTGCAACCCATTTTTGTTTCACTTACGCCGGTGCAAACAGGAAGCGGCCTTGTACCTCACAGAATCTCGACTGATTGGTGTACTAGTGATGCAGGAATCAACTCCGGTCTTGTTCAGTGCATAGTGCACATAATCAATTTCTCAGGACGCGTGTACTCCGACGAGAACTGTCAGCGCCTGCAACAAGAGTTTACTTACGCTGTACTGCGCACAGCAGTAATCCATGCTTGTCGGCTGTCTGTTTCGTTCATTCTGTTGCGAGTCGGTGCAATTTCACTGCTAGCATCAACCCCTTCGTGTGTACATTTCTGGTTTGGGATTCCACAACACAACAGCAACTACCAGCCTTCCGTAATTGCTGGTTTGGGATTCAACAACACAACAGTAACTACCAGCCTTCCGTAGGGGCGCAATCGCATACAAGAGACGTTTCGAGCGCAGATCCTGCGCGAGCGCGGCCTAACCGGCACCTCAGGGGAGCGGCGGAAATGTATACCGGAAATTTAGACCACCTGGGGTCTTTAACGTGCACCTAAATCTAAACAGGCCTCGAGCGTTTTCGCCTTCATCTAAAATGCGACTGTCGCATTTGTTGCTTTATTTGTTGCGCATTTGTTGCTTCAGAATGCGGCCGCCACATTCTCGCCCCAAAACCTCAGAGTGTCAAAGCCTTGACATACACCGTGTCAGTTTTTTGCATATGCAGACATGATTCGCTGTAAATTACCAACCCAAACGGAAGCGCCCAAGAATGAAATTGTGAAAGTAGCACCGGTTTCTTGAATAATGTCAGCGCGAAGCGACGAGAACAAAGAGTGGGTAAGTGGGTGGGCTACGCCCCTCGCGGGCCATGCTAACAGACCCGGACCCGAAGAAACAGCGCCTCCTGATCGAACGGGAGATGGCCCGCGGCTACCTGGAGGCCACCGACTGCGCTTGTTCTGAATAAGTTTATTCTCTCTCCTGTGTGTACAGACGAGTCATTGCTTGACATTATGCAAAAGTTAGCAACTTATTTGAAAACGGAACTTCGTACCGAAGATATCGACACAGTACATCGTGTCCCAAGCAAAAATAAAGCTCAACAGAAAATTGTGGTAATGTTTACCTTCATAGCAGTTCGAGAAAAAATAATCAAGAACGCCAAAAAAGATAGATTGTCTGCGTCTGCACTTTCAAAATAATGAGTCAATATTAATTATAAACACCTTTGCCATGAGGATACATTCTTCTCGCAAAAGCTCGCCAGGCGAGAAGAGAGAAACATTGGAAGCATGTTTGGGCATACTAGGCCAAACTTTTAATACGGAAAACCGAGAATTTTCGAGTACTGCACATCGCTTCTGAGGACCAGTTGAAGAAGCTAGTTTTGGTGACGCCCGTATCATCTCTTGTTTACCGCACCTCTCATGACGTTTTCAATCAGTGAAGTTGAACGCTTTATTGTAACATTCCAAGTTTTCATGGAAACAGACATACTGCTTTCTTTCTTGGCACAGCACAATTTTACATTTGATGCGATTGGTTTAACGGAAACTTGGTTTAGAAAGGGTGAGCACATTTCTATCCCTGGTCTTGTGAGCAATCCCAGTGTTGCAGCATCGCGTGGTGGTAGTGTGGCTTTACTAAACAAGCAGATGCTACCATTTAGATTTATCCCCGATGTGGAAATAAGTGACAATCTCTCTTTGTTCTTTTACACTCGCGCAGAGTTGTTGGTACAATATACCTAACACCAAGCTCGAGTCTGCCCGGTTTTTTTCAGTCATTGGAATCTACCTTCTCCACCCTAAGTACTAAGAGCCATGGTACTATCACTGTTGCTTGCGCCTTTAACATCGATATTTGCGAAGACACAGATTGTGAATACTCTATTCTGCTGCAGCAATACAGTTTTAAGAACACAATCTTTGAATCCACTAGAATTTCTTCAAGTGCATCTACGACTATAGAGCATGTCTTGCGCAACAGTAATAATATCATGATGGAAAAAGCGCTGCTAAAACGGAGACTTATCAGGAACACAGGACCAAGCGCTAAGTGTTCTTGCTAAGCCTCCGTTTTAGTAGCGCTTTTTTCATCATGAACGTTTGCCAACATGCCCAATTGACAGCTTTCTAAAAGTAATATTTTCTGGCGTATGCTATGTGATCTCGCTGACGTCTTGCGTCGGGAAGGTCATGGAACACGCCTTCCTCAATCGCATAAACCTCGAGGAGACACACGCATATCCACACACCATGATTGGTTTCCGCACTCACCTCTCTACACAGGACGCCATGCTACAGCTCAAGGTCCTAGACGCCCAGACCTGGGGCACCAAGGCGATCCTCGGCCTAGATCTAGAAAAAGCGTTCGACAACGTGGCGCACTCCGCCATCTAGCTAGACCAAATCTCACACCTCAACATTGGCGTCCGAGCATACAACTACGTCAGGGACTTCCTCACGGACCGAAAAGCCACGCTCATTGCCGGAGACATGGAAACGGAAGAACTGAGCAGCGAGGGAACGCCGCAGGAACAAATTTTAACCTACCAGTCTCTCGTAACACGTGCGGTCAACGAGTGATTGAGTTTCATGGCGCCAAAATCTGGAATTGAGTATCTCATGAGGGTAAAAATGGCAAACAATTTTCTGTTTTCTGTCAATAAAGACTGTACCTCTCTAAAATTACGTCATTAATTTTTTATCGGTTTACTTCGGAATTTTTTATAGTATCTGTTTCAACACTTTTAAACAACACTTGCACATAAACTTTTTCTGTTTTATTTTTTTACCAATATACATTACTTGAGCAGAGTAACTTGTTGGGCTTGTCTGTTGAACATAGTAGAAGGCTACAGTGCGGAAGCGACGAAGACAAAGGAGGCACGCAAAGTACAAATACGCAACTCTGACTTTCAAAAAAAAAAAAAAAATTGAAAGCCAGCGCTGCGTATTTACGCTTTGTGTGTCTCCTTTGTCTTCACCGATTCCGCACTGAAGCCTTCTACTAATACATTACTTGCATGTATAATATATTGTTTTTAAGCATGAAATGCTTTTAGCTCCCGTTGTCGGCGACCTTCAAGTGACATTGAGCCAAAATCCAGAGCGGTTATCCGGCCACTCAAACGAGAACATCCAGGAATCGTTGCGACTACAAAACAAGATCATCCGGGCAATCAGTCAAAAGTGAAAAAAATTGTCTCTGGCCCCCAACCCTTTGTACAGGACCGCATTACATACGCTAGTTAGTGCCAAAAAAAGTTATAAAAATATTGCTTCCGAATTCTTCTTAATGTTTGCTCACAATATCACTCAAGCTGTAACTTCTAGTACGCTGAAGTTTTATTTGTCATTTCAAATAGCGGTGTTCAAAAGTCAGATACAAGACACCATGCACTTGATTGTCATCTTTTGGCGCTGAGACAGGGTCGCCTGTGCTCTTTTGAATGCCAGCGGTCCGTGAGTTCCGCGGCGCAGGTTTTGCGTCGCCTCGAGAGATGGCGCCACACCTTCAGGCGCTTTTCTTCTAGCTGGGCAGTGCGCTCTGTCTCCCTGGCGTCTTTCGCTACCTGTCGTGCCGCCTTCAGCCGGTCTTCCAGCTGGGCAGCGTTCATAATAACCAGTGCACAGTATGGCGTGCTGCGGTGTGGTGTAGTGGGGTGTGCCGTTGCGAACATGCGCTGCACCCATTTTGACATTGTGGCTAGTATCATCTCCAGCCAATCTGCTTTGCCGGTAGCCATTTCATGCTTACATCTACTCTCGATTATGGGACAGCCAGCAATGTTTTTTTTTGTGTTTGTGTGATCGCCTAATTGTTTAGGTTTTATCACTCGGAAGTAACTATTTATTTGTTTATTTATTTAACAATACTGCCGATCTCACAAGAGAACATAGCAGGGAGGACATCCATATACATTCAAAAGAAGTGCAATCAAATCATTTATACAATGCAAAACGTTGAAGTAATCAATACATGAAGATCACTAGTAACAATGCGACAAATAGCAATGTGACAAATCACGACGAGACTACAAATTATGGCAATTGCAATGGTAGGGTGTGCAATGATGCAATCAGGTTAGCGAAACACAAAATCCGGATACAGGTTAAACAAAATTCCAGAAACTGCTCAGCCTGTACATCCATTTCCACCATAGTTAAGAACATATCTAAAGATGAAGCGTTAGTAATCTAAGGACTAAGTTGGTTCCATTCCCTTATGGTTTGAGGCAATTTGAGTTGGAAGTGTATTCATTAAGTGTTTGAGAGTGCGTGTAGCATGTTGATCTAGAACGATTGTATATTTGAAATTAGTCTAGACGTGTCACTGTTTAATTAATTGAAACAAAAACTTTACTCTTGCTACTTTTGCCCGACTTTGCGGTATTAATAACCCAGCTTTCTCTAGTACTTCAGTCGGACAATCTGTTACCTTGTATTTATTATAAATGAACCTTACTGCCTTCCTCTGCACCCCCTCCATTCTTGCTATAAGTTCCGTTGTGTAGGGGAACCAAACCATATTGGCGTACTCTAGCACTGATCTAAGAAGCATTTTGTACGCCAACGGATTTGTATCTGGGGGCGCGAGACTAAGGCGTCTTCTCAAAAAGAAAAGCCGCTTTATTGCACTTGAAGTTACATTTTTACCGTGGGTTTTCCATCGAAGATGATGCTTTAAAGTAACGCCTTAATATTTATGCTAATATAATACACGTGCGAGAGGTGTGTCGTTAATAACGTAAATAAAATCAGATAGTTGTTTCTTTCCAGTTACGGTAAGTTTTGCAGATTTCAGAGTATTTAGGGCCATCTGCCACTCCTGACACCAAGAAAAGACAAACTCTAGGGCATTGTTTAGTATATGGTGGTCATCATCAGAATTGATTTCACGGTATAAAATACAGTCGTCAGCGAATATACGGATGTTAACATGTAATCTGGAAGGCAAATCGTGTATGTATATTAGAAATAAAACAAGGGCCCAATACACTGCCCTGGGGCACTCCCGATATAACAGGTGCGAAAGTGGAATCTTCGTTATGAATACGGACGAACTGCAAGCGGTCAGTCAGATAGTTTGCTACCCATTTAACAATAGGGTTTTCTGCTAATGTACACTGAAGCTTCCTAATTAGTTTTTTGTGTGGTACGCGATGAAAAGCCTTGGAGTAGTCCAATAAAATTAAGTGTCTTTTTTATATTATCTAGACTTTGTGATATGTCGTGGGTTAGTTTTAGTAGCTGCGTGACTGTTGAGAGACCGCGACGGAAGCCGTGTTGATAGGAAGAAAGAATAGATTCCTGTTCGAGGTATGTATTTATGTGTTTAAGCACTGCGAGTTGGAGAAGTTTACATAAGGTCGAGGTTAGGGAAATTGGTATGAAATTAGATACCTCTGATGTGCTACCAGATTTATGCACGGGGATTATTTTAGCAGTTTTCCACTCGGCAGGGAGTGAGCACGTTATTAATTATTTATTAGATACGGCATATATATTTAGCATTCCACTCAGCATATCTCTTAAGAAATATATTAGGTATGTTATCGGGTCCAATCGCTTTCTTCGTGTCAATATCTAACAAAAGGTTTAACAGGCCTGGTTCTGTGATTGTGAGCGGTTCGATAGGCTTTCAGCCACTTGGTACTACGTCCTCAAGTTTTCCATCATCGATGTTAAATACTGACTGAAAATAACTGTTAAAGGAATTTGCAGAGTTTCTATTATCACTGGAAGCGGCGGGGCTGTCATGGTGCTTAGGGTTAAGGTAATTCCAAAATTTATGTGGCGCGCTTTTCAAATAGTTAGGAAGAGTTTTAGAAAAAGTTTTCCTTAGCTGCCTTAATTTTTGAGTTCATATTTGTAATGGATGCCTTAAACGTATGTCTATTTACGTGCGTAAGCTTTAGCTTGAGGGTTTTACGTAGCCTTTTTACTTTTAATTTAGCTAGGATTACTTCGCGTGTTATCCATGGATTTCTTTTCTTTGTTTCTTTTTCGTCTTGATTGACACGTAATTTTGAAGGCTGAAAAATACAATGTCTGTGTATTTTTTCCACAAAGCGTCTATATCTATGGAAACGTCCGTAGTAAGCTCTTGAAATGTAGCGTACTCAAAACTGAGATGGCTGATAATACTGCCGTCATCAGCATTTAAAAAATCATAATACGTGCTACACTTTTCAACGACATGAATAGGGGTTTCTGTGCGGACGGTGCAATATGTTATTTCGTATGTCTTGCAGAATTTGTAGCTTTATGTTTTCAAGTGGAAAGTGATGTCTCAGAAATGTCAGATCAAGAATATTTGATGTAGTGCGTGTGGGCTGAATTTTTAACCTGATTCAGGTTAAAATGCAACATCATAAGACTGATTATTTCAGAGGACATCGATGGGAAAGTGCATGGCTTTCCAATCAATATCGGGTAAGTTGAAGTCGTCCACTAAGATCAGCCGGCCACATGACACATGACGTTGCAAATAGTCATATAGTGAACGGGTAACGCTACAGTCAGATGTGGGACTGCGGTAAACACAGTCCACCATAACCGCGCGCTGGGCCAACGTTAGTTTGTAAAAAATTGCTTCAACATTTTCTACATCAGAGAGCCGTGAAAAGGGATGTCTTTATAAATATGACAACGCCCCCGCCACGTGTCTGTCCTTTCGTACTACTGAATAGTTTGGTGGGGACAATTCAACGTCCAGGATATCATGTGTCAACCATGTTTCTGTCACGGCAATGCAATCCGCTTCTAGACTAATTAAGACCGACTCCAGTGAATCTACTTTATTAAAAATGCTACGTGCATTGAAGTTTACGAAACTTATTTCGAATGCTGCAGGATTCGCTGTGGACGCAGCGACTTCGATTCGCCTTGCTGGGTTTTTTTCGAGCTAAGGATGGTCGACTGTGTATTTAATGGTACCACATCATTTGGACTCTCATCCCAGCAGTACAGTTCACCGTTAATTCTCAGTTTGCCTCAAGTTAAAGAAACGCTCTCTCCAGAAGCTTCCTTTTTTTTTGTTTTACCGTAGTGCCAGTTTTTTTTTTTTTTTAATTTCTCGAATACGGGCTGAGAAACCTTCACTTATTGAATAATCGGTTCCTTTCAACCTGCGACAGCTCTTCAACACCCTTGTCTTATCTCGAAAGTCGGCAAGTTTCATGATTACCGGTCGTGTTTTTTTTTTTTTTTTTTGGCTTCAGGTTCTTCAAGTCTGTGAATTCTTTCGAAAGTAACAGGCTCCAATTTGAGAATGCTTTTAACGATTGTTTCATTTATAACTGCTTAAAGAGGAGTCGTCACTTTCTTTTTCATTCTCAGGGAGACCATAAATGATAAGATTAGATCTCCTGGAACGATTTTCCAGATAGTCCAGCTTAAGCTCGAGGGCATTTATAGTTTTCTCCAAACTAGCCAATTCATTCATACAAGTAGTTACGTTTCCATCTAATGTCATCAGCAGTTCCAGCTTGAAATCAATTGCGGTTCATCGTTCTTGCTTGATTTCTTTCAGGTCCTCAGCAATCAATTGCAGTTGCTTCAAAATAGTAGCGGTATCAGGACCGGGGTTAGTTTCAATGTCACCACATAATAACAATAGCGTTTTGTTAAATGAAACGCCAACGCAATCACACAGCAGCTCAGCAAGCAGCTTTGGGTACGGCAGCACAACCAAAAACACATTATTTGACCGATAACATTTGTCATAACGTTTTCTCACCTGCGTAAAGAAGGTGAATGGTTAGGCGGATGCATTCTGGTGGTCCTACCGTGCCCTTGGACATACAGTACATTTAGTACATATGTACTAAATTTTGCTGCTGCATAGTCAATGGTCATAGTGTGGGCCCGTAATCAATATGTATATTAACATGGGCCCACGCTAGCCTTTAA
Organism: Dermacentor silvarum; assembly: GCF_013339745.2. Classification (NCBI taxonomy): domain Eukaryota; kingdom Metazoa; phylum Arthropoda; class Arachnida; order Ixodida; family Ixodidae; genus Dermacentor; species Dermacentor silvarum. The sequence continues at coordinate 258,545,407 of NC_051155.1, forward strand.
CTGCGGGCCCAACAGTTTTTGTGCAGATTCATGTACGAATTAGTAATATATTAAATGAATGAGCGAATGAATGAATGAATGAACCATGGGAAGCAGCGAAGTTTGATTCTTTTATTGCGATAGCAGTTATATGGACAATCAAAGCGGATTTCTGCCGTCGCCGTCGCCGTGAGGTCCCGTATGACGTCAAAGCGTGCGAGAGACGCACGCTTTCATGGGGAGCGAGCGCACGGCGGAGAGCAAACGCGCGTTCTTCGTCGTGCTCCCTGAAGGGCTGCAGAATTAAGCGTCTCTTTCCTCCATTACAATCACCATATATATAGAGAGCAAACGCGACTTCTTCCGTCGCGCGAAAGGCCCTCGGGGGACGAGAGGGAGGGGAGGCGACGTTTAGCTGCGGCACCAAATGCATATTTATATAAAAACGTTGCGAGGCGAGAAGGTGGTAAAGACTACCGACGCTGCTCGACGAGTGTCTCGTTCTGATCTCGTCGAAAACCTCCGAGCCGCCCCCAGAGGCACCGGCAACAGGCGCGTGTTCGGTGCGAACGCAGGCAAAACGCCGACGTCTTCGCGTTGCTGGTGCTGCTGCATGTCCAAGTTTATACAGCTAATAAAGCTATTATCCTTACTCCGTATAATTTGCTACCGCAATTGATGCTTCGCCTTTCGGGTGAAACTGCGACATTTTTTTTTTTATGTGCGCCGCGCGCTGATGCATCTGCAGCATAACTTTTTGCAATTCCACAATTATGCGCGGGTGTTCTGTATCATGCTCTTTTGCAATGGTGTAAGCCTCTTCTATTGCGTATACTAAAGCTGCATGGCTATGCAAAAGCTGATATTTCCTAACGAGTAGCGGGGCTTGAGAATCGCTTACCCATTAACGTCTTTGTGAGTATATACGTTTTATTGCAAAGAGAACTACCTTGGTTGACGGACTACTGCGAGTTAATTTGTATACTGATTGTTCCCTGTAAGCTGGGATCATATAACACTGCTGCGTAACTTTGATCACTGCATGAGATATACTTTAAATTCAGTACTCTTAGGGCCAAAAGGAAGATATGAATATGAGGCACACTGCACTCCGAATTAATTTTAACCACGTGTTTTTTTTAACACGAAAGTGTTTTATTCCGGGGTCCACCAAGACTTCACTGACGTATTTCCGTCACGGAAATACGTCATAGAACATAATACAAAGAAAGAAACCAGAAGAAAAAGTTCCACAAACATGCAAAATTTGGGAATCGAACCCATGACCTCTCGGTCCGCGACGATAGATCGCCGAGCGTTTAACCCATTGCGCCACAAACGCATTCGCAGAGAGCTACACAGACGCGCCTTATATATCTAACACTCCTCCGTGTACCCGCGCTCTTGCTCGGGGCGGTGCCGCCGCCTATGAGCAGAAAAGAGAAGTACTGCATTATGACACTAAAGCCCGGGATACATGGAGCGAACTTTCTCGACGAACTTCACGCGTCAAGTAACGACGCGGCGACACGACGCAGGATGTTTGCTGTGTTGCAATACATGCGGCGAACGCCGCCGCGCGTTGGCCGCCGTGTTGGCGGCGGTCCCGGCCGCCCGCTTCGAACTGAATTTGGCGTTGTCCTTGTAGAATTCACTTAGTTGGAAGCAAATGACTGCGTAAACGGCTTTCGCTTAGTCTCAGGCCGCTTCGACGACAGAGTATTATGGATAACCTTGAGTAGTTTTCGAGATCGCTTCTCGTTTCGAACGCGTCTAAGCCTAGCGAAAGAAATATCCGATGCCAACGCCATCTATCGGGGAAGTCGGGAGATAGGCATGACGACAGCATGTGGCCTCTGAGATCAGAAGATTTCTGTTGAAGGTTGTTGTAGAGAGCTTGCACTGCTTGTCTGTTTCCTCGCAGATCAGCGGATATGGGATGTACAAATACAACGCGATTCCTGAGAAATCATACTAGGAACTACTCAATCGGTGCAGAGACATGCAGACACGGCAACACCAACGCGATTGCAGACGACGCGAAAAGGCGCGCGCGCGCGAAACACCAGCATGCATTGCGACCGGAACTAGTGCCTCCTGATTGGCTGTCGTCCACCGCTGCGCGCTAGACGCTTCCGGCGGCGGCGTTCGCCCGACGAAAATGTTTGGACAGGCAGATCGGCTGCGGACGGCAAATTTCTTGACGCCGGCCGTCGGACGTTCGCCGCCCGACGAAGTTCTTCGCTCGGACGCCGGTTATTCGCTCCATGTATTCCGGCCTTAACGCGCACCGACAGTGAACGCTTCGGTGGTCTCAGTACTACGACGCCTCGATGCCAGCATTCGAAGGGACGCTGGCATCAAGAAGCACTACCAACGCCACCTAGGTGGCGTTCACCGTACTCAGCACAGCGGAGCGTGGCCTCCGCAATTAGCTCTGAAAATGTTTCTGAAGTTGATCGCGGAGGCTGCAATTACGACGCGCTGTACGCGCTGATTTGACTCGGTGACGATTCAGTTACGTGCTTTGTCTTGCGCGTTGTATTAGTGTGTCAGTTACGTGCTTCGTCTTTCGCGTTGTGCTAGCGTGTGCAGCGTAGTGCAGCTTCCATATGCACGACGGTTGCTCATGGTCATCGACGTTGGTAGTCGTGATGGAGGAGACGTGCCACCAGGCGTCAGCGTGGGTGCATCAACGCCTAAGGGCGCTTTAGCCACAAAACACCAATAGACATTATATATCAATGTGCAATAAACATTACACTACTTCTGTGAAGACACGTTTCACTTTCGTGTTCTATACCGATTCCTATATAAGAGGGATCAACCACATTTTTTTTCTTATGCGCACCGAACGCACGAGCGGCTGGTAATCCACCCCGTGTCTTTTGGGGGGTACCGTCATCTGCCTTGCTTGCATTTCTGCAACCCTACGTGACAGACAGACAGACAGACAAACAACTTTATTAAATAGGTCCTGAGAAGCCCTGCCCTAGGGCAGAGCTGGCGAGCCCCGTAATTACAGGTCACAAACGGCATGAGCGTAATCAGCGTGAAATAGCATTCTCCACGAGAAAGTAGCGGGTGCAGCTTTTTCAAGCGAGGAAACGCAAGCCAGGCAGATGACGATTATTGGTGTGGGACAAGATAAGCCCGAAAAGGTGCAAACTTTTTAAGAGTGCAGCCGCAAAGGCACAATGGCGGTATTTGAATGCCGTCTTGATGCTCAGTGTAAATGTGTGTCAATGTTAGTAATTTAGCTCCGATTAGTGACCACTTGGCTCTACACGCAATCCCCGGTATTAAGGTAAAAATATATTAGGTGCGAAGCACCTTATTCGCTCGGGCTGTCAGCGTCTTCAGTCGTCTTCGTCACGGTAAATCACGCGCAATCACGCGGTGGGAGACGCAATCACGCGCTCTGCGCTCGGGCTGTCGGCGTCTCCTGTCGCCGTCCTCACGGTAATGTCGGCGTCTCCTGTCGTCGTCGTCACGGTAAAGCAAGCGGCTCGTGCTCGCGCTCGGCACGCGCTCGTGCCACGGCTCCCGTGGTCGTCGTCGTCGTCTTCTTCCACAGCTGGCTGCGTTGCCGCTCATCCTTCCAGCGTAGAATTTCTCTTCTGTCGTCGTAATGGGGAGGCCGCGTTTACGGGGTTATGAGCTATTGCTTAAGGCAGTATGAGCCCATTAGCGGTGCATCACTGCATGCTTCACACCTCCCCAAGTTTCACGTTTATAGTGGAGCTGCATTTCGCTCAATGGGTCATATGACACTTCCGCATATATATATATTGGATTGTGGAGAAGCCAAAGTGGACGCGAGACGTCTACTTGCCAGTACTGCTTTACCAGTAGGAGTATTTATTGCGATAGCAATTATATAGGCGCATTTCTGGCCCGCACCGTCAAGGTTAGGTTCCGCGCCCACCCGGATACCACCTTGAAAGTGATCTGCGGCGGGGGCACAGACCTCACTGCGCTGTTTTCGCGGCTTAGTTCGCCTTGATGCGACCGGCGGGACGAATTCGCTCGCTGCTGCTTCCGCGCTTACTCACTCAGCGTTTTGACAGCGCGTTTCCGCGGTCATCGAGTGACATGCGTTCATGTTTGCTTGTGCGTGCGAGACACCTTGCTTGTTAATTTAGTTAGAATGCCTGTGTTTACAAGTTTATTCGGCCCATAAAACTACTAACCTTACTTCGCATAGCTGTCCACTAGTTTTCTATCACAATCGATGCTTCGCCTTTCGGGCGAAACTGCAACTTTTTAAAATTGTTATCTTATTCCGTGCATGTTCGCCTTATCTTGTTTCTTAAGCGCTTGGTGATGGTTATATATGGTGTTTAATGCGCAAGGACGAGAAATGACCAAAGTGCGCCGTGGGCGTTGCATGATGGGAACGATGTTCAATATGTATTGCTATGGAAAATGTAACTTGGTTGTACAATGACCTAGGATTACTGGCTGTATAAGTGACTAAAAATATGCACTGCTAAAATTTTAAGACCACGTCATGGACGTTTTTACTAAAATACGTAGGTTGGGTAATGAAAGGTTAAAACTTAACTCTTTCCCTACCATGGGTTTCGAAAATGTCTTTTTGTATGTTACGGCAGATGTGTTTTTTCTTTTTCTGAAGCAACCACCGCACTCAATAATTCATGTAATACATAAACAGACAGCAAAATGAATGCACTTTTCACGCATTAAAGTTTTATTAAGGAGATATATGTCATAAAAGATATAAATTGGTAAAATCAAGATTGTGCGATAAAATTGCACAATATTTGTAAAGACATGCTTGAATCTTCTAAGAAAAAGTGTTACGAAAATTATGAGATATGTAAAATGTATTGACGTCTATGAGGCACCATCTCCGAAAAAATCAACATTTTTAATTGAACTGGTATTTAGCTACAAAACCTTAACCGCAAGCACTACAGTTGGGCGTGCCGGGCTGCGGCCGCCAATGTTCCGGGCTGGTTTGCGTCGTCGCCGCTTTCAGACTCGAAGTCCGACGAAAAATCGGCGTCCTCTGACTTGCTGCTATTCGATGTATCGATAAGATCAGCCGCAGTGGAAGCGGAATCGCGGTATTTGTGATCTCCCGAAGCGCGCGCGCTGCTTCCGGAGCCGGGCATTTTTGCAATCTGCTTTGACGATCGCGAAAATTTGGAGCGCGTTTAAAAATCAGCGCCTCGCGGGAAAAAAAATCGAACTGCTTAGAAAACTAACATATAGTTGTCCTCCTTCACGTCCGATAGCGCAGTATGTCCGTGAGCGGCGCGGAAGGTCTCGAAAGCGGCGTTTCAAACCACCGATAGAGGGCTAACCATGCCCATTGGGCGCAGTACGGAAAGAGTAAAGAACAGCTGTGATCGCTGACGTAGCACTATAGCTTTGCCGTAGCCACTGAGTACAAGGTCCTGAAAGCCGGGCATCATGGGCGCCATCATCGTATCTGAAGTCTCAAAGTAGAGGCCATGCAACGACTTAATTTTTCTGAGAAACTATTTCTATTCCTTCCTGGCCGTCGAGAAAGAACTTAACTGTTTTGTTACTGAAGTATGCACTGTTCTCCGCCCCTTCCCCCCCCCCCCCCCCCTCAAAATAGTTCGCTAGTGAGGATTCTCATGCCTGCGTATAAGGTTAGAGTCCTTCTATACTTTATTTCTTCTAAATATTGAATCTATATAGAACTTGGAGGGGCACTTAGCCCCCCTCCGCACTTATTACAGGCCTGTGCGTGCTTGTCAGAAGGTACGAATGTGTTCCCTAGATGTGACCTATTTTAGCCTACACACCCTTGCTTCTAATCACTTTGCTTGCTTTTCTGTTGGACATTATTTGAGGCTGCTCTAATTTTAATTATCTATCCCGTGTGTTCTGCCATCTTCTGAGTGATTTGCGCAGGAATGGTTTTAGGTACGGGGGCTGCACATTCAATTCCTGTAGATGTGACTGATGAGGCTTTAGGATCGGAAAGCTGTTTCCTGCGATACATCCGTAACCCAGCACAATGCTATTTTCTCAATTCAGGCTTGGGCCATGCATATAGGTGCATGTATAATTAATTGAGTCCTGTTTCTTTGTGTTATTTAGGTGCCCATTGCCCGTACTGCAATCAGAAGGTCGGTCTATGTTATGGCCTCATGCATCTTTGTTGTATCGCACCAGACTTGTATCGCGGCATATCTTACATGGGAAAGTACAGGCCTCCTGTGCTGATTCATTAAGCCTTTATATCATATCCCCAGTCCGCTCGGCATAGTAGCTTCACTATATTCATGTATCCCAGGCACAGTAACTTGGGACACTGAAATGAAGCACCATGCCTAGAAATGTGTGCTCAGTGCTCACAAGAAGGAGCTGCCCTAGCAGTTTTATTTCAGGTTGAGAAGCGATATAATAGTCCTCTTTTTCTAGAGAGCAAAATATATCTACTTTTCCGGGTGTTAAACTTGTAACCACTTTTGTATGTCCATCTTGACCACTTGTTGACAGCAAGTAAACCTGCCGCCCTCAGTTGCCTGACTGCAGGATGAAAAGCCAGTTTGGACGTCATATCCATGTTCTAAAACGTGGCTGAAGCCATTGTCATGTCGAGTGTGTTCATTTCCTTAATAAAAAAAAATATGAGAGCTTTTTTCTATTGCCGGATGCGACAATGGAAGAGTGAGCCCTTAACAGCTTCGTTGTAAAAACTGTCAGTCCTTCCACTGGGGTGGAGATGGAAGACCAGCGAAGCTGCACGTATATATGGTGGGAATTATGTATTTCCAATTATGACTTATAAGATGTGATGGTGTAATTGGTTATTTGAACTATTAAAGAATGAGAAATATATATGATCCGGTGGCTTTCATTTATTTAGTGACCACAGGGATCATGGCCTTATGTTCACTACGGTACACCGCCATAGGGTGTACGGCAAAGATTGGCACGTTCTTCATAAATATAACATCAACGCTGCGCGCGTTCCGTGCGAACGCGAGCAAAACGCCGTCGCCGTCGACAACAGTTGTGCGCGTTGTATGTGTGACCACACACAAGTGCTGTCCAAACGCTGCCTACGTGACGGAACGGCTAAATGCCGTTGTCGACACTGTTTGGGGAGAGGTGGGTGAGAGCCCAGAGAGAGTCCGCGGCACAGGCGGCAGAGGCCGGCGGGGCTGCGGGCATGCGCCGCAGTGGGAGAGCGGGCACGCACAATCTAAGGTGCCTCGATGCGCCGCCTGGCTACTCCTGACGGTCAAGGGCTGTGTAATCGATCGACCTTCACCCTCTTTTCTGTCTCTTTTCTTTCTTCTTTTCATCCCCCGCCCCTTCCCCCAGGCGCTGAGTCGTGCTCCCTAAAGGACAGCAGAAAATAGCGCCTCTTCCTCTTTACAACCACAGTCTGTCTCTCTCTGCCGTCCTCGCCCACCGCTCCCCTTCCACTGGGAAGTCGCGTTTGCTCTCCGCCGTGCGCTCGCTCCCCGTGAAAGCGCGCGTCCCTCGCGCGCTTTCACTTGCACATACAGCATACGGCCAATGAGTCTTTATTGCGATAGCAATTATATGGACACTTCAACCGGATTTCTGCCGTCGCCGTCGCCGTCGCCGTGAGGTTCCGTATGAATTCCAAGGGCGATAAAATCGTCGCCGCGCGCCGTATGCGCGAGCGAAAGCGCGCGGGGGCCGCGCGCTATCAAGGAGAGCGAACGCACGTCGGAAAGCAAACGGGACCGTCGCGCGAAAGCCCGTGGGAGTATGGGAGGAAGGAAGGAAGGGAGGGAGGGAGGGAGGGGGGGGGGGGGAGGGAGGGAGGCGGGGCGACGCTGTGCTGCTTCACCAAATTCTTATCTTGCAACCGGGCGCAAGGGGAACTGGCCACTCAATCTCCCACGCGAAAGCAAGAAAGCAGGATGGCAGCGCGGGAGGGAGGGAGGAGGCAGCTTCTCCTCTGCAGAACTCCTCTGCACTTTGCCCGGCGGTGGCGATTGCCCGCACCGTCTCGTATCTCCACACGGCTCTGACCTTTGTATGCGCTGTGCATTCGCCGCTAAGTTTCCGTTAAGCGATAGACCGCGCGAACCTTCGCCCCCTGCGGCGGCTGCGCTTGCTGCCAGCGTTTTGACAGTCGTCTGCGGTCATTCAGTGCGATCTATTCATGTTTGCTTGTGCGCGCTGACACCACGATTGTTCATTCAGTTAGTAAGCGAATGTGTCTAAGATTATGCAGCCGATAAAACTACTATCCCTACTCCGAATAGCTCTCTACTAATTTGCTATCGCAATCGATGCTTCGCCTTTCGGGCGAAACTGCGACATTTTTTTTTCTATTGCCGGACGTGACCATCGAAGAGTGAGCCCTTAACAGCTTCGCTGTAGAAGTGTATATTTCAATACTTGTTCCCTGAGGAACGTCGGTATCTGGGAAAGTGCGTTCCCAACTCTAACACGGAAAGCGGTGTTTGACAAATAATTTTCTATTGTTTAGCATAATTACCGCGGATTCCAATATGTCTTGCAAGATACTGTAGCACCAAGTCGTGTAATGCGCCCTTTTATATTGCCACCTGTAGGTAGTGGGTCGAGGGCAAGAGTGGGTCGAGCTCAAGAGAAGAAGGAAGACTGCGCGCTCCTTCTCTGCTCGAGCCAGCTCTGACGGTCGCGTCTTCCAAGAGCCAGCTGCTCTACGTTTGTTAAACCTTCAGGGCTACTTCTCGAGGCTCGTGACAAACTGGTGGAGGTGCTGGGTAAGCGTCTTCACGGATGTTGCAGACCCCTCCAAGGATCCGCGCTACGAATCCAGTGCCTGTCGACACTCCCGTGCATCGGGCCAGCCGCAGGATCAGGGGACTGTCTCCAGAAGTCGTCAACGCTACAGTTCCCACCACATCAACCGGTATGGCCAGCGCTTCTCTTCAAACCGCCCCAACCGGTACGGGAAGCACGATGTCGAACCGTTACACACTTGAGAGCCCACGGATCCCGAAGACGTTTCATGGCACAGTGTTCAAAGACTTCGAAGACTGGATGGTCGACTTCGAGCGCGTGGCCTCCGTGAACGAATGGAACGAAACGGAAAAACTCAGGCACGTCTACTTCTACCTGGAGGATAGCGCGCGTACGTGGTTTCAGAACCGCGAGGAGCAACTGACGTCGTGGCGCGAGTTTTGTCGGCAGCTCTTGGAGACCTACACCAGTGCTGATCGCCACGAACGAGCGATTCAGGCCCGCGTCCAGTTGCCAAACGAAACTGTGACTGAAACGTGACCACGTACAAACGAAACTGTGACCACGTACGTCGAAGACATGACGCGCCTCTTCCGACGAGCGGATCAATGGATGACGGAGGAGAAGAAGTTACGTCATCTGATGCGCGGGGTCAAGGAGCAACTCTTCGCTGGCCTCGTACGGAGCCCTACGAAGACTGTCACGGAGTTCTTGTCCGAGGCCGTGACCATGGAAAAGATGCTTCTGCACCGCTCGAACCTATATGAGCGGCAAGCGAACAGCATGTCTACTGCTGACATTTTCGCGGCCATAGCAAGCAACGGTGACTCTCTGCGAGAACTCATCCGCTCTGTAGTGCGTGAAGAGTAGCAAAAGGCCGCCGTAACACCTCAACCTACGGTAAGCTGCATAGCAAGCATTATAAAGGACGAACTGCACCAGGCGCTCCGTGACACCTTGCCTCCTGCTAACGCCGCGCCAGCACCTCCTGAGTACCCCCGTGCGACCTACGCGGAAGCCCTGAAGCGCCCTGCTTCCTCTCCGCCGCTGTTCGTTCGTGCTCCTCCTACGGTTTCAGTTCAGTCGGCGCAGCCGATACCATACTGCAACGCTGGGTACACGACGCCGCCCGTTGTTCATGCCGTTCCATTTGCCCACCATTCGGAGCAAGCGGTTCACTACGTCGACGACAGATGCCCGCCCCCTCGGAAGTCGGATGTTTGGCGCACACCCGATCATCGGCCTCTGTGCTTCCACTGCGGTGAAGCTGACCACTGTACCGCCAGTGCCCATACCGGCGCCTTGGGATTCGCGGCTTTTCCGCATACTCGCCGCTGCCCCGATACGGCCAGCGACACCGGGACATTGAGGACTCAGCAGCGCTTGCCACTGCCCGTCAGGCGGCAGTCGCGATCGCCGTCTCCGAGACGATTTTCGCCTCCGGCCCAGCGGCTATTCTCCCGAGCGATCGATCAGTCCCCGCCGGGAAAACTAACTGAGGTGATCCTTGGGGGCGAGGTCGCTGACGGTCGAAGCGCTGAAGACCTCCGACGGACGCATTTAAGGAAACCTACCGATCCGACATCACCTGCAGCTGAACGTGACGACCGGCTTTCGCTCGATATACCAGTGACTATTGACGGTTATGCCGTTAGTGCTTTAGTGGACACCGGCGCAGACTACACGATACTAAGCGGGAAAATAGCAACGCAGCTGAAGAAAGTGATCACGCCCTGGCATAACTCGCAGATTCGGACGGCTGGCGGCCACGTCGTTACTCCACTGGGCGCCTGCACGACTAGAGTGGAGATTCAGGGATCTACATTCGTAGCGAGCTGCCTTGTCTTGCGCGAATGCTCCCGCGACGTTATTCTTGGGGTTGACTTCCTGCAGGAGTACGGCGCGATTATCGATCTGCAAGAGCGTCGTATCACTTTCTATGCCGAACGAGCAATCGACGTGCAAGACGGCCAACGGCGCGACGACGTACTTCGTGTTTCTGCAGACAGTGTAACGCTTCCTCCACGAGCCAGTGTCCTCGTCGACGTCACATGCTGTGGCTTACGCGATGGCGAAGCGGTGCCCGAATGTAACTTGGAACACCTACTGCAGCAAGGTGTTTGTGTGGCTCGAAGTGTTATACAGATTCGTGCTGGTCATTCGCAATTGCTTGTTACCAACTTTAGCTACGAGCACCGACACCTGTTCCGCGGCACTTCGTTAGCGTTTGCAGACGCAGTAGCAAACGTTAACAACTGTTCCATGTCAGAAGTAGTGGAGACAGCAGACACGTCTCTGGGCCATCTCGACATCAATTCTGAACTGTCCACCGATAGCCAGACAGCACTGCGCAAGCTCTTGCTTGAATTCAGGACCAGCTTCACACATTCTTCCAAGGTACGCCAGACTTCCATCACTAAACACAGGATCATCACGTACGAAGACGCACGCCCGATACACCAGCAGCCTTACCGCGTGTCGGCAAAAGAACGCGAAGCCATACGTACGCAAGTCCGGGAGATGCTTGACGATGGCGTCATCGAACCTTCCAACAGCCCGTGGTCGTCTCCGGTCGTTCTTGTCAAAAAGAAAGACGGAACGCTACGCTTCTGTGTCGACTACCGCAAGCTCAACAACGTGACTAAAAAGTACGGGTACCCGCTGCCGCGTATCGACGACTCGTTAGATAGACTACGGCGTACCCACTATTTTTCTTCTCTCGATTTAAAAAGCGGGTACTGGCAAATCGAGGTAGACGAACGCGACCGCGAGAAAACAGGCTTTGTGACTCTAGATGGGCTCTATGAATTTCGAGTGCTTCCTTTTGGCTTGTGTTCAGCCCCGGCTACTTTCCAGCGAATGATGGACACTGTCCTTACTGGACTGAAGTGGCAGGCCTGTCTTGTGTACCTGGATGATGTGGTCATCTTCTCTGAAAAGTTCGAGCAGCATCTTCACCGCCTAAGGAGTGTGCTAGAAGCCATCCGATCGGCAGACCTCACACTTAAGCCCGAAAAGTGCCACTTTGGTTACGAAGATCTCAAATTCCTCGGGCATGTAGTAAGCGCCAAAGGGGTCCGACCCGATCCAGACAAGCTTGCCGCTGTGGCCGCGTTTCCAGCTCCTGCCGATAAGAAGGCCATCCGGCGCTTCCTGGGTTTGTGCGCCTACTATCGCCGGTTTATTAAAGGCTTTTCGAAGATAGCGGAACCCCTGACACGCCTTACAAGGGACGATACGCCATTTGTGTGGCATAATGAGCAACAGGCGGCTTTTGCTGAATTACGACAGCGCCTGCAGTCAGCACCCGTTCTTGCACATTTTGAAGATGATGCTGATACTGAGGTGCATACCGATGCCAGCAGCATTGGCCTTGGCGCAGTGCTCGTCCAGCTTCAAGATGGAGTGGAAATAGTTGTAGAAGGGACGTGACGGCGGCTGTACTAGCCGTGCCGTCGTCCCTGATCAGAAGGGCGAAGGCGGCGAGCCGAGCGACGGGGCTGCGACGACCAGCGCGGCTGGCTTTTGGAACGACACTGCACGTGCCGAGCTTGCGCCTCGAGCACGCGCTGCGCTTCTTTATTTTTCTCTTTCTTTGATAGCCGTCGCCAAGGCACCAGCTGAGAGCGCCGAACAAAGCGCTCCGCGCTGCGGCGTCGGTGGGCGCTACAGGGCCCCCCGCCCAGACGGAACGTCGAAATGGCGATCCAGTGAAACCGCGTTTCGAAAGAGTGTCCGTGGACAGTCCAAGTCGTTAACGTGAAGGACATCGAGTTGCCGCGCAGAGCTCAGGCGGGCGGCACTGGGAGCTCTGCAACGGACGAGGCACTCGCTGAACGGACGCTGTTGGGAGGGGCGCGTCCAGCCGGCGATAGAATCGGCACATGCGTCTTGAGGAAGGAGGTACTGGTAGGCCTTTGAGGCGAATGACGCGTCGACGGTACCAGTGCGAGCCTTGCCGGTGGCGTATGAGGGACCGCACCGCTGCATGGCGTGTAGGGTGCGCGCACGAGCGATGCAGTCGAAGCCCTGGACGGGCCACGACGCTTGCATTGCATGTGGACGTGGCACAACCTGTTGGGAGGCGACAACGATCCCATGCGTCCGGCAATGGGGTGCTTTGCGAGGAAGCCACGCAGCACAGACACGTGGTTTCTGCCACGTTTTCGAACAGATTACAAACTTCAAATGCTACAATACAACCTTCCTTTACTGCTGAACAAATACAAAGAAACGAAATACATGTCGAAATCTCAGTTGCGAGCATTTTTTGTAAAAGTGTTGTAATAAATATCTTGTTGTATCAATTTTTTAAATGAAATACTCATATTTCTACCTGTTTTTTCTTGTGTATTCATGACACACTCTTCATATTTTGATCCTATATTATTTTTATTTACTGTTTTTTGTTTATCAACATACACGTATGCTTAGATGTCCACTTCATTATTGCTAAGTATCTTGTTTTTGCCGTTTCGTTGTATCTGCCTTGTAACGGCTACCTGGGCCTCTGTCAAGCTGTCTACACAGCTTTTAGCCTAGGTAGCCATCCAGTACTGTCTGGTAAATAAACTGAATGAATGAATGAATGAATGAATGAATGAATGAGCGTCCGGTGGTTCGTTGAGGACGCCTGACGTGGGATGCAGCGGGGGTCGCAGAAGGTCGTCGTGACCCACGTCCGCGGTGGCGTTAACCGGCAGAGTCGTAGGCAGTGGGATCGGTGCGGTGCCGAGCTCGCGCGCCGGCACGGAGACCGCCTCAGCGGACCGCGTGGACGGGTCGGGTGTCGTTGTTGGAGGAGCAATGACGTTGGAGACAGACCCGATGGCGTGGGGCACGGTAGCCGGCGTTGGGTCGGCGATGTCTCCACTGTCGCCTGCCACCGTTGGGGGCGAGAAAGGCGATGACGTGGCTGGTGTCATGGTCGTGACGATATCCTCGGCGACAACATTGTGCGCGTACTCGCACGAAAGAGGACCCCTGGAGAGAGCCGGAGGCCGGGGACTGTGCGGTAGCGCATCGGGTGGTCGCCGAGACGGTATCGGGCAAGTCGAGGGAGGAAGGCTTGCCTGATGGTGGCGAACGGGCGCAGGAGCAGACGCGTCTGGTGCTGGCGGTGAGGGCGCTGGCAGAGATGACGCGCGCACCGCGCGGTCTACCTCTGGAAGAGGGTGGTAGACAGCGCCGAAGAAGTCGAGCACGCGCTGCCGCAGTCCGTCGTACGGGCGCGGGCCAGGCGATGGAACGCCGAGGTGGAGCTAGAGAGCAAGCGGCAGGACGTCGAGGAGTACCGCGTGCTTGAACTCCTGGATCCAGATGTGGTTCAGCTCCAGAGCCGCCTCGAACTGAGCGAACCATGCGCCGACGTAGCTGGACGAGAACGGCGGCAGTGGTGGGTCGAACTGCGGCTCCGGCCAGTGAGCCATGGCAACGTGTCGCTCGGTGGAACGCGTGTTCTCCTGGGTCACCAATGTAGAAGGGACGTGACGGCGGCTGTACTAGCCGTGCCGTCGTCCCTGATCAGAAGGGCGAAGGCGGCGAGCCGCGCGACGGGGCTGCGACGACCAGCGTGGCTGGCTTTTGGAACGACACTGCGCGTGCCGAGCTTGCGCCTCGAGCACGCGCTGCGCTTCTTTATTTTTCTCTTTCTTTGATAGCCGGCGCCAAGGCACCAACTGAGAGCGCCGAACAAAGCGCTCCGCGCTGCGGCGTCGGTGGGCGCTACAGAGTTATAGCGTATGCCAGCCGCTCCCTGTCCCGCTCCAAGGCGAATTATTCGACTACGGAGAAAGAGTACCTCGCGGTCGTGTGGGCGATCATCAAGTTTCGCCCCTATCTCTGTGGTCGTCCCTTCAAAGTAGTGACGGACCACCATGCCCTCTGTTGGTTGGCAAGCATGCGCGACCCTTCAGGACGACTGGCACGGTGGAGCTTGCGGCTACAGGAATTTGACATCACCATCGTTTATAAGTCTGGCCGTAAGCATGAAGACGCTGACACGCTGTCCCGCGCACCCATTGATCCTGCCAGTCAGGAAACAGAGGATGATGACGGCTTCCTGGGCGCCATTAGTTCGTCGGACTTGAGCAGATGGCAGCGTGACGACGCTGAGATTAGACCGATCATCGATCATTTAGAGGGCCGTGACACAACTATACCACGCCATCCGTCCGCTCGCTGACGTCCTTCTGTCTGCGAGACAACGTGCTTTATAAGAAGAATGCTCGTTCGACCAGCCGTGCTTACCTCCTGGTGGTTTCAAGGGACATGCGCGACGACATCCTCTTCGCTTGCCATGACGAACCGACATCTGGTCATTTAGGCTTTTCACGAACACTCGCTACAGCAAGCAAAATGTACTATTGGCCCGGGCTTTCGGCAAGCGTCAAACAGTACGTTAAAGGCTGTCGTGAAAGTCAGCGCCGCAAGACACCATCTGTTAAACCGGCTGGCTTACTTCAGCCAATTGAAGCACCTCACACGCCTTTCGACCAAGTCGGCATGGACATTCTCGGACCGTTTCCGCTCTCGGCCGACGGCAACAAATGGGTGATCGTCGCGACTGATTATTTAACACGCTATGCTGAGACGCAGGCGATCCCACGAGCCACGGCCTCAGAGGTAGCGCAGTTCTTCATGCGCCACATCGTCTTGCGTCACGGTGCTCCCTCCACTTTAATAACAGACAGAGGGACAGCATTCACAGCGCAGCTTATGGACGAGGTTTTGAATTGAGCAACACCAGGCATCGCAAGACGACCGCGTACCATCCGCAGACCAACGGACTTACCGAGCGACTGAATAAGACGGTCACAGACATGCTCGCAATGTACATCGACGTTCAACACAAAACATGGGATCGGATCTTGCCTTACGTGACCTTCGCGTATAACACCGCCGTGCAAGAGACGACGCGCTTCACGCCCTTTCGCCTTCTCTACGGTCGCGAAGTCCAGACGATGCTGGACGCTACGCTGACCTATTGACAACTGACGCCGAGGAATTTGCAGAGCGTGCTGAGGAATCTCGGCAGCTCGCGCGGCTGCATATCGGCCAGCAGCAGCAGGCAGACGCACGACGCTACAACATCCGCCACAGGGACGTGTCCTACAAACCCGGGGACCTAATTTGGTGTGGACCCCCGTTCGCCGTCGTGGCCTCTGTGAAAAGCTGCTGAGCCGGTATTTCGGTCCGTATAAAGTGCTCCGCCGCGTCAGTGACGTAAACTACGAAGCTGTTCCGGACACAACATTGCAGACCCGGAGTAGGACACAAAGACAACCGACCTCAGACATAGTTCATGTTGTGCGCATGAAGCCGTACATTGCGCGTCCGTAACTTTTTCTTGTGTTTTCGTTTTTTTTCTCTCATTCCCTTCTTTGTTTCTACTTTTCATTTATCTTTGGGAGCTTGCTTCTTCGTTCATTGACTGTGCCGGCGTGACGGCTACATTTTTTTTGTGTATTTTCGCTTTGCCTGCCTTCTTCTTCTTTGTCTTCTACGCCTTTTTTAGCATCGAGGTGATGCTTTTGTTCGGAAGGCGGGATATTGCCACCTGTAGGTAGTGGGTCGAGGGCAAGAGTGGGTCGAGCCCAAGAGAAGAAGGAAGACCGCGCGCTCCTTCTCTGCTCGAACCAGCTCCGA
The DNA here is from genome assembly GCF_013339745.2 of Dermacentor silvarum. Classification (NCBI taxonomy): domain Eukaryota; kingdom Metazoa; phylum Arthropoda; class Arachnida; order Ixodida; family Ixodidae; genus Dermacentor; species Dermacentor silvarum. The sequence goes on from NC_051155.1 coordinate 258,561,754, forward strand.
CGGTCGCGTCTTCCAAGAGCCAGCTGCTCTACGTTTATTAAACCTTCAGGGCTACTTCTCTAGGCTCGTGACGATATGTAGTGTGAAGAAGAAGACGCGCCTCCGTCCAGCGGCATCGCCAACGCTCGGCCCGCTCTGCTCGCGCTGTTGGTCGCTGGTGTCTTTTGGAGACGGTGCTCCACGCTGCCTCGCCGTTCTTGGAACTCGTAGCGTCCTTGAAGGACACCGCCAATAAGCCTCTTCTCAGTTGGTGGAGGTTGCTGGAATTCCCCCGCCGCTTGCACCCTGGAGCTTCGAACCCGAACGCTTCCGCCCATCATGACCGACAACACAGACTCGCCGGCGCCTGCGCCCCAGCCCGTCATCTGCACCGGGGTTCCTCGGCAACGTGATCCGAAGGTCTTCAGCGGTACAGATGAAACGGACGTGGAGGACTGGTTTACGTCGTACGAACGGGCAAGCGCGCATAACAAGTTGGACGACGTCACGAAGTTGGCTAACGTCATATTTTATCTTACTGGCGTTGCCCAACTCTGGTTCCATAACCACGAAGTCGACATCCCAACATGGTCAACTTTCAAGACGTCTTTCACTCAAGTGTTTGGTCGACCTGCTGTGCGCAAACTACGCGCTGAACAGCACTTGCGAGCCCGTGTACAGCAGACTGGTGAAAATTTCACTAACTACATTGAAGACGTCGTCGACCTTTGTAAGCGTGTCAACGCCACCATGCCCTAAGCTGATGAAGTTCAGCAGATTCTCAAAGGCATCGATGACGGCGCATTCCAGATGCTTTTGGCCAGGAATCCGCGCACCGTTTCTGAAGTAGTCACGTTATGCCAGAGCTACGAAGAGTTGAAAAAGCAACGCACATTGACTCGGCAGCGTCTGGCGACCGCCGACTCGCTAGCGAGTCTGGTTGCCATTTCCGACCACTCTCCACTGCTTCAGCAGATTCAAGACTTCGTGCGCAAGGAGGTTGTCCGTCAACTTTCCTTGGTCCCCTTCACTCAGGAGCCGTCCTGTCGTCTGCCTTCGACGCTCCGTACTGTCATTGCCAAAGAGGTCGCACAAGCTGTTCCCGTCGCTCACCACCAGCCACCTGTGGCCGTGCCTCTTCCCTATACGCAGACAGTGCAGCCTGTCGCCGCGCCTCTTACGTATGCGCAGGTAGCGCAGCCTGTTGCCGCGCCTCTTACGTATGCGCAGGCAGTGCATCCTGTTGCCGTGCCTCCTACCTATGCGCAGGTAGTGCGTAGGCCTCCCAAGCCGCCTTTCTCGATCCTGCAACAGTCTGCACCACCCGCCGCTCCTACTGCTTCTTGGGCCGGACCGTGAGACAGCAATCCATGGCGGACGCCTGACAATCGTCCCATCTGTTACGCCTGCTGCACGCCAGGACACGCCGCTCACTATTGCCGCCGTCGCCTTCCAACACCCGACTACGCTGCCCGGCAGTTCCAAAGGGCAGTCAGTCCATGCGCCAATCAGCCCCGGGTCCCTCCCAGCGATACGTTTCTTCTGACCTCCCTGAATTTCCGTCGCGCTGGTCTCCATCTCCTCGTCGACGATCGCTCTGCCCAATGCGTCGCCGACCCGCACCCTCCGACCAGGAAAACTAAGCGCCGCAGTTCCCGAGGCAAGAACTGCGCCGTCTTCGAACTGCCCAAGTCCTCGCTCTTCTCCTGCTAACATGGTCGCAATATCTGTCGAAGGTATTTCTATTTTGCTCTTGTGAACACCGGCGCCGCCGTTCCTATTATAGCCGCCAAACTCTGCCGTTCGCTGCGCAAGGAGACCACGCCGCTGTCTGGACTGTCGCTTCACACGGCAAGCGCGCAGCATGTGACACCTCTCGCAGCCTGTACTGCCCGTGTGTTCTTACAAGGCCTTTTGTACATTGTCGAGTTTAGTGTTCTTCCTGCCTGGTCACATGACGTCATCCTTGGGTGGGACTTCTTGTCCCGTCATAATGCCGTCATCGACTGCGCACGAGCTGAAGTTGAAATTTCGCCGCTGTGTGACGCACCATCCCACGACGCTCTTGATCAGCCACCTAAACTGGTCGTGCGTGAGGTCACCGACATTCCACCTAGCTCTTCTTCCCTTGTCCCAGTCGTCTGCGATGCCGTCACCGATGCGACGGTCTTCTTTACGCCATCTGACCTCTTTATGAGTCGCAAAGCCGTTCCACTGCCTTTTGCAACGCTTGACATGTAATATTTTTGTGTACAATCCACTTTATGCGTCGGTTACGTTGCTTGTCGGCGAATGTCTCGGCCGCGTGGAACAGCTTGACTCTTCGTTCTTTGTTACCGTGCCAGACGAATCTTTACATCTTGACTCGAACGAACTCCTAGCCCTTTCAACGCATGATGAGTCGTCGAGTGACATGTTTTCCGGTTCCATCGCCACTACACTAACCCCTGCTGAACACTCCGAGCTTCTTCAGCTTCTAGACCACTTCAGAGATCCCTTCGATTTTTATCAGTCGCAATTGGGCCGAACGTCGGAAGTGCAGCACTACATTGACACCGGCTTACACCAGCCGTTGCGTCAACGACCGTACCGCGTCTCCGTCGACGGGCGTCGCGTCATCAACGACCAAGTCGACGATATGCTACGCCGTGGCGTTATACAACCATCCCACAGTCCCTGGGCATCTCCCGTCGTTCTTGTTCGCAAGAAGGACGGGTCTATTCGCTTTTGCGTTGACTACCGTCGATTGAATAAGGTCACGCGCAAGGACGTCTATCCTTTGCAGCGCATCGACGACGCTCTTGACAGCCTTCAGGGCGCGGAATTCTTTTCGCCCCTAGACTTGCGTTCTGGCTACTGGCAGGTTCCAATGGCTGAATATGATCGCCAGAAAACGGCGTTTATTACACCTGACGGCCTATACGAGTTCAACGTGATGCCCTTTGGACATTGCAACGCGCCTGCCACGTTTGAACGACTCATGGATAATACGCTGCGTGGCCTCAAGTGGTCTATGTGTCTTTGTTATCTCGACGATGTCGTGGTTTTCTTGCCTGACTTTCCGGCCCACCTCCTTCGACTTCGACATGTTTTGACTTGTCTCACCAATGCTGGCCTGCAACTGAACCTCAAGAAGTGCCGCTTCGCCGCGCGGGAGCTTACCATCTTAGGCCACATCGTGTTCAAGCGCGGCGTTCTACCGGACCCTTCGAAACTTCGTGCAGTCGATCAGTTCCCGAAGCCTACTAACGTCAAAGGACTACGCAGTTTTGTGGGTCTGTGCTCATATTTCCGGCGCTTTGTCCGCAATTTCGCATCGATCATGTCGCCCTTGACCCAGCTCCTACGCGGTGGCGCGGACCTCTCTTCCTGGTCTCCTGCATGCGACGCCGCGTTTGCTACACTGCGTCGCCTTCTTACCTCTCCACCTATTCTTCGTCATTTCGACCCGACAGCTGCAACTGAGGTACATACAGCGCCAGCGGGGTTGGTCTGGGCGCCGTCCTCGCGCAACGCAAGCCCGGCTACTCCGAATACGTGGTCGCCTATGCGAGTCGTACGCTGATAAAAGCAGAGGCCAATTACAGCTTAACTGAAAAAATGTCACAGTTTCGCCCTAAGGGCGAAGCAATGAATGCGATAGCAACACAGCAATGTCATACGAAGTAAGGTGAGCGGCTTTGGTAGCAATATGAATTGTAGTAAGCATGAGCTGATTAAGTAAGCAGGTGTGCTGCGGCGTAAGTAGACCGACATGAAGAGAGACTCGATGACCACGAGAAGGCGCGCGTGAAACGGTGGTGTTGATGAAAAGCGCTTCCCGTGGGCAGCGCGCGTGCGAAGGGACACACCTGTAGCGCTGCACTGCCGATCCGGGCAGCATTACATGTGTAGCGTGCGTTGGAAAATGTGGCCCGACTATTACTAACTGAATGAACAAGCGTGGTGTGAGCGCGCACAAACAAACATGAATAGATCACACTGAATGACTGCAGACAACAACTGTCAAAACGCTGGCAGCAAGCCCATACGCTGCAGCGGGGGAAGGTACGTGCGGTCTATCGCTTCAACAGAAACTGAGCGGCGAATGCACAGTGCATAAAGGTCAGAGCCGTGTGGAGATAAGAGACGGTGCGGCGAGCGACGCGCGCGGTTGTTGGCAGAGGAGAAGTGCGCCCCCCCCCCTCCCCCGCTCCCTCCGGCGCTGGCTTCCCGCTTCCTTGCTTGCGCGTGGGAGAGATAAGAGACGGTGCGGTCGAGCGACGAGCGCGGTTGTTGGCAGAGTAGAATTGCCCCCCCCCCCCCCCCCCCCGCTCCTTCCGGCGCTGGCTTCCCGCTTCGTTGCTTGCGCGTGGGAGATTGAGTGCGTTCGCTCTCCGTGATAGCGCGCGTCCCCGCACGCTTCCGCTCGGGCATACGGCGCGCGGTGAAGATTTTATCTATACGGAACCTCACGGCGACGGCGACGACGACGCCGCCCATTTGATCTAGTAACAGATCACCACACGCTTTGTTGGCTCGCCACGCTGAAAGATCCCTCTGGCCGCTTAGCACGCTGGGCACTCCGAATCGAGGAGTACGATATTCGCCAACGTTACTAGATTAGCTTCAGTTTGCAAGCTCCGCCCGAGCCGCGCGCGCGAATGTGTCCCTTTTCCGTCTCCTCTCGTGGGGTGGCGCTGCCACCTCTCTCGGCCCTAAAACCGCGTTCGCTTGCCTCTGCTGTCAGCGGCCGCCTGCTCCGAGCGCGTTCCAGTGCGTTTCGTTTGCAACACGTGAATTTGTATTTCCTCCGCGATAAGATTGAAGTACAGGCCTCAGGGATGGTGAATAAATTACCTTAACTAGTCCATACCCTCGCATTGCTCTTCGCATTACCGCAGATGTGCACATCTGCGGTAATGCGAAGAGCAATGCGAGGGTATGGACTGACGTGCTATTCAGCTATAATTGCGCGTTAGACGTTCAGTTAAACTGCTCAACACAAAAATAGCCAATCTCGTTTGTTATTTCGGTGTCTCTTAGTGAAGTTGTTTATTTGACGACATAGTTTAAGGCCAGCGATGTCGTTTCCCATCTTTGCGTAAGTTACGAGACTCCGCGTTCATTTCGCGTATTCGTTGCTTGCTCGGGAGTCTGGACCAACGTGTCTGGACGAATGAATGAAAGAGAGCTTGTGTTTTGATTCAACAAAGTAATTTATTACTCTGTAAAATTACAAAAAAATTATGCGCCCACTTGGCCATGGATAACGCATTTATCTACAGCAAACGGGCCTTTTTATTTGCCACGGTGGCTTTCTCGCTATTCTCAAGGCGGCGATTCACATCCCTAGCGTAAAAGTGCATCCTGATAACTATAATAAAATTCAGCACCTGACATGTAAAGGCAGCCTCATGCTCTACGCATCCAAGACGATCGATGTTCTCCATCTCCAGCTCATCAAGCACGTCCGAAAAGATGTCTGATGTAACTTGATCCCCGCTCAAAGAATGTGAAACTGCGCGGTTCACAATTTTCACAAAGTGCAGCATTTTTCTCGAAGGATGTTTCAAACATCCTTCCTTGAAGCTCCTATAAATAGTGAGGTAAGCATCTTTGCCTACAACTGGCTCAGTGGAGCTTATGTCTCCTATGCACGAAGAGCAGGTGGTGGTTTTTGTGAATTTATGAACCACATATCCTGACAAATAGTACAGGATGCTGTCGTCTACTTCTCCTTTGAAGACAACGTGGTCGCTGTCTTCGTGCTGGTGGGAGTCCCCTGGCCCTGTGTTTAAGTCACGCATCCTAGCCTCAATCAGATCACGCAACTTGGCCTTATTCAAGCTACCGTCTTCTTTCGTCCTTCTCAAAGTATCTTGAACACCAACAAGCACAGCACTTGGTGCACCTTCTACGCTCCACCGCAGAGCTGTTTTGATCGGTGTATACAAACTCAGAAGTCGGAATATTTGTGTGACGTTGACGACTGTTGGATGTGATTCATCACCACCAAATGAGCGCACTAATCCGAAGTGACGCTGAAAAAAGTAATAGAAATCTGTCAGTTCTATTGAACTTGAATAAAAACAGCTTTTGCACTCACCTCTAGAGGATCTTGGTTAAGCTTAGCTGTCAAAATATAGTGAGCACCCTGGCCAAACAAGTATTCAATGATGTCAAGTGTTGACAGCAAAGTTACGCGCATAGCCTGAGAGCTTGTGAGCTGCTTGTCCAGTCGTGGAATCGCACGCTGCCACACTTGAAGACGAAGAATCTCTAGGCGCCCGGAAGAAATGCCGCTTCTCGGCAGATCTTTGAGAATCGTAACCGCTTTTGCAGCCGGTTACGAAACAACGCGGCATGTCGGTTCGTCACGATACAACGCCACTTATAACGTCAGACGACTCGAACGTGAAGAACAAAGCACATGAACAAAGCGCACCACCACAGCACCAACAACAACGGTTCGCGCAACGTGCTTCGACGAGCCGCGAAGCCGGGCCGAGCTAGGGTGCCTCGATGCCCAGCGCCGCCGTCCGGCGGCGCTGGCATCGAGGCACCCTAGGCCGAGCGTGTGACTAGCGCCACCACGCGGCGGGAGACGGAAAGGGGACACGCGCCGCGCGCAGCTTTCAAACTGAAGCGAATCTAGTAACGTTGGATATTCGCGTCGTCTACCGCTGCGGACGCAAGCAAACTGACGCAGACGCTATGTCCCGTTCACCTCTACCTCCAGACTCGGCCTGCGGAACCACTTGCGCTCACCCCTTGTCATCTCTTGACCTTGACTTGAATGGCACCGAACTACGCCGTGACCCGTGGATCGCTTCTCTTTTCGCCTATCTTTCTGGATCATCGACCACTCCTGCATCCCGATTCCTCCGACCCCAAGCTGTTCATTTCGCCATTCGTGATCAGCTGCTTCACCGATGCAACTACGCTCCCGAAGGCCGTAGATGGCTACTAGTCATTCCCCGCTACTTAAAATCCCAAATCTGTGCCTCTTTTCATAACGATCCGCAATGTGGTCACGCCGCAGTATTTCAGACTTACGAACGTATAAGCCATCACTACTACTGGCGGAGCATGTACACTTTTTTAGGCCAGTTCGTTCAGTGCTGCACTGACTGTCAACGTCGAAAATTACCACCTTTACGTGCGTCTGGCGCCTTGCAGCCGCTTCCGTGCCCTGCCAAACCCTTCGATCGCGTAGGCATTCAATTCTACGGCCCGCTTCCCATGACACCGGATGACAATCGGCGGATCATAGTTGCGGTGGACCATTTGACATGCTACGCCGAAACTGCTGCTCTACAGAATGCTACAGCGCGGGATATAGCCTAATTCGTCCTGCATCGCTTCGTCCTTCGACATGGCGCACCTCGAGAACTCCTCAGTGATAGAAGTCGCGCCTTCCTCTCCGTGGTCGTCGAAGCTCTGCTTTCGCAATGCCACATTATTCATCGAACGAGCACGGCTTACCCTCCGCAAACTAACGGGCTCACGGGACGGTTTAACCGCACTCTCGGTGATATGCTAATGTACGTGGCATCTGATCATGGCAACTGGGACCGCGTACTTCCTTTTGTAACGTTCGCATATAACACCGCGATACAAGCTACTATACGGCATTTTCACCTTTCTTCCTCCTATATGGACGGGAGCCATTGCATACCATCGATACTCTTCTTCCATAGCGTCCTGACGCTTCCGAGTGCCCACCTGTGTACGAAGCTGCCCGACAAGCCGAAGAGTGCCGCCAGCTCGCGCGTACATTTACGTCACAAGAACAACAGCGCCAGAAGGAAGGACGCGCCGACTCACTGCCCAGTCCCACGTATGTCCCAGGGTCTCTGGTATGGCTGGCTGTTCCTTGCCAAACTCCAGACCTTTCCTCAAAACTCGTTCCAAAGTGCGAAGGGCCTTACCGCGTCTTGGAGCGAACGTCCCCGGTGAATTTTCTAATCGAGCCACTTTCTCCATCTGATGACATGCGCCGGCGTGGACGTGACCTCGTCCACGTGGCGCGTCTCAAGCCCTATCATGACCCTGTGCCAACAACCTCTTAAGCCCCTACCAGACGTACGCGTTGTAACGCGTTCGCAGGCGCCGTGCGCCCGAGAGAGTTTGTGGTTGTGAAGAGGAAGAGGCGCTATTTTCTGCCTCTTCCTCTTCACAACCACAATCTCTCTCAGGCGCACGGCGCCTGCGGACGCAGTCCAACGCGTACGTATGGTTGGGGCTTTAGGTCGCCAGGATGGCTCTTTTTCTGCGGGGGCCATTGTCAAGAAGAAGACGCGCCTCCGTCCAGCGGCATCGCCAACGCTCGGCCCGCTCTGCTCGCGCTGTTGGTCGCTGCTGTCTTTTGGAGACGGTGCTCCACGCTGCCTCGCCATTCTTGGAACTCGTAGCGTCCTTGAAGGGCACCGCCAATAAACCTCTTCTCAGTAGGAATATTGAAAGAAGGAATTGTTCGTGAGCAAATTCAACTCAGATATTGCTCTCAATACGCACCAAGTGATCTATCGTCCATCTGCCTTTTCTAAGGCCGCAATTTGCACGGATGAAGTCGCTTGTTACTTTCTAGAAAGCGCATCAGTCGGCGACTTATAATTTTTCTCAACGATTTTACCCACGCAGCTAGTAAGTGCGATTGTCCTATAAGAATTAGCCAAAGAAGATCTTTCTTCCTTCCTTAAAAAGATGAATTACAAAGGCTTTCCCTATCGAAGGAAGATGCCCGGAATGGCAGATTTTGTTATAAACTGAGAGAATGACCATTTGCATTTCAAGCTGTTAGTATTTTACTATTTCATATATTATTTGATCAAGCAGTCTTAGCAAAGTAATCTGAGGAGCTCTTACGCTCTGCTATGCTGAATGTTGTAGGACTCATCTGGGGTAGACCTGCGGTATCCGTTATTGCCTTATAGCGTATTAAGAAAACGTGCTGCACTGAAGACATACTCAAAATGTTTTCTCACTGCCTTTGCCTGATCTTCTAATGCGTCTCCACGACCAGGCGAAAAGAATGTGCTCGGTGACCATTTCAGCTTTCGTCCTCAATTGAACAATTTGTTCTTTTCTCTGTAAGTATTTATGCCAGATAAAAAGTTTTGCTAACTGCCCCGTTTTGCCTGTCTCCATGTACGCCTATCTAGAGATTTCATTTGTTGAAGATTAATAAGACTTTCAGCAGTTGGGTACCGCCTAGAATGCTCAATTTATTTATTTTGCTGTATAACTTGCGATCACTATTTCCCTACGGAATCCTGTTTGTAAGACCACCGCGTGCCTGTGCTATGCATTTTAAGCCTATGTCAATCCCATCGGTAGTTTATATCATCATCATCATCATCATCATCATCATCATCATCATCATCATCATCATCATCATCATCATCAGGCTATATTTTATGTCTACTGCCGGACGAAAGCCTGCAGTGGACATAAAATATAGCCTGATGATGGTAGCCTCTCCCTGCGATCTCCAATTACCCCTGTTTTGCGCTAGCGTATTCAAACTTGCACCTGCAAATTTCCTAATTTCATCACCGCATCTAGTTTTCTGCCGACCTCGACTGCGCTTCCCTTCTCTTGGAATCCATTCTGTAACCCTAATAGTCCATCGGTTATCCATCCTACGCATTACATGGCCTGCCCAACTACATTTCTTCCGCTTAATGTCAACTAGAATATCGGCTATCCCCGTTTGCTCTCTGATCCACACCACTCTCTCCCTGTCTCTTAACGTTAGTCCTAAAATTTTTCGTTCCATCGCTCTTTGTGCGGTCCTTAATTTGTTCTCGAGCTTCTTTTTTAACCTCCAAGTTTCTGCCCCATATGTTAGCACCGGTAGAATGCAATGATTGTACACGTTTCTTTTCAACGACAGTGGTAAGCTCCCAGTCAGGATTTGGCAATGCCTGCCGTATGCACTCCAACACAATTTTATTCTTCTGTTAATTTCTTTCTCATGATCAGGGTCCCCTGTGAGTAATTGACCTAGATAAACATACTCCTTTACAGACTCTAGAGGCTGACCGGCGATCCTGAATTCTTGTTCTCTTGCCAGGCTATTGAACATTATCTTTGTCTTCTGCATATTCATCTTCAACCCAATTCTTACACTTTCTCGATTAAGGTCCTCAATCATTTGCTGTAATTCGTCTCCATTGTTGCTGAATAGGACAATGTCATCTGCAAACCGAAGGTTGCTGAGATATTCGCCGTTGATCCTCACTCCTAAGCCTTCCCAGTCTAAGAGCTTGAATACTTCTTCTAAGCATGCAGTGAATAGCATTGGAGAGATTGTGTATCCTTGCCTGACCCCTTTCTTGATAGGCAACGTTCTACTTTTCTTGTGGAGAACCAAGGTAGCTGTGCAATCCTTGTAGATATTTGCTAAGATGTTCACGTATGCCGCCGTACTCTTTGATTACGCAATGCCTCTATGACTGCTGGTATCTCTACTGAATCAAATGCCTTTTCATAATCTATGAAAGTCATATAGAGAGGTTGATTGTACTCCGCAGGTTTCTCGATTACCTGATTGATGACATGGATATGATCCATCGTAGAATATCCCTTCCTGAAGCCAGCCTCTTCTCTTGGTTGGCTGAAATCAAGGGTTGCCCTGATTCTATTTGAAATTATCTTGGTGAATATTTTATACAATACTGAAAGCAAGCTAATGGATCTATAATTCTTCAATTCTTTAACGTCTCCCTTCTTATGGATTAGTATAATGTTGGCGTTCTTCCAGCTCTCTGGTACACTTGAAGTTGTGAGGCATTGCGGATAAAGGGTCGCAAGCTTTTCAATTATGATATCTCCTCCATCCTTGATTAAATCGACTGTTATTCCATCTTCTCCAGCAGCTTTTCCCCTGGTCATGTCTTTCAAGGCCCTTCTAACTTCATCGCTAGTTATAGAAGGAGTCTCTGTATCCGGTTCATCACTATTTCGAATGAAAGTAGCTTGGCTATTTTGGGCACTGTACAGGTCAGTATAGAATTCTTCCGCTGCTTTTACTATGTCATCGAAATTGCTGATATTACCATGCTTATCTTTCAGTGCATACATCTTGCCTTGTCCTATGACAAGCTTTCTTCTTACTGATTTAATGCTGCGTCCATATATTACTGCTTCCTCAATCTTTTACTCGTTATAATTTCGAATATCCCTTACTTTCTTCTTGTTGATCAGTTTTGACAGTTCAGTGAATTTTATCTGAACTCTTGAGTTGGACACTTTCATGTTTTTTTCATTTCTTTATTAGGTCCTTTGTTTCTTGGAAGAGCTTACCTACTGGTTGCCTTGGTGCTTTACCTCCCACTTCAATTGCTGCTTCTGAGATCAACCTAGTTGCGGTTTCGTTCATTACCTCTATGTTGTCTTTATCTTCATTTTCTAAAGCTGCATACTTGTTTGGGAACACCAGCCTGAATTTGTCTGCTTTTGCCCTTACTGGCTCTAGGTTGGCCTGTTTCCTCTTGACTAATTTCACTCTTTCTCTTTTCAAATTGAGAGAAATCCTGGACCTCACTAACCTATGGTCACTGCACTTTACCTTACCTAACACTTCTACATCCTGCACTATGCTTGGATCGGCAGAGAGTATGAAATCTATTTCATTCCTTGTTTCTCCATTAGGGCTTTTCCAGGTCCACTTCCTGTTGCTGCGCTTCCCGAAGAAGGTATTCTTTATTCGGAGCCTATTCCTTTCCACGAATTCTACTAACATCTCTCCTCTTGCATTCCTAGAATCGATGCCGTAGTTACCAATTGCTTGCTCACCAACCTGCCTTTTCCACACTTTTGCATTGAAGTCGCTCATGACTACAAAATACTGAGTTTGCACCTTTCTCATTGCTAATTCATCATCTTCATAAAACTGTTCTATTTCTTCATCATCGTGACTAGAGGTTGGGGCGTAGGCTTGTACTACCTTCATTTTGTACCTGCTATTCAGCTTTATTACTACGACTGCTACCCTCTCATTTATGCTGTAGAATTCATCAATGTTGCCCGCTATGTCTTTATGGACTAGAAATCCTACCCAGGATTCTCTCTTGTCTGGAAGCTAGACTTCTGTAGTAGAGGACGTGGCCGTTATTCAGCACTGTGTAAGCCTCACCAGTTCTTCTAACCTCACTAAGGCCAATAATACCCCAGGGAATGCCTCATAATTCTTCAAATAGTCCTGCTAAGCTAGCCTCACTCTAGAGGGTGCGCGTGTTGAACTTTGCCAGGTTCAGTTGCCATTGGCAGCTTGTCCGGACCCAGAGATTCTTAGCACCCGCAGACACTGGGGACTGAGGGCCATGGGTGAATTGTCGGAGTCATGAGGGAGGTAGTGGCCGAATACTGCACCAGGGAGGCCAATTCCTGTTCTGATGAGGGAGTGACTTTCATGAAGCTTAGTGGACCTTCCTAGTTTGGTTGCACCTGAACTAGTATAGCCCCACTAGCTCTCGGCAATATATTTTTTCTTGCCGGTGTCAGGCACCACTCCATGCCTGAAAATGTTTAATAACCTATTGCATCCTAAATGCTAAAATAAATGAAGTTTTTCGGCATGCGAGAGAGCTAAAAAAAAAGAGGGGAGGGCAATTTTCCGATAGCATTTTGCACTTAAGGGACATTAAAGGAAAATATTAAGTCGAGCTAGATTGAAATATTTTCCTTCCGTAATAATGAATTCATTATTTCTGGCGATAAAATATGTGAGCGAGAAAATAACGAAAATGATACATTCGAGTTTCGCCACCTCTTCTGGGCTATGGCACCTCCCTGTGACGTCAGCACAGGCTGATTCACAAAGAGCGGCTAATAGGGAAGTCACGTAGAGATTATATCAAATCGTATATTTTGGCGCTGGTGATTAAAATTGAGGCAGTGTTTTGGTACGGACTAGTTGGTATTCCATTGCAAACAAGACTTGCAGCGCAGACAAAAACAAAGGGACAGCAAGAATGACGAAAGAGAAGCGCTGACTTCCAACTGAAATTTTATATAGCCAAGACACCACGACAAAAGCGCCCCCTCCAAAACACCAAGTCAACATGAGCAAGCACTCAAAATTCATGAGCAAGCACTCCCATGAGCAAGCACTCCACGTTCATGAGCAAGCACTCAAATAGCAAACCCCCAACTCCCCTGTTAAAACGAAGGAGAGTGCATGTGCGTTCCCAAGAAAGAAATTTCTTTATCCGTTAACGCAATCGACGGCCTACTGACCGAGTCACCCTCAGCGATCGCTGCTGCTCCAATGATAAGTATAGTGCTTTCATTAGGATGCCTAGCTAAGGTAGTGGTCTTTTAAAGAAAACGGAATATAGCCGCATTGTGCGCAATGTACTCCAAGAAATCGTTCTCGCTCTTTTCGCACTTTATTCGTGTTTTGGAGAGGGCACTTTTGTCGTGGTGTCTTGGCTATATATGCATGCTATTCGAAATAAAATTTCAGTTGAAAGTCAGCGCTTGTCTTTCGCCATTCTTACCATGTGTACGGAGTGCTTGGGCGGTAATTTTTGGTGATGCCTGTTGTATGTGCACCAAACCATTTTTATTCTTTTGTAAGTTTTCTTCTCCTTACCATGGTCCCGTATGAGTTATTCGCCTAGATAAACATCCTCTTGCACAAATTCTAGAGGATGACTGCCAATCATGAATTGCTTTAACAGGCTAATATTAATGTTGATACATTAACATTACCAGGCTAATGTTAATGTTTTACCAGGCTATTCAAGTTACGTTTGACTTCTGCATATCGATCTTCAACCCTACTATGGGCCAGGCCTTGTGGTGAAGCACAGGAAATGAGAACATGTACTGCAGAATCTAAAGGCGCAATATGATATACACAAGTGATGCCTCTCCATTACTAGGCGACACCTGGATGCGCTGAGCACCAACCTTTCAGGAACATACTCTAATGAATTTTTCTGGTGCCATCCAGCGGACGTAAGCACTCTCTTGCTCAGCGCCAATGCAAACTGGCTCAAATAATGCAGTCAGCACTGTGTGTGTGTTCGTGCAAGAACTCACTGGAGCAATGTTGGGCCAATTTCGTGCGGTGCGCGTTGGAACTGGGCTAGCACGCCGGGTAGTAGTCGCGCAGAATTTGTTTCCTGGGCTATCTTTGAAGACGTAAAAAAATAAGCTAGGTAGCACATATCAAGCAGCTGTTCGCATGTTCTTTTTTTTTTAATACGAAGCATTTCTTGGCAAACGTTTGCTACTTTGAGAGTATCTATCTATCTATCTATCTATCTATCTATCTATCTATCTCTATCTCTATCTATCTCTATCTATCTATCCGCCTACGTCTTTGTGCTCTCATGGTCGTTTCGTTAACTTGGTATGTATACCAAAAATGGCATACTATGACAAGAGTATATGACGAACATAAATGCTATGTCATGACATGAATGTAACGACATGCGTGTCATGTAGGTCATGAAACAGCCGCCTACGTCCTGGTGCTCTTATGGTCTTTTCGTTAACTTGGTAGGTACCAAAATTGGCACAGGAGTGTATGACGAACATAAGTGATAGATTGTCACATAAATGTCATGACATGCGTGTCGTGTAGGTCATGACAATGACCCGGCAAGAAAGATTAACACTAAAAACACCGGAATGGGCTCGAACGTGGGCACTAAGTGAAGCAAACACTAAAGGATTGTGGTAGAAGTCGTAGTGATGACCATCACTTAGCAAAAATGAGAATGACTCAGCGAAAAAAGATCAACACTCAAAAACCATGAAATGGGTTCGGACGCGGGCACTAAGTGAAGGAAACACTAAAGTATTGTGGTAGAAGTCATAGTCATGGCCATGACTCAGCAAAAATGAGAATGACTCAGCAAAAAAAAAGATTAACACTGTTGTGTCTGGCGGTCCTTCGGGACAAAAGGGGCGTCATCGACAGACATGAGGCTATCAAGTGCTCTTCACGCTTTTCGTTTATCGCGGCCGAGGAGTGTCAAAGTCAGTCACCTGGGACTGATGGATGAGCAATTAGTCCCCAGACTGCAATGGGTCATTGGCCTCGTGCGTAGCTAAAACGGCAACGTTGCTCTTGGTGTATTTCGTGAAGAACCAGCGCCCGCCCGAACTACGACGAGGACCGGCGCCGACTGTGACGCGCCAACCTCCCAAGTAACGCAAAATGTTGCCGTAACGTTCTGTGAATGTGCACAAATGTCGGTGCTTAATGTTGCCTACATGCTGCTAATGTCCGCTTTTTTGATCGCCAGACAACGTTGGGGCGTAACATTGTGGCAGCGTTGAGCAGCACATTCACGACGTTGAGATAACGTTAACGGAACTTCCTGACAACGTAACCTGGATGTTGCCCTGTCACTTGAGCTTTCAGGCAACGTAGGAATGTGACGTTCAAGCAACACTCAAATTACATTGCAGAATATTTATAGACATGCATAACAGCAGTGCTGTCAGCATGGCACGGCGGACAGCACCGCAAACCCTTAAATTTATATTTGCTTGACAGATTATGCATTCTAGTAGTTTTCATGTTGCATATGCATGGAAATGTAATCAAGAATTGGTGAAAAATATCATTCTTTTACGTATATGTCTTGTGTATCTTACCACCACAAGGTAAAATACACAGATATCTTGGTAAGATACACAAGTTATATACGTAAAAGAATGCTGTTTTTCACCGATTTTTGTTTCACATTTTCATGCATATATGCAACATGAAAACTACTAGAATGCATAATCTGTCAAACAAATATAAATTTAAGGGTTTGCGGTGCTGTCAGCCGTGTCATGCTGACAGCACTGCTGCACGGGCAGCTGATTTGTGTTGCACTATATATTAACCCTTTTCGCGTTTAGAGAAACAAGATGGCACTCACGGCGGCGCGCCATACCTCTCCTCAGCGACCGCGCACGATTACGAAACCATTACCGCTTTTACCTTGCTTCTGTGCGATCAGCTGTCGGAAATGCAACTGAGTTTTCGCTAACAAACTGTGCTCCAATCATGCTAGATTGAATCATGTAGATTGAAGACGTGTGCAGTAGTTTCATGTTAAGGAATAGAATGAATCTGTGTGACCAAGTTCGCGGACCGCTGCTGCAACTGTCCGAACGTTTTACCGGCACTTCGTGATGTACGGCTTTTCTCGAGGATACAGAAATGTGCTCACCCGCCAGCCTTGTATATCTATACCTTCAAAGAAAGGGCTTCATCCCGAGAACGTCGGCAAGAGTGAGTACCACTCGTGAAACAATGACAAAGGGAGTAGCGCCGCTTCCTTTCATAGTAAGTTTCGCGCACGTTATCTATACACATCTGTCCCAAATGGCAGGAAAACTTACGCCCACTCTATCGCCGACGTATCAAGAATAAGTGAATGGGCGCACACTTGAATATATGCGCACTGTATACGCACAATAAATGACGGACTACACCTATGGCGCACGAATGGTCGAAGCTGAATGTTTCGAGACGGTCCACAAAAGTAAGCGAGTTACTAGCTGTAATATATATATATATATATATATATTTGCTACAAGGTATTACAATGTACAAAACAGCTACGTTGCACGCCTTGTGAGCAGCAAGAACAAATTTAACGGAACTGACCAAACCCGCGAACGATTAGGCAGAAAATAATCAGATAGTGGCCGCACCGAGGAACTTCACTGAGTCAGAAGCTGACAAGCCACTGCGTCAAAATATTTGCCGAATAAAGAACAAAGAGCAAAACACACTAATCCTGACTTAATTCATAATCGGAAAGCTTGGATAGCTTGCAATACACATTTAGCCCCGCTTTTAGAACAAGCACCATATACGCTGCTTGCGCCGTTTGGACATAGTTCAATCAGCTCCGAAAGCGCTTTTGCATGTTCTCTGAAGCTGTGATCAAAGCTTCGTGTCGTCCACCTAGTCACCGTCTACGATATCTCCGAAAAACACAGGTTTTCTAAGCCGCGCCGGCGTCATACACTTCCATTGTAAACAAGGAGGCAACGGAGGCAGTTGAAGCAAGCAATGGACGCGTGACCACGTGATCAAACATGGCAGCGCCCACGGGATCGCCGCGAGAAGGGTCAATAGTACCAACTCGCCCTAATCCAGAATCTTTAAAGTGTTTCACATGGTGGTTTGCCTGACTTATTTTGCTGTTGTCTATAGCACATCATATAGATGCTGACTGCAAGTAAAAGTGCATAATGCAAAGCTACAAAGTGGTTCATAAGAACACTTTCATTTTGGCTATAATAGCAAGAGAGCAGCATGCACGTCCAGTGTGCAGAGGTTCTCGTATAAAGGTTCTCACAGCAGGAAAGTAAAAATCTTCCACAAATGTTCATTTTCTTTAAACAGTGAATGGGCTGTTACTGTCGATGGGACGAAGACGACGGCGACGAAGTGGCCAGAGGCACGCGACAGCCTTGCATCCGTCGCCGCTGCTTGTCCAAACCTTGTATATAGCCATACTCCCTAAATAAACGTTATCCCCGTAACATCTTTGGTGGAGGTGCTGGGTAATGGCATATCGCGTCGCGTAGTCGGTCGTGACAGCGACCCACTTGTTGCCTGATGTCGAGGTTGGACAGGGACCAAGAAGCTCGAGCCCAACACGAAAGAACGGTTCGGTGGGAATGTCTATAGGATGAAGCAGACCGGCAGGTAACATAGCTGGCCTCTTGCGGCGCTGGCATTTGTCGAAGCTAGCGACATATCGTTGGACGGAGCCATAGAGACCAGGCCAGAAGAAACGGCGCCTGACGCGATCATAAGTGCGGGTGACACCAGGGTGACCAGCAGTGGGCTCATCGTGAAGTTGGCGATGGACATCTGACTGCAGATGGGCAGGCACGACAAGTAGGCGTTCAGGGCCCTCAGGATGCATATTATGGCGGTATAAGGTGCCGTCCTGAAGGAAGAACAAGTGGAGTGAAGGGTCGGGTATGGCCGAGTTGAGACGGTCGACGATAGACCGTAAAGCCGAGTCGCGGCGTTGTTCGTCCCGTATATTAATGAGGTCCGAGATAGACAAGACGCAGGCGTCGCTGTCTTGCTCGGTGGCTTCAGAGGAATCCACGGGATGCCGTGAGAGACAGTCGGCATCTTGATGAAGCTGACCGGACTTGTGCACCACTGAAAACGAGTATTCTTGGAGGCGCAGAGCCCAACGACCAAGGCTCCCTGTAGGTTCTTTGAGCGAAGAAAGCCAACAGAGGGCGTGATGATCAGTTACGACGGTAAAGGTGCGGCCAAACAGGTAGGGACTAAATTTGGCGACAGCCCAGACAAGAGCAAGACACTCTCGCTCCGTGATAGAGTATTTCTCCGGTGCGGACAGGAGGCGGCTAGCGTACGCAATAACACAGTCGTGGCCGCTCTGACGCTGAGCGAGGACGGCACCGATTCCATGGCCGCTGGCATCTGTGCGAAGTTCCGTCGGTGCAGTCGGATCAAAATGCGCTAAAATAGGGGAAGTCGTGACGGCATCTATAAGCGCCGAAAAGGCAGCAGCTTGGGGTGAGCCCCATGTAAAAGTAACGTCTTTTATGAGGAGCGCAGTAAGGGGACGCGCAATGTCGGCGAAATTACGAATAAAACGTCGGAAATAGGAGCACAATTCTATAAAACTGCGTAGGTCTTTGGCCGAACAAGGTACAGGAAAATGCTTCACGGCGCGACCTTTTTCAGGATCGGGCTGGACACCTGTCGCGTTGACGAGATGGCCAAGTACGGTTATTTCACGGCGTCCGAAACAGCATTTTGAAGCGTTGAGTTGGAGGTCGGCATTGCGGAATACCTTGAGAATGGTGGAGAGGCGCTGAAGATGGCTGTCAAATGTTGGCGAAAAAACAATGACATCGTCAAAGGTAGCACAAGCAGGTTGACCATTTCAAGCCACGAAGAAGCGAATCCATCATGCGCTCGAATGTGGCCGGCCCATTGCAAAGGCCCAAAGGCATCATTTTAAAGTGATAGAGGCCATCGGGAGTTACGCAAACGAATGGACTCACAAAGCGCCTGAACCAAACTTTGACCGATATGCTTTCAATGTACGTCTCCACCGATCACCGTGATTGGGACGCTACTTTGCCGTACGTTACTTTCGCCTACAACTCGTCCCGACATGACACTAGTGGCTACTCCCCGTGTTATCTCCTGTATGGGCGCGAACCTTCTCTGCCTCTCGATACTTTACTTCCTGTCAGCTCAACCACCACGTACGTTCGCGACGCCATAGCGCACGCCGACACAGCTCGCCAGATCGCTCGTGAACGGCTCACAGTGTCTCAGGCTTTCCAGAAAGCCCTGTATGAGAGTCGCCACAGAGACGTTTCTTACTCCCCAGGCACCCTCGTGCTACTGTGGTCTCCGTCCCGCCGCGTCGGTCTCTCCGAAAAGTTATTGTCCCGCTACGATGGTCCTTACAGGGTGCTACGGCAAGTCACCGACGTTACGTATGAGATCGAGCCGGCTCAGTCAACGCGCCAGCGCCGTCTATGCCCCCGCCCTCTGCTATCGTGCACGTTGCGAGACTTAAGCCGTACGTAACTGGACCCTCTGGTCCGTCGTAGCAAGCACCGGGTCGGCGCTCTCGCCCCGCGGGGGGGGGGGGGGGGGGGGGGGGTAGTGCCACGAGACAGTGAAGGGGCTGCTACTGTCGGTCGGAGGAAGACGACGGCGACGAAGTGGCCCGAGGCGCGCGACAGCCTTGCATCCGTCGCCGCTGCTTGTCCAAACCTTGTATATAGCCATACTCCCTAAATAAACGTCCTAAATAAATACTCCCTTTAAGCTTAGGCCACAGAAAAAAGTCAGTTTCTTTGCTTCCGACTTACTGCTCTAAAAATCATGTGTCGGTAGCTGCATGTGCTTTCAAGAAATTTCATAATAGCCAACATCAGCTGCTAATAACAAACGCTAGTATGTAGGAATTGTTTGTGCAGGAGGAATATGTGGCGGTTGAATATGCACCTTTGAATATGCATTGGTCCACCTTAAATAATAGTGAATATGTCATAGACAAACCTGGTTATAATGTCAAACCATGCATTTATTTACAGTCTGCTTACATCATACTGGCAAACAAGTAATGACACTTAGATAACAGTAACTTAGAAAAACAACGTGAACAGCTCTGATAACACAAATATATTTTGCATTAAACATCAAGGTCTTGTATCACATATTAAGACACTCTGCTAACAGCTACAACACAATACTTGTTGCCTTCCCATTTAGGTCAGACTTCGAAATTTTTTGCTTTTTTTGTCAAGTTCCCTTATTTCAATGGCAGAACACAATTTATACTTCTTAATAACAGCACAAATACTGTCATTCACTTGGTAGTGTACAAAAACACAGCACAGTACCACTGCGGTTGAATACTATGTCCTGCCAAGCATCCAGCCGGTCTTTTTGCCTAAGCTTGCAGCAAGTGTGAAGGAGTCAACACAGCCCAGGGGGTATAGTAACAAAGTCGTCCAAGCAGTGACGGCCAGCCTTCACTTTTGCAGAGGATGGTCAGCAGCACAAGCGATGCACACATGCTTCCCTCGGTAGCTTCACTTGCATCCAGAGACCTCACTGGTTTCCAAGTCAATAATGCGGCAACCTGCAGAGATATGAATTACATCAAACTATGAAGTGCCATCTGAAAAATTGAAGTAAGCCATGTTTACTGCGAACACAGGCTATAAAAATGCTTACAAACAACTTAAGCTTCACATAACTATGAAACAAACAATAGTGAGCTTACGCAGGAGAATAATGCAAAACATTAAAAGCAAATTTCACTAAAACCTAACCATTATAGCCATATGTTTGGACACAGGAACAAGGAAAGCACAATAAACAATGCCCACAACTTCCTTTATTGCGCTAAGCAGTTAAGATGTTGGTATCAATATATTCGTTTAACATAAAGCTTCCTTGCAATGCCATGGCTGCTTGTTACATCCAGTTCAGTCTTGGAAGAGAACAATAATCAACAAATGAAGTGAATGCTCTACCACGTTGCCAAAACCACATTTCATTCGTGATGAAAGTTCCAATGAGTGAGTGATAAATTTGACTTGTTGGTACAACATATTGGTGAATTGCAGCACAGATATTGACGACAGAAAAGACGAGACAATAGACGTGTGCTGACTTCCAACAAAAAGCTTTATTTTAGTGCGACCCATGTTTATAGCCGCCACTCATCACATTGCACAAGCGTAATTCACACAGGTCAACTCTGTGTCTGATAAGTGTACAAATGCTGACACACGCAGAGCCGTGTCGCGCAATCTTTTCAGCCTCAATAATTTCACGTGCTAGCTGATCACTGCTTCTGCTGACAACAGTACACCGAGCAAACAATGGTTCACCGGCACACGAACTGCAACAACATGCAAGCCAACTGTCACACTCGTTTTTCTTGACATTGTATGAGTGTTCTCACAGCCAGTCATTGATGCAGCATCCTGTTTGACCTATGTACTGTTCACCACAAGAAAGAGCGGTACACTTAACCATGTTTTCACATAGGTGACGAACGAATTTTTGTGCTTTTTGGTGCACTTGTGTGCTGCGCTGCCACATTTCCTTTGATTTATAAGCTTCTGAGGTGCAGAGAAGACAACTTTAACTTTGAATAAATCTGCAGTTTTCGTGATACTGTAGCTTATGAATGTATGGTATGACAGCCACTTTATATCTTTCGGATGCAGTGACCACATGGCAACCACTCAGCGCATGCGCTTTTCAGAGTAGAGGTCATGTGGTCACTACAACTGACAGACATAAAAACTGGCCGTCATACTCTACATTCATAACCTCTCACAATATCAAGAAAATTGCATATCATTCTAAAGTTGTGTAATCAAAGGCAATGTCGCAGCACGCCACACATATGTAACAAAAACACCAAATTCTGTTCGTCACCTGTGTTAAGAACGTGGTTTATTGTATCCCTCTTGTGTTAAACAGTACATAGGTCAAATGGGACGCTGTATCAATGACCGGCTGAGAGAACACTCATACAATGTCAAGAAAAACGTGTGTGATGGTATGCTTGAATGTCATTGCAGTTCGTGTGAATGTGCACCATCGTTTGCTCAGTGTACTGTTTCCAGCAGAAGAACGTGAAAGTGACACGTGAAATAATTGAGGCTGAAAAGATTCCGCGACTTGGCTGTGTGTATCAGTACACCATCTGTACACTTGTCAGACAGAGTCAACTTTCTTCCTAAGGGTGCGAATTGTGCATGTGCAATGTAGTGACTGACGGCCACAGCGTCTTACGCAGCCATTTACACATGCCGGAACGTGCACCGCGTTTGCCGACGCCATCACTTGACTGCTGAGAGAGTATACCTCCCGTATTCATAAACGCTTCTCGACTTGAACTTGACTTGCCACCGCTTTGAGGCCTCTCCACCTTACATTGAACGCGTTTCGAACGCGCTGCCCAAAGCGGTGGCAAGTCAAGTTCAAGTCGAGGAGCGTTTATGAATACCGGGGGTATACTCTCTCAGCAGTCATGTGATGGCGTCGGCAAATGCGGTGCACGTTCCGGCATGTGTAAATGGCTGCGTAAGACGCTGTGGCCGCTCCCCCTTACTAGAGAGTACTGCACGTTTCTAACGCGTTTGTGCTAGCGTCCCCTTAAGCGGGAGATCCGATGATTCCCTCCGGAGCTTCGCCCACTATCATCATTCACCTCGTGGATCTGCTGTCATTTTTTTACTTTCGAACGCACTGCAATGTCCAAACAAGAAACCACATATTGCTATGGAACAAAACACACTTATTCGAATGCATAAGCACGTAATTTTGGTGAATTCAGCCTCTACAGTGTCCCCTCATGCGAGCAGTGGCTACTAAGGTTTGAAAAACAAGAAATTAAAGAAACAGCTCTACAGATTCCCTTGGTGTGAAGCTGTTTTACTTTGCCTTTTCTTTACTCTTATTTTTCAAAAATCAATACAATGAACTACCTACCAGTTAACTGTGTGCTCTATGTATTGACTTACAGTGAAAAATAATGTAACTGGACACAGACTCGCAACTGCTACACTGCTTACTTGCATGAATGGGGATAGCTTGCCAAGAATATAACATGGGAGAGAAAAAAGCAAGCTTACTAGAAAACACTTCGGAACTGTAGTAACTGCAGTACAATGAATACTGGCCTTCATGTATCATTTCAAGAAGTTTAAGCTCATCAAATGTGTATTTGCCAGTGGCCGTTTTTCTGGGAACAAGACAGGAATAATTGTGGAATATGAATGTTAAACATTGTAAGCACACTGTGTGCTTACACCTATGACATATTTCGCCCACTACACTTTGAATTCTTACATGCGCAGAAGGTGCACAAGAGTGTAGCATAAGCACAAAAAATCGGAAATAAAACCTACAGCATAGGAAACAGTTTCAAAACAAGAAAACCAAAATAAAAAGTGATAGAGTGTGTACTAAGCAAAATTAAAATGTAACTTGCAGCCAAGCGATTGATGCAAGAAAAAAATACTTAATATCGGGACATGTTAGCTCTAGTTTTGTATAGAACACGATAAGGTGTGCATAACAGCTATGAACACAAATAAACAGCACGTTGCATAAATATTGGACCTATTTAGTAAGCTGTGTTGAGTAACGTCGATTAACTTAGACACGAATGATACCGAGATGCTACTTTTTGGAACACGTACACTACATACATACCTGACCCGACCATCCAGATTACACGTTGCGCTACGGCAGGCATAGCCAAGGGGTCTGGTGGCTAATATGTTATGTGGGCACTGTTGTGGGTCACAGCCTCGCCACTATAAAATAGGTTCTGTGTTAACAAATAGCAGTGGCACATAGCTTTACAAAGCTGTCATATTGTCTACACATGCATGGAGCACCTAAAAATAGTCACGAAAACAATGTTTGCATTATTGCAGGGTGGCAACAGAGCACAAAGTAGAAGTCACGGATGAATGTCTTGATAATGGGGACCCTTTCATCACAGTAAAATTATTGACATGCAGCAGCAGCACATAGCAAAGAAATGTTTGTTTACAAAACAATTCATTTTTTTTCATGACTCAGCTTAAGCAACTTTCCCCTGTCATGTTTAGTTATGTGTAAGGTATGTCAAACATCTTGTCTTTAAAAGTAAGTTGTACTAGTAGCAAGCTGTGATTGCTTTTTTTTTCTCTGAAACTGTCGTAAACCGAAAACTTCGTAAGCAGAGATTATTTGCAACGTCGAAACCATTTATAGGCGAGGAAACATCATTGCAATAAGAATCGGTGAAGAGGCAAATGAGTCGTTATTATGCAACTTCAGCAGAAAAGCGGGAGATCACGCACAGCGCGCACATGATGAACATGATTATTTCCAAACGTTATATTTCTCATCGGAAGAAAACGTTATCAAGATTTTTAATTTCGCATCAAAGCAATAAAAAGGTGAAATCCCAGAACTCTGCACTGAATGGAGTGCAAATCCTAGAGTCGCTCAGAATCCTCGGCTTACATGTACATAAGGGACGGCTCGGGCGCCGCCACCCTACCCCAAACTGCAAGAAGAAACCGCCACGCAGGCAGCACATTGGTACGCGGTAGGTAGCAACAGGAGACACGCTTTGAAAGAACAAGACGCAGTAAGAATCAGCCAAGCCCCTGTCATCAGCAGAATCACCCTTACTGAGACCTCAAGAATGGGGAAATCGAATAACTGAACACCATCATCCGGAATACCACCAATATTGTCATATGGATCCCCAAACGCGCATCCACACAACGCTTAGGGGCCATAACACCCGGGATGAGCTCGTCGAAGCACACAAAGGTAACCAACTCGAACGTCTCAAACTTACTGGAACAGGTAGGGCAACGCTCAGAAGATTAGGATAGGCTGAAGCTATGCAACTGCGCGACGAGAACAGTATAATCCCAGAGACATGTCGAGAGTACATCTCTGTAGCCCCCATTCCAAGAAATATGCATCCAACCCACCATGAAGGAACAAGAAAAGCCAGAACCGATGCAGTGAAATATTCGGGAACACCAGTACATGCTGTCAGCGTCATCGACAGCATGGGCAAAGAGAGAACGGCAGCTAACATCTTAACAAGAGAAATAGATACGGCAGAAGAAACAGCAATTACCTTGGCCATCTCAACCTGCGGGGAAGGAGCAATTCACACAGATTCTCAAGCGGCTTGCCGAAATTTTCAAAAAGGGAGAATCTCCAGGCAAGCCCTACAATTAAGTCATCACAGAAACGGCAAAGAAGAACCTACCAGATATATACATCGTTTGTAATCTGGGCCACGAGTCCCTACTGGGGAATGAGGCAGCCAAGGACTCCGCCCGAGTTCACGTTCACCGGGATTTCTCACAGGACGCGCCAATGGGAACGGATCAAGTCCCGAAAAAGTACAGTGGTATTCTGCAACAATACAGGCTAGACAGAAGAACATACCCGCCACCTCATCCCAGCCTAACTAGAGAAGAGGCAGTAACCCTCAGGAAATTACAAACCTATGCCTACCACGGTATCTAAGTACTATGATGTCCCAGACACCTAAGGTACGGGAATGTGTACGAACACATGGCACCACAGACACCCCGACATTAACCGAGGAGCAGTGGCAGGCAGGGGCGTAGCCAGAAATTTTTTTCGGGAGGGGGGGGGGGGGGGGGGGTCACCGGCCAGACAGGGGGGCGGGGCAAGCGTCTGCTTTCCTCTACGTGACGTGATCGATAATAAATATCGGTAGTTTAAGCAGACTCTATACATGTATATCAAAGACATGGGACCTCCCACCCCTCGCGTGTGCGTGTGCTTGTGAAGAAATTAAGTAAAATGTAAAGTTGTAAAGTAAACTCAGTAAAATACAGTAAGTACGACAGGTACAGTGGGCGTTTGGAGCAATGGTCTCTCATCGCCCCACTGAATGGACCAGTCTTCGAAAACGCGTCATTGAGACGACCCGCCCGATCGGAGAAGACATCATTAATTGTTAATCTCCGTTAAGCGTAGATGGCGTCGTCCTCGTCGGGGCGAAGTGCGTTTAACAAGTCAAGGACGGCTATATGCACATTTAAAAAAGAAATGTAATCCACTTACAAAAAAAAAAAAAAACAGCTTAACATGGCAGCCGACCTACGCACTTTTGCAAATGGTTTTTACTCAAAATGTGGCATTGTGAGAAGTCCGTAGATCATCCCGTATTTCAAAATTGGATGGAGCTGAAGTCTGCCTAAATCATTGACCACAGAAGTCAGCAAGTGAACACGCACAAACGACATGTACAGAAAATTTGACTGTCTAACCGACGTGCAAGTGAACGATCGCGCCCGTTGACCATACCATTTTTATGGTGCCTGAATAGTAACCTCCTCGCCGGGAGAGGGAGAACACGCTAGCGACAATGGACACGCCGCATTCCGGTGGGGTCAGTGTCCACAAAACCTGCCAAATGCCTGTCGGAGTGACGATTATTCTCGCCTCCCCAACTTACTTGCAATCCCCGTGCTTCGCGTCACCTTGGAATTAGTGGCGCGTCTTTGCCTACCTGCGCGCTGACAGATGTCAAAACTCCACAAGCAAGTGTATGCAAGCACTGCTGCAACAAAGCTATATGCACACGGACACACATAAAAGCTTTCATGCGTAAGCTTCCACGAAAAAGCAGAGACGTACACACACGCACTAAAAACGCACGCGATCACGCACGCGCACAAACTCAAGCAAAGTGCGCACGCGCCCTTTCCTCCCACACACACCCAAGCACAGGCACGCTATTTTTTCGTTATAATATCGGCCCACTTTGTAGTATTCTAATGGCATTCTTAGCTTGAAGCGAGTTGCTAAAGAAAGCGGTAGCGCCACATTAAAGGCACTTCCTCCACTATACGTGTAACACGTATAGCGACGGCCGAAACGTTCAGGCTCACCTGGTTCATGTAGCATCGCCCGCCATTTTTCGAACACGCTGGACACAAGGCATGCATTAGATCACAAGTAAACGCCACAACCCCGAATGCAAATAGTACTAGCTATGTACATCGCGCACGAAAAACTGTTTCACCACGTTTCACCTGAGGTGACTGATGCGAGGTTGGCTACGCTGGACGATGCTCGTCGGGCGTGCATGAATGACATTGCGGCTGCCCGGCCTAGAGCAGATGTCGACTAGATGTTAGACCTAAAATCGTGTCTTCACGCCGTCGTCGACGAGGCGGTCGGAATCTCCGTCGTGTGCGGCGTGCTGAGGAAGACATCGAGATGTCGTTGCTGCCATGGTGACGCCAAAGGCTTATAGAAACGGCCGCTGATTATCCAAAGTAGTATCCATGAGTTGAAGTGCACGAAAGAAGAAACAATTGCAGAGCCGTAAAGCCTAGTATGCGACTGACTGTGCCGAGTATGCGACTGACGCACAAGCTTCCATTTTACTCCATTTACATATGAGATTTCTCGTGAGGGAGAAAACTCTATTTTAAAACTGATTTTACAACATATATGAGTGTTGGGAATGAATTCACGTTTTTACATTGAATACGTTCCCGCTGATGAAATAAGATTTGGCGCCGAGGTGTTTAAAAAGGTTGCGCATCCTATCTCTTACCTATGCCGGCTGTAAGTTGTGTTTACAGTGCACGGAGGAAATACATTTTCACTCCATTTCACGGCACGAGGTTTTCGCACTCCATTTTGTAAATGGAGTGATATCAGGTCATTCCGTTTTTTTCCTCCATCATTACGGGACGGAGGTAAAATCATGGTTTTACGCTATTTACTCCATAGTGATGGAGTAAATATTGCTACGAGACAGACATTCAGCCTGGGGCAGACGACGAAGAAGACGGTTCTCTCTGGTGCTGGTGGCTGTCCACTATCTTGGGTACTGTGTCTCTCACATAGTGTAAATACAGTGTAAATAGTCCCGCTTTGTGTCGTTTTACGTAACATCTTTGTGGTGGAAGTGCTGGGTAGTTCCCCGTTTCGATCACGGAGCTCCGCAACGGCCGCCTCATCACGCTTCCGACCATGTCAGTCGGTGCAGGCACATCGTCTTCACTACCTGCCCCTCCTGTGGCTCCCACCTATATCGTTCTGCCCCCTGCTCGTGATCCCGGCGTCTTTTCTGGCCAGCATGGGGCTGACGTCGACAAGTGGCTCAACCTTTACGAACGGATCAGCGCCGGCTACAGGTGGGACCCGACCCTTATGCTCGCCAACGTGCTGTTTTATCTCGATGGCCCACCGCGGGTGTGGTTCGAGACGCACGAGGTGGACATTACCAGCTGGGACTCTTTTAAAGAGGAGATCCGCGTCCTTTTCGGTGACAGCACTGGTCGGCAGCTTGCTGCGCGGAATGAACTTGCGACTCGTGCACAGACATCCTCCGAGTCATAAGTCTCTTACATTCAGGACGTTATCGCTCTTTGCCGCCGGGTTGACGAGCACATGCTTGAGTCCGAGAGGGTTTCTCATGTGCTCAAAGGTATCGCCGATGATGCTTTTAACCTGCTTGTCTATACCAACGTTGATACCGTCGACACAATCATCAAAGAGTGCCGGCGGTTTGAACACGCGAAGAGCCGCCGTATTACCCAGAGGTTCACCCGTCTGCCCAATACGGCTGCAACTTCGTCGTGTGATGCCGTGCGCCTGCCGCTCACCTGTGACCACGGCGCACACTTGTCTATTATGAGCGCCCCTTTACGCCGCCGCCTGCGGAAGACTATGACGCCGTTTACGACACAGACAATACGTGTTGCCGATGGTGGTGCTGTTCAAGTGATCGGAATGGGCACCGCCCGTGTCAGCATTACCGGTCGTCACACTGTTGTCCTTTTTGCCTGTCCTTGCTCACTGCCCCCATGACCTTATCCTTGGCCTTGACTTTCTTTCGGCACACTCGGCCTTAATTGATTGTTCTTCGGAAACGCTATGCCTCGATCTTCCTCTTCTATCAGATGCCTGCGAAACGCCCGTCAGCCGCTTAAGCCCCACCGATTTTGTTCGCCTACCGCCGCGAGCCGTCAGGTACGTGTGTTTGTCATCGACCCCTCCCGTTCCTGACGGCGACTATATCGTCTCTCCGATTACAGACGTCCGCCCGACGCGCAATGTTACTGTGCCACATACCGTCGCCACATTAGCTGATAACTGCGTGTTCCTCCCGCTACTAAACTTTGGTCTGACCCCCCAAGTGTTGCCCCACAAGATGTCGCTTGCCCACCTCACCGCTATAACAGACCATGACGTCGAGGTTGTCGCCATAACTGCACCTGAGGAAGCTGCAGTTTCCCCGTCACCAAGTTCCGACGACAGCATTTTTCGCAACATGATTGGATCAGACCTTTCGCCTGCCCAGGCCGACGCTCTCTGCCGGGTTTTGGCCTCATACAGCGACATTTTCGACATTCGTGATCGACCCCTGGGCCAGACTAAGATTGTCGCCCATGGGCGACAATCTTAGTCTTTCGGTGCACCGAATTCGGTGCACCGAATCAACACTGATGACTCTTTGCCCATTCGCCGTCGGTGCACCGTCGGTGCACCATTCGCCGTCGGTGCACCAATTCGGTGCACCGAATCAACACTGGTGACTCTTTGCCCATTCGCCGTCGACCTTACCGTGTGTCCGCATCAGAGCGCCAAGTCATTCAAAAAGAAGTGGCTAAAATGATTGCGAAGGACATCATCGAACCATCATCTAGTCCTTGGGCCTCTCCCGTCGTATGAGTAAAGAAGAAAGACGGTGCCTGGCGTTTTCTGTTCGACCTTACGTGACCTCTTGCGACAAATGCCAACGTCGGAAACGTCTTGCCGCACCCTCTGCTGGACTGCTTCAGCCGCTCTCCATCCCGACCGAACCATTCTTCAGTGTTGGTTTGGACCTTCTCGGTTCTTTTCCTGAGTCACGATCCGGCAACAAGTGGGTCGCCGTTGCTATCGATTATGCGACCAGGTATGCAATCACTCGAGCGCTCCCCACCAGCACTGCTACTGACGTTGCCGATTTCTTGCTCCACGATGTTATTTTGCACCATGGCGCCCCTAGCCAATTGCTCACAGATCGAGGCCGCGCATTTTTATCACGAGTAATCGACGATCTCTTGCGCTTCTCAACGCAGCACAAGTTGACCACTGCCTACCATCCCCAAACAAATGGCCTCACCGAGCGACTAAATCGTACCCTCACGGACATGCTCTCAACGTATGTTCCATCTGACCACCGTGACTGGGACCTGGCGTTACCTTACGTGACCTTCGCGTACAATTCATCGCGTCACGATACCGCCGGTTATTTACCCTTTTATATGCTCTTTGGCCGTGAACCGACGTTACCAATGGACACCCTACTACCGGCTGCTGCCGCGCCGCCTAGCGAATATGCACATGATGCCATCGCTCGTGCCGATCACGCACGTCAGATCGCCCGCTCTAGGCTGTTGGCCTCGCAAGCGACCCAGAAGCGCCTCTATGACAGCCGGCATCACGATGTTCGCTTCTCACCCGGTGCCTTAGTTCTCCTGTGGTGTCCATTCCGTCGTGTTGGCTTATCCGAAAATTATTATCTCGATACACGGGTCCTTACCGAATCGTCCGCCAGGTCACGGACGTCACCCACGAGATTGTTCCCGTCTCTCCGACTTTACCGCCTGCGATAGCTCCCAGTGACATAGTTCACGTCAGCAGACTGAAAGCCTACCGCCCTCCTCCTAACGACAATGTGTGAAGTGCGCCGATACGGCGCTTCCACCGCCGGGGGTAATGCTACGAGACAGACATTCAGCCTGGGGCAGACGACGAAGAAGACGCTTCTCTCTGGTGCTGGTGGCTGTCCACCATCTTGGCTACTGTGTCTCTCCCATACTGTAAATACAGTGTCAATAGTCCCGCCTTGTGTCGTTTTACGTAACAATATATTGGGCGATGGAGTTTTAAAAGGTATTCAACCATAAAAACCCCATTCAGGCTCACTTGTGTTTACAGTGTACATGTGAAAATGCACGTGTGAGCAGGCTATATACCTACTCCCATGCAATAGCTTGTTCGCCTCGTCTTTGCGCTAGAACACTTAAATACGCGCAAAAAGGCGCAATTCCTTTTTTTTTTTCGAATCTTTCGTCGCCCTGCTCCCTCATACGAGAGGGTTGCATTTCCTGCGGCAAGTGCATGGGCCGTTGTGTCTTCAACTGTGTGCGAGCGTGCAGCCGTCATTTGCCTTTACGTCAACAGATTCAGAATTGTACAGAATATTTCACCGCACAGCATAGATATGACATGTGTACGCATTTTAAGTAGTGCGTGCAACCCATTTTTGTTTCACTTACGCCGGTGCAAACAGGAAGCGGCCTTGTACCTCACAGAATCTCGACTGATTGGTGTACTAGTGATGCAGGAATCAACTCCGGTCTTGTTCAGTGCATAGTGCACATAATCAATTTCTCAGGACGCGTGTACTCCGACGAGAACTGTCAGCGCCTGCAACAAGAGTTTACTTACGCTGTACTGCGCACAGCAGTAATCCATGCTTGTCGGCTGTCTGTTTCGTTCATTCTGTTGCGAGTCGGTGCAATTTCACTGCTAGCATCAACCCCTTCGTGTGTACATTTCTGGTTTGGGATTCCACAACACAACAGCAACTACCAGCCTTCCGTAATTGCTGGTTTGGGATTCAACAACCCAACAGTAACTACCAGCCTTCCGTAGGGGCGCAATCGCATACAAGAGACGTTTCGAGCGCAGATCCTGCGCGAGCGCGGCCTAACCGGCACCTCAGGGGAGCGGCGGAAATGTATACCGGAAATTTAGACCACCTGGGGTCTTTAACGTGCACCTAAATCTAAACAGGCCTCGAGCGTTTTCGCCTTCATCTAAAATGCGACTGCCGCATTTGTTGCTTTATTTGTTGCGCATTTGTTGCTTCAGAATGCGGCCGCCACATTCTCGCCCCAAAACCTCAGAGTGTCAAAGCCTTGACATACACCGTGTCAGTTTTTTGCATATGCAGACATGATTCGCTGTAAATTACCAACCCAAACGGAAGCGCCCAAGAATGAAATTGTGAAAGTAGCACCGGTTTCTTGAATAATGTCAGCGCGAAGCGACGAGAACAAAGAGTGGGTAAGTGGGTGGGCTACGCCCCTCGCGGGCCATGCTAACAGACCCGGACCCGAAGAAACAGCGCCTCCTGATCGAACGGGAGATGGCCCGCGGCTACCTGGAGGCCACCGACTGCGCTTGTTCTGAATAAGTTTATTCTCTCTCCTGTGTGTACAGACGAGTCATTGCTTGACATTATGCAAAAGTTAGCAACTTATTTGAAAACGGAACTTCGTACCGAAGATATCGACACAGTACATCGTGTCCCAAGCAAAAATAAAGCTCAACAGAAAATTGTGGTAATGTTTACCTTCATAGCAGTTCGAGAAAAAATAATCAAGAACGCCAAAAAAGATAATTGTCTGCGTCTGCAATTTCAAAATAATGAGTCAATATTAATTATAAACACCTTTGCCATGAGGATACATTCTTCTCGCAAAAGCTCGCCAGGCGAGAAGAGAGAAACATTGGAAGCATGTTTGGGCATACTAGGCCAAACTTTTAATACGGAAAACCGAGAATTCTCGAGTACTGCACATCGCTTCTGAGGACCAGTTGAAGAAGCTAGTTTTGGTGACGCCCGTATCATGTCTTGTTTACCGCACCTCTCATGACGTTTTCAATCAGTGAAGTTGAACGCTTTATTGTAACATTCCAAGTTTTCATGGAAACAGACATACTGCTTTCTTTCTTGGCACAGCACAATTTTACATTTGATGCGATTGGTTTAACGGAAACTTGGTTTAGAAAGGGTGAGCACATTTCTATCCCTGGTCTTGTGAGCAATCCCAGTGTTGCAGCATCGCGTGGTGGTAGTGTGGCTTTACTAAACAAGCAGATGCTACCATTTAGATTTATCCCCGATGTGGAAATAAGTGACAATCTCTCTTTGTTCTTTTACACTCGCGCAGAGTTGTTGGTACAATATACCTAACACCAAGCTCGAGTCTGCCCGGTTTTTTTCAGTCATTGGAATCTACCTTCTCCACCCTAAGTACTAAGAGCCATGGTACTATCACTGTTGCTTGCGCTTTTAACATCGATATTTGCGAAGACACAAATTGTGAATACTCTATTCTGCTGCAGCAATACAGTTTTAAGAACACAATCGTTGAATCCACTAGAATTTCTTCAAGTGCATCTACGACTATAGAGCATGTCTTGCGCAACAGTAATAATATCATGATGGAAAAAGCGCTGCTAAAACGGAGACTTATCAGGAACACAGGACCAAGCGCTAAGTGTTCTTGCTAAGCCTCCGTTTTAGTAGCGCTTTTTTCATCATGAACGTTTGCCAACATGCCCAATTGACAGCTTTCTAAAAGTAATATTTTTTGGCGTATGCTATGTGATCTCGCTGACGTCTTGCGTCGGGAAGGTCATGGAACACGCCTTCCTCAACCGCATAAACCTCGAGGAGACAATCCACACACCATGATTGGTTTCCGCACTCACCTCTCTACACAGGACGCCATGCTACAGCTCAAGGTCCTAGACGCCCAGACCTGGGGCACCAAGGCGATCCTCGGCCTAGATCTAGAAAAAGCGTTCGACAACGTGGCGCACTCCGCCATCTAGCTAGACCAAATCTCACACCTCAACATTGGCGTACGTCCGAGCATACAACTACGTCAGGGACTTCCTCACGGACCGAAAAGCCACGCTCATTGCCGGAGACATGGAAACGGAAGAACTGAGCAGCGAGGGAACGCCGCAGGAACAAATTTTAACCTACCAGTCTCTCGTAACACGTGCGGTCAACGAGTGATTGAGTTTCATGGCGCCAAAATCTGGAATTGAGTATCTCATGAGGGTAAAAATGGCAAACAATTTTCTGTTTTCTGTCAATAAAGACTGTACCTCTCTAAAATTACGTCATTCATTTTTTATCGGTTCACTTCGGAGTTTTTTATAGCATCTGTTTCAACACTTTTAAACAACACTTGCACATAAACTTTTTCTGTTTTATTTTTTTACCAATATACATTACTTGAGCAGAGTAACTTGTTGGGCTTGTCTGTTGAACATAGTAGAAGGCTACAGTGCGGAAGCGACGAAGACAAAGGAGGCACGCAAAGTACAAATACGCAACTCTGACTTTCAACAAAAAAAAAAAAAATTGAAAGCCAGCGCTGCGTATTTACGCTTTGTGTGTCTCCTTTGTCTTCACCGATTCCGCACTGAAGCCTTCTACTAATACATTACTTGCATGTATAATATATTGTTTTTAAGCATGAAATGCTTTTAGCTCCCGTTGTCGGCGACCTTCAAGTGACATTGAGCCAAAATCCAGAGCGGTTACCCGGCCACTCAAACGAGAACATCCAGGAATCGTTGCGACTACAAAACAAGATCATCCGGGCAATCAGTCAAAAGTGAAAAAAATTGTCTCTGGCCCCCAACCCTTTGTACAGGACCGCATTACATACGCTAGTTAGTGCCAAAAAAAGTTATAAAAATATTGCTTCCGAATTCTTCTTAATGTTTGCTCACAATATCACTCAAGCTGTAACTTCTAGTACGCTGAAGTTTTATTTGTCATTTCAAATAGCGGTGTTCAAAAGTCAGATACAAGACACCATACACTTGATTGTCATCTTTTGGCGCTGAGACAGGGTCGCCTGTGCTCTTTTGAATGCCAGCGGTCCGTGAGTTCCGCGGCGCAGGTTTTGCGTCGCCTCGAGAGATGGCGCCACACCTTCAGGCGCTTTTCTTCTAGCTGGGCAGTGCGCTCTGTCTCCCTGGCGTCTTTCGCTACCTGTCGTGCCGCCTTCAGCCGGTCTTCCAGCTGGGCAGCGTTCATAATAACCAGTGCACAGTATGGCGTGCTGCGGTGTGGTGTAGTGGGGTGTGCCGTTGCGAACATGCGCTGCACCCATTTTGACATTGTGGCTAGTATCATCTCCAGCCAATCTGCTTTGCCGGTAGCCATTTCATGCTTACATCTACTCTCGATTATGGGACAGCCAGCAATGTTTTTTTTGTGTTTGTGTGATCGCCTAATTGTTTAGGTTTTATCACTCGGAAGTAACTATTTATTTGTTTATTTATTTAACAATACTGCCGATCTCACAAGAGAACATAGCAGGGAGGACATCCATATACATTCAAAAGAAGTGCAATCAAATCATTTATGCAATGCAAAACGTTGAAGTAATCAATACATGAAGATCACTAGTAACAATGCGACAAATAGCAATGTGACAAATCACGACGAGACTACAAATTATGGCAATTGCAATGGTAGGGTGTGCAATGATGCAATCAGGTTAGCGAAACACAAAATCCGGATACAGGTTAAACAAAATTCCAGAAACTGCTCAGCCTGTACATCCATTTCCACCATAGTTAAGAACATATCTAAAGATGAAGCGTTAGTAATCTAAGGACTAAGTTAGTTCCATTCCCTTATGGTTTGAGGCAATTTGAGTTGGAAGTGTATTCATTAAGTGTTTGAGAGTGCGTGTAGCAAGTTGATCTAGAACGATTGTATATTTGAAATTAGTCTAGACGTGTCACTGTTTAATTAATTGAAACAAAAACTTTACTCTTGCTACTTTTGTCCGACTTTGCGGTATTAATAACCCAGCTTTCTCTAGTACTTCAGTCGGACAATCTGTTACCTTGTATTTATTATAAATGAACCTTACTGCCTTCCTCTGCACCCCCTCCATTCTTGCTATAAGTTCCGTTGTGTAGGGGAACCAAACCATATTGGCGTACTCTAGCACTGATCTAAGAAGCATTTTGTACGCCAACGGATTTGTATCTGGGGGCGCGAGACTAAGGCGTCTTCTCAAAAAGAAAAGCCTCTTTATTGCACTTGAAGTTACATTTTTACCGTGGGTTTTCCATCGAAGATGATGCTTTAAAGTAACGCCTTAATATTTATGCTAATATAATACACGTGCGAGAGGTGTGTCGTTAATAACGTAAATAAAATCAGATAGTTGTTTCTTTCCAGTTACGGTAAGTTTTGCAGATTTCAGAGTATTTAGGGCCATCTGCCACTCCTGACACCAAGAAAAGACAAACTCTAGGGCATTGTTTAGCATATGGTGGTCATCATCAGAATTGATTTCACGGTATAAAATACAGTCGTCAGCGAATAGACGGATGTTAACATGTAATCTGGAAGGCAAATCGTGTATGTATATTAGAAATAAAACAAGGGCCCAATACACTGCCCTGGGGCACTCCCGATATAACAGGTGCGAAAGTGGAATCTTCGTTATGAATATGGACGAACTGCAAGCGGTCAGTCAGATAGTTTGCTACCCATTTAACAATAGGGTTTTCTGCTAATGTACACTGAAGCTTCCTAATTAGTTTTTTGTGTGGTACGCGATGAAAAGCCTTGGAGTAGTCCAATAAAATTAAGTGTCTTTTTTATATTATCTAGACTTTGTGATATGTCGTGGGTTAGTTTTAGTAGCTGCGTGACTGTTGAGAGACCGCGACGGAAGCCGTGTTGATAGGAAGAAAGAATAGATTCCTGTTCGAGGTATGTATTTATGTGTTTAAGCACTGCGAGTTGGAGAAGTTTACATAAGGTCGAGGTTAGGGAAATTGGTATGAAATTAGATACCTCTGATGTGCTACCAGATTTATGCACGGGGATTATTTTAGCAGTTTTCCACTCGGCAGGCAGTGAGCACGTTATTAATTATTTATTAGATACGGCATATATATTTAGCATTCCACTCAGCATATCTCTTAAGAAATATATTAGGTATGTTATCGGGTCCAATCGCTTTCTTCGTGTCAATATCTAACAAAAGGTTTAACAGGCCTGGTTCTGTGATTGTGAGCGGTTCGATAGGCTTTCAGCCACTTGGTACTACGTCCTCAAGTTTTCCATCATCGATGTTAAATACTGACTGAAAATAACTGTTAAAGGAATTTGCAGAGTTTCTATTATCACTGGAAGCGGCGGGGCTGTCATGGTGCTTAGGGTTAAGGTAATTCCAAAATTTATGTGGCGCGCTTTTCAAATAGTTAGGAAGAGTTTTAGAAAAAGTTTTCCTTAGCTGCCTTAATTTTTGAGTTCATATTTGTAATGGATGCCTTAAACGTATGTCTATTTACGTGCAGCTTTAGCTTGAGGGTTTTACGTAGCCTTTTTACTTTTAATTTAGCTAGGATTACTTCGCGTGTTATCCATGGATTTCTTTTCTTTGTTTCTTTTTCGTCTTGATTGACACGTAATTTTGAAGGCTGAAAAATACAATGTCTGTGTATTTTTTCCACAAAGCGTCTATATCTATGGAAACGTCCGTAGTAAGCTCTTGAAATGTAGCGTACTCAAAACTGAGATGGCTGATAATACTGCCGTCATCAGCATTTAAAAAATCATAATACGTGCTACACTTTTCAACGACATGAATAGGGGTTTCTTTGCGGACGGTGCAATATGTTATTTCGTATGTCTTGCAGAATTTGTAGCTTTATGTTTTCAAGTGGAAAGTGATGTCTCAGAAATGTCAGATCAAGAATATTTGATGTAGTGCGTGTGGGCTGGATTTTTAACCTGATTCTGGTTAAAATGCAACATCATAAGACTGATTATTTCAGAGGACATCGATGGGAAAGTGCATGGCTTTCCAATCAATATCGGGTAAGTTGAAGTCGTCCACTAAGATCAGCCGGCCACATGACACATGACGTTGCAAATAGTCATATAGTGAACGGGTAACGCTACAGTCAGATGCGGGACTGCGGTAAACACAGTCCACCATAACCGCGCGCTGGGCCAACGTTAGTTTGTAAAAAATTGCTTCAACATTTTCTACATCAGAGAGCCGTGAAAAGGGATATCTTTATAAATATGGCAACGCCCCCGCCACGTGTCTGTCCTTTCGTACTACTGAATAGTTTGGTGGGGACAATTCAACGTCCAGGATATCATGTGTCAACCATGTTTCTGTCACGACAATGCAATCCGCTTCTAGACTAATTAAGACCGACTCCAGTGAATCTACTTTATTAAAAATGCTACGTGCATTGAAGTTTACGAAACTTATTTCGAATGCTGCAGGATTCGCTGTGGACGCAGCGACTTCGATTCGCCTTGCTGGTTTTTTTTTCGAGCTAAGGATGGTCGACTGTGTATTTAATGGTACCACATCATTTGGACTCTCATCCCAGCAGTACAGTTCACCGTTAATTCTCAGTTTGCCTCAAGTTAAAGAAACGCTCTCTCCAGAAGCTTCCTTTTTTTTTTGTTTTACCGTAGTGCCAGTTTTTTTTTTTTCTAATTTCTCGAATACGGGCTGAGAAATCTTCACTTATTGAATAATCGGTTCCTTTCAACCTGCGACAGCTCTTCAACACCCTTGTCTTATCTCGAAAGTCGGCAAGTTTCATGATTACCGGTCGTGTTCTTTTTTTTTTGGCTTCAGGTTCTTCAAGTCTGTGAATTCTTTCGAAAGTAACAGGCTCCAATTTGAGAATGCTTTTAACGATTGTTTCATTTATAACTGCTTAAAGAGGAGTCGTCACTTTCTTTTTCATTCTCAGGGAGACCATAAATGATAAGATTAGATCTCCTGGAACAATTTTCCAGATAGTCCAGCTTAAGCTCGAGGGCATTTATAGTTTTCACCAAACTAGCCAATTCATTCATACAAGTAGTTACGTTTCCATCTAATGTCATCAGCAATTCCAGCTTGAAATCAATTGCGGTTCATCGTTCTTGCTTGATTTCTTTCAGGTCCTCAGCAATCAATCGCAGTTGCTTCAAAATAGTAGCAGTATCAGGACCGGGGTTAGTTTCAATGTCACCACATAATAACAATAGCGTTTTGTTAAATGAAACGCCAACGCATTCACACAGCAGCTCAGCAAGCAGCTTTGGGTACGGCAGCACAACCAAAAACACATTATTTGACCGATAACATTTGTCATAACGTTTTCTCACCTGCGTAAAGAAGGTGAATGGTTAGGCGGATGCATTCTGGTGGTCCTACCGTGCCCTTGGACATACAGTACATTTAGTACATATGTACTAAATTTTGCTGCTGCATAGTCAATGGTCATAGTGTGGGCCCGTAATCAATATGTATATTAACATGGGCCCACGCTAGCCTTTGACTGCGGGCACAACAGTTTTTGTGCAGATTCATGTACGAATTAGTAATATATTAAATGAATGAGCGAATGAATGAATGAATGAACCATGGGAAGCAGCGAAGTTTGATTCTTTTATTGCGATAGCAGTTATATGGACAATCAAAGCGGATTTCTGCCGTCGCCGTCGCCGTGAGGTCCCGTATGACGTCAAAGCGTGCGAGAGACGCACGCTTTCATGGGGAGCGAGCGCACGGCGGAGAGCAAACGCGCGTTCTTCGCCGTGCTCCTGAAGGGCTGCAGAATTAAGCGTCTCTTTCCTCCATTACAATCACCATATATATAGAGCTATAGAGAGCAAACGCGCGTTCTTCGCCGTGCTCCCTGAAGGCTGCAGAATTAAGCGTCTCTTTCCTCCATTACAATCACCATATATATAGAGAGCAAACGCGCGTTCTTCGCCGTGCTCCCTGAAGGGCTGCAGAATTAAGCGTCTCTTTCCTCCATTACAATCACCATATATATAGAGAGCAAACGCGACTTCTTCGCCGTGCTCCCTGAAGGGCTGCAGAATTAAGCGTCTCTTTCCTCCATTACAATCACCATATATATAGAGAGCAAACGCGACTTCTCGCCGTGCTCCCTGAAGGGCTGCAGAATTAAGCGTCTCTTCCTCCATTACAATCACCATATATATAGAGAGCAAACGCGCGTTCTTCGCCGTGCTCCCTGAAGGGCTGCAGAATTAAGCGTCTCTTTCCTCCATTACAATCACCATATATATAGAGAGCAAACGCGACTTCTTCGCCGTGCTCCCGAAGGGCTGCAGAATTAAGCGTCTCTTTCCTCCATTACAATCACCATATATATAGAGAGCAAACGCGACTTCTTCGCCGTGCTCCCTGAAGGGCTGCAGAATTAAGCGTCTCTTTCCTCCATTACAATCACCATATATATAGAGAGCAAACGCGCGTTCTTCGCCGTGCTCCCTGAAGGGCTGCAGAATTAAGCGTCTCTTTCCTCCATTACAATCACCATATATATAGAGAGCAAACGCGCGTTCTCGCCGTGCTCCCTGAAGGGCTGCAGATTAAGCGTCTCTTTCCTCCATTACAATCACCATATATATAGAGAGCAAACGCGACTTCTTCGCCGTGCTCCCTGAAGGGCTGCAGAATTAAGCGTCTCTTTCCTCCATTACAATCACCATATATATAGAGAGCAAACGCGACTTCTTCCGTCGCGCGAAAGGCCCTCGGGGGACGAGAGGGAGGGGAGGCGAGGCGACGTTTAGCTGCGGCACCAATGCATATTATATAAAAACGTTGCGAGGCGAGAAGGTGGTAAAGACTACCGACGCTGCTCGACGAGTGTCTCGTTCTGATCTCGTCGAAAACCTCCGAGCCGCCCCCAGAGGCACCGGCAACAGGCGCGTGTTCGGTGCGAACGCAGGCAAAGCGCCGACGTCTTCGCGTTGCTGGTGCTGCTGCATGTCCAAGTTTATACAGCTAATAAAGCTATTATCCTTACTCCGTATAATTTGCTACCGCAATTGATGCTTCGCCTTTCGGGTGAAACTGCGACATTTTTTTTTTTATGTGCGCCGCGCGCTGATGCATCTGCAGCATAACTTTTTGCAATTCCACAATTATGCGCGGGTGTTCTGTATCATGCTCTTTTGCAATGGTGTAAGCCTCTTCTATTGCGTATACTAAAGCTGCATGGCTATGCAAAAGCTGATATTTCCTAACGAGTAGCGGGGCTTGAGAATCGCTTACCCATTAACGTCTTTGTGAGTATATACGTTTTATTGCAAAGAGAACTACCTTGGTTGACGGACTACTACGAGTTAATTTGTATACTGATTGTTCCCTGTAAGCTGGGATCATATAACACTGCTGCGTAACTTTGATCACTGCATGAGATATACTTTAAATTCAGTACTCTTAGGGCCAAAAGGAAGATATGATTATGAGGCACACTGCACTCCGAATTAATTTTAACCACGTGTTTTTTTTTTTTCTTATGCGCACCGAACGCACGAGCGGCTGGTAATCCACCCCGTGTCCTTTGGGGGGTACCGTCATCTGCCTTGCTTGCATTTCTGCAACCCTACGCGACAGACAGACAGACAGACAAACAACTTTATTAAATAGGTCCTGAGAAGCCCTGCCCTAGGGCAGAGCTGGCGAGCCCCGTAATTCCAGGTCACAAACGGCATGAGCGTAATCAGCGTGAAATAGCATTCTCGACGAGAAAGTAGCGGGTGCAGCTTTTTCAAGCAAGGAAACGCAAGCCAGGCAGATGACGATTATTGGTGTGGGACAAGATAAGCCCGAAAATGTGCAAACTTTTTAAGAGTGCAGCCGCAAAGGCACAATGGCGGTATTTGAATGCCGTCTTGATGCTCAGTGTAAATGTGTGTCAATGTTAGTAATTTAGCTCCGATTAGTGACCACTTGGCTTTACACGCAATCCCCGGTATTAAGGTAAAAATATATTAGGTGCGAAGCACCTTATGCGCTCGGGCTGTCAGCGTCTTCAGTCGTCTTCGTCACGGTAAATCACGCGCAATCACGCGGTGGGAGACGCAATCACGCGCTCTGCGCTCGGGCTGTCGGCGTCTCCTGTCGCCGTCGTCACGGTAATGTCGGCGTCTCCTGTCGTCGTCGTCACGGTAAAGCAAGCGGCTCGTGCTCGCGCTCGGCACGCGCTCGTGCCACGGCTCCCGTGGTCGTCGTCGTCGTCTTCTTCCACAGCTGGCTGCGTTGCCGCTCATCCTTCCAGCGTAGAATTTCTCTTCTGTCGTCGTAATGGGGAGGCCGCGTTTACGGGGTTATGAGCTATTGCTTAAGGCAGTATGAGCCCATTAGCGGTGCATCACTGCATGCTTCACACCTCCCCAAGTTTCACGTTTATAGTGGAGCTGCATTTCGCTCAATGGGTCATTTGACACTTCCGCATATATATATATATATATATATATATATATATATATATATACATACATATTGGATTGTGGAGAAGCCAAACTGGACGCGAGACGTCTACTTGCCAGTACTGCTTTGCCAGTAGGAGTATTTATTGCGATAGGCGCATTTCTGGCCCGCACCGTCAAGGTTAGGTTCCGCGCCCACCCGGATACCACCTTGAAAGTGATCTGCGGCGGGGGCACAGACCTCACTGCGCTGTTTTCGCAGCTTAGTTCGCCTTGATGCGACCGGCGGGACGAAGGTCAATTCGCTCGCTGCTGCTTCCGCGCTTACTCACTACAGCGTTTTGACAGCGCGTTTCCGCGGTCATCGAGTGACATGCGTTCATGTTTGCTTGTGCGTGCGAGACACCTTGCTTGTTAATTTAGTTAGAATGCCTGTGTTTACAAGTTTATTCGGCCCATAAAACTACTAACCTTACTTCGCATAGCTGTCCACTAGTTTTCTATCACAATCGATGCTTCGCCTTTCGGGCGAAACTGCAACTTTTTAAAATTGTTATCTTATTCCGTGCATGTTCGCCTTATCTTGTTTCTTAAGCGCTTGGTGATGGTTATATATGGTGTTTAATGCGCAAGGACGAGAAATGACCAAAGTGCGCCGTGGGCGTTGCATGATGGGAACGATGTTCAATATGTATTGCTATGGAAAATGTAACTTGGTTGTACAATGACCTAGGATTACTGGCTGTATAAGTCACTAAAAATATGCACTGCTAAAATTATAAGACCACGTCATGGACGTTTTTACTAAAATACGTAGGTTGGGTAATGAAAGGTTAAAACTTAAATCTTTCCCTACCATGGGTTTCGAAAATGTCTTTTTGTATGTTACGGCAGATGTGTTTTTTCTTTTTCTGAAGCAACCACCGCACTCAATAATTCATGTAATACATAAACAGACAGCAAAATGAATGCACTTTTCACGCATTAAAGTTTTATTAAGGAGATATATGTCATAAAAAGATATAAATTGGTAAAATCAAGATTGTGCGATAAAATTGCACAATATTTGTAAAGACATGCTTGAATCTTCTAAGAAAAAGTGTTACGAAAATTATGAGATATGTAAAATGTACTGACGTCTATGAGGCACCATCTCCGAAAAAATCAACATTTTTAATTGAACTGGTATTTAGCTACAAAACCTTAACCGCAAGCACTACAGTTGGGCGTGCCGGGCTGCGGCCGCCAATGTTCCGGGCTGGTTTGCGTCGTCGCCGCTTTCAGACTCGAAGTCCGACGAAAAATCGGCGTCCTCTGACTTGCTGCTATTCGATGTATCGATAAGATCAGCCGCAGTGGAAGCGGAATCGCGGTATTTGTGATCTCCCGAAGCGCGCGCGCTGCTTCCGGAGCCGGGCATTTTTGCGTTCTGCTTTGACGATCGCGAAAATTTGGAGCGCGTTTAAAAATCAGCGCCTCGCGGGAAAAAAAAATCGAACTGCTTAGAAAACTAACATATAGTTGTCCTCCTTCACGTCCGATAGCGCAGTATGTCCGTGAGCGGCGCGGAAGGTCTCGAAAGCGGCGTTTCAAACCACCGATAGAGGGCTAACCATGCCCATTGGGCGCAGTACGGAAAGAGTAAAGAACAGCTGTGATCGCTGACGTAGCACTATAGCTTTGCCGTAGCCACTGAGTACAAGGTCCTGGAAGCCGGGCATCATGGGCGCCATCATCGTATCTGAAGTCTCAATGTAGAGGCCATGCAACGACTTAATTTTTCTGAGAAACTATTTCTATTCCTTCCTGGCCGTCGAGAAAGAACTTAACTGTTTTGTTACTGAAGTATGCACTGTTCTCCGCCCCTTCCCCCCCCCCCCCCCCCTCAAAATAGTTCGCTAGTGAGGATTCTCATGCCTGCGTATAAGGTTAGAGTCCTTCTATACTTTATTTCTTCTA
Organism: Dermacentor silvarum; assembly: GCF_013339745.2. NCBI lineage: Eukaryota > Metazoa > Arthropoda > Arachnida > Ixodida > Ixodidae > Dermacentor > Dermacentor silvarum. Next base: position 258,605,811 of record NC_051155.1, read on the forward strand.
AATATTGAATCTATATAGAACTTGGAGGGGCACTTAGCCCCCCTCCGCACTTATTACAGGCCTGTGCGTGCTTGTCAGAAGGTACGAATGTGTTCCCTAGATGTGACCTATTTTAGCCTACACACCCTTGCTTCTAATCACTTTGCTTGCTTTTCTGTTGGACATTATTTGAGGCTGCTCTAATTTTAATTATCTATCCCGTGTGTTCTGCTATCTTCTGAGTGATTTGCGCAGGAATGGTTTTAGGTACGGGGGCTGCACAATCAATTCCTGTAGATGTGACTGATGAGGCTTTAGGATCGGAAAGCTGTTTCCTGCGATACATCAGTAACCCAGCACAATGCTATTTTCTCAATTCAGGCTTGGGCCATGCATATAGGTGCATGTATAATTAATTGAGTCCTGTTTCTTTGTGTTATTTAGGTGCCCATTGCCCGTACTGCGATCAGAAGGTCGATCTATGTTATGGCCTCATGCATCTTTGTTGTATCGCACCAGACTTGTATCGCGGCATATCTTACATGGGAAAGTACAGGCCTCTAGTGCTGATTCATTAAGCCTTTATATCATATCCCCAGTCCGCTCGGCATAGTAGCTTCACTATATTCATGTATCCCAGGCACAGTAACTTGGGACACTGAAATGAAGCACCATGCCTAGAAATGTGTGCTCAGTGCTCACAAGAAGGAGCTGCCCTAGCAGTTTTATTTCAGGTTGAGAAGCGATATAATAGTCCTCTTTTTCTAGAGAGCAAAATATATCTACTTTTGCGGGTGTTAAACTTGTAACCACTTTTGTATGTCCATCTTGACCACTTGTTGACAGCAAGTAAACCTGCCGCCCTCAGTTGCCTGACTACAGGATGAAAAGCCAGTTTGGACGTCATATGCATGTTCTAAAACGTGGCTGAAGCCATTGTCATGTCGAGTGTGTTCATTTCCTTAATAAAAAAAAATATGAGAGCTTTTTTCTATTGCCGGATAAGACAATGGAAGAGTGAGCCCTTAACAGCTTCGTTGTAAAAACTGTCAGTCCTTCCACTGGGGTGGAGATGGAAGACCAGCGAAGCTGCACGTATATATGGTGGGAATTATGTATTTCCAATTATGACTTATAAGATGTGATGGTGTAATTGGTTATTTGAACTATTAAAGAATGAGAAATATATATGATCCGGTGGCTTTCATTTATTTAGTGACCACAGGGATCATGGCCTTATGTTCACTACGGTACACCGCCATAGGGTGTACGGCAAAGATTGGCACGTTCTTCATAAATATAACATCAACGCTGCGCGCGTTCGGTGCGAACGCGAGCAAAACGCCGTCGCCGTCGACAACAGTTGTGCGCGTTGTATGTGTGACCGCACACAAGTGCTGTCCAAACGCTGCCTACGTGACGGAACGGCTAAATGCCGTTGTCGACACTGTTTGGGGAGAGGTGGGCGAGAGCCCAGAGAGAGTCCGCGGCACAGGCGGCAGAGGCCGGCGGGGCTGCGGGCATGCGCCGCAGTGGGAGAGCGGGCACGCACAATCTAAGGTGCCTCGGTGCGCCGCCTGGCTACTCCTGACGGTCAAGGGCTGTGTAATCGATCGACCTTCACCCTCTTTTCTGTCTCTTTTCTTTCTTCTTTTCATCCCCCGCCCCTTCCCCCAGGCGCTGAGTCGTGCTCCCTAAAGGACAGCAGAAAATAGCGCCTCTTCCTCTTTACAACCACAGTCTGTCTCTCTCTGCCGTCCTCGCCCACCGCTCCCCTTCCACTGGGAAGTCGCGTTTGCTCTCCGCCGTGCGCTCGCTCCCCGTGAAAGCGCGCGTCCCTCGCGCGCTTTCACTTGCACATACAGCATACGGCCAATGAGTCTTTATTGCGATAGCAATTATATGGACACTTCAACCGGATTTCTGCCGTCGCCGTCGCCGTGAGGTTCCGTATGAATTCCAAGGGCGATAAAATCGTCGCCGCGCGCCGTATGCGCGAGCGAAAGCGCGCGGGGGCCGCGCGCTATCAACGAGAGCGAACGCACGTCGGAAAGCAAACGGGACCGTCGCGCGAAAGCCCGTGGGAGTATGGGAGGAAGGAAGGAAGGGAGGGAGGGAGGGAGGGAGGGAGGGGGGGAGGGAGGGAGGCGGGGCGACGCTGTGCTGCTTCACCAAATTCTTATCTTGCAACCGGGCGCAAGGGGAACTGGCCACTCAATCTCCCACGCGAAAGCAAGAAAGCAGGAAGGCAGCGCGGGAGGGAGGGAGGAGGCAGCTTCTCCTCTGCAGAACTCCTCTGCACTTTGCCCGGCGGTGGCGATTGCCCGCACCGTCTCGTATCTCCACACGGCTCTGACCTTTGTATGCGCTGTGCATTCGCCGCTAAGTTTCCGTTAAGCGATAGACCGCGCGAACCTTCGCCCCCTGCTCCGGCTGCGCTTGCTGCCAGCGTTTTGACAGTCGTCTGCGGTCATTCAGTGCGATCTATTCATGTTTGCTTGTGCGCGCTGACACCACGATTGTTCATTCAGTTAGTAAGCGAATGTGTCTAAGATTATGCAGCCGATAAAACTACTATCCCTACTCCGAATAGCTCTCTACTAATTTGCTATCGCAATCGATGCTTCGCCTCTCGGGCGAAACTGCGACATTTTTTTTTCTATTGCCGGACGTGACCATCGAAGAGTGAGCCCTTAACAGCTTCGCTGTAGAAGTGTATATTTCAATACTTGTTCCCTGAGGAACGTCGGTATCTGGGAAAGTGCGTTCCCAACTCTAACACGGAAAGCGGTGTTTGACAAATAATTTTCTATTGTTTAGCATAATTACCGCGGATTCCAATATGTCTTGCAAGATACTGTAGCACCAAGTCGTGTAATGCGCCCTTTTATATTGCCACCTGTAGGTAGTGGGTCGAGGGCAAGAGTGGGTCGAGCTCAAGAGAAGAAGGAAGACCGCGCGCTCCTTCTCTGCTCGAGCCAGCTCCGACGGTCGCGTCTTCCAAGAGCCAGCTGCTCTACGTTTGTTAAACCTTCAGGGCTACTTCTCGAGGCTCGTGACAAACTGGTGGAGGTGCTGGGTAAGCGTCTTCACGGATGTTGCAGACCCCTCCAAGGATCCGCGCTACGAATCCAGTGCCTGTCGACACTCCCGTGCATCGGGCCAGCCGCAGGATCAGGGGACTGTCTCCAGAAGTCGTCAACGCTACAGTTCCCACCACATCAACCGGTATGGCCAGCGCTTCTCTTCAAACCGCCCCAACCGGTACGGGAAGCACGATGTCGAACCGTTACACACTTGAGAGCCCACGGATCCCGAAGACGTTTCATGGCACAGTGTTCAAAGACTTCGAAGACTGGATGGTCGACTTCGAGCGCGTGGCCTCCGTGAACGAATGGAACGAAACGGAAAAACTCAGGCACGTCTACTTCTACCTGGAGGATAGCGCGCGTACGTGGTTTCAGAACCGCGAGGAGCAACTGACGTCGTGGCGCGAGTTTTGTCGGCAGCTCTTGGAGACCTACACCAGTGCTGATCGCCACGAACGAGCGGAACGAGCGATTCAGGCCCGCGTCCAGTTGCCAAACGAAACTGTGACTGAAACGTGACCACGTACAAACGAAACTGTGACCACGTACGTCGAAGACATGACGCGCCTCTTCCGACGAGCGGATCAATGGATGACGGAGGAGAAGAAGTTACGTCATCTGATGCGCGGGGTCAAGGAGCAACTCTTCGCTGGCCTCGTACGGAGCCCTCCGAAGACTGTCACGGAGTTCTTGTCCGAGGCCGTGACCATGGAAAAGATGCTTCTGCACCGCTCGAACCTATATGAGCGGCAAGCGAACAGCATGTCTACTGCTGACATTTTCGCGGCCATAGCAAGCAACGGTGACTCTCTGCGAGAACTCATCCGCTCTGTAGTGCGTGAAGAGTAGCAAAAGGCCGCCGTAACACCTCAACCTACGGTAAGCTGCATAGCAAGCATTATAAAGGACGAACTGCACCAGGCGCTCCGTGACACCTTGCCTCCTGCTAACGCCGCGCCAGCACCTCCTGAGTACCCCCGTGCGACCTACGCGGAAGCCCTGAAGCGCCCTGCTTCCTCTCCGCCGCTGTTCGTTCGTGCTCCTCCTACGGTTTCAGTTCAGTCGGCGCAGCCGATACCATACTGCAACGCTGGGTACACGACGCCGCCCGTTGTTCATGCCGTTCCATTTGCCCACCATTCGGAGCAAGCGGTTCACTACGTCGACGACAGACGCCCGCCCCCTCGGAAGTCGGATGTTTGGCGCACACCCGATCATCGGCCTCTGTGCTTCCACTGCGGTGAAGCTGACCACCTGTACCGCCAGTGCCCATACCGGCGCCTTGGGATTCGCGGCTTTTCCGCATACTCGCCGCCGCCCCGATACGGCCAGCGACCCTGGGACGTTGAGGACTACCTCTCTCAGCAGCGCTTGCCACTGCCTGCCAGGCGGCAGTCGCGATCGCCGTCTCCGAGACGATTTTCGCCTCCGGCCCAGCGGTATTCTCCCGAGCGATCGATCAGTCCCCGCCGGGAAAACTAACTGAGGTGATCCTTGGGGGCGAGGTCGCTGACGGTCGAAGCGCTGAAGACCTCCGACGGACGCATTTAAGGAAACCTACCGATCCGACATCACCTGCAGCTGAACGTGACGACCGGCTTTCGCTCGATATACCAGTGACTATTGACGGTTATGCCGTTAGTGCTTTAGTGGACACCGGCGCAGACTACACGATACTAAGCGGGAAAATAGCAACGCAGCTGAAGAAAGTGATCACGCCCTGGCATAACTCGCAGATTCGGACGGCTGGCGGCCACGTCGTTACTCCACTGGGCGCCTGCACGACTAGAGTGGAGATTCAGGGATCTACATTCGTAGCGAGCTGCCTTGTCTTGCGCGAATGCTCCCGCGACGTTATTCTTGGGGTTGACTTCCTGCAGGAGTACGGCGCGATTATCGATCTGCAAGAGCGTCGTATCACTTTCTATGCCGAACGAGCAATCGACGTGCAAGACGGCCAACGGCGCGACGACGTACTTCGTGTTTCTGCAGACAGTGTAACGCTTCCTCCACGAGCCAGTGTCCTCGTCGACGTCACATGCTGTGGCTTACGCGATGGCGAAGCGGTGCCCGAAAGTAACTTGGAACACCTACTGCAGCAAGGTGTTTGTGTGGCTCGAAGTGTTATACAGATTCGTGCTGGTCATTCGCAATTGCTTGTTACCAACTTTAGCTACGAGCACCGACACCTGTTCCGCGGCACTTCGTTAGCGTTTGCAGACGCAGTAGCAAACGTTAACAACTGTTCCATGTCAGAAGTAGTGGAGACAGCAGACACGTCTCTGGGCCATCTCGACATCAATTCTGAACTGTCCACCGATAGCCAGACAGCACTGCGCAAGCTCTTGCTTGAATTCAGGACCAGCTTCACACATTCTTCCAAGGTACGCCAGACTTCCATCACTAAACACAGGATCATCACGTACGAAGACGCACGCCCGATACACCAGCAGCCTTACCGCGTGTCGGCAAAAGAACGCGAAGCCATACGTACGCAAGTCCGGGAGATGCTTGACGATGGCGTCATCGAACCTTCCAACAGCCCGTGGTCGTCTCCGGTCGTTCTTGTCAAAAAGAAAGACGGAACGCTACGCTTCTGTGTCGACTACCGCAAGCTCAACAACGTGACTAAAAAGTACGGGTACCCGCTGCCGCGTATCGACGACTCGTTAGACAGACTACGGCGTACCCACTATTTTTCTTCTCTCGATTTAAAAAGCGGGTACTGGCAAATCGAGGTAGACGAACGCGACCGCGAGAAAACAGGCTTTGTGACTCCAGATGGGCTCTATGAATTTCGAGTGCTTCCTTTTGGCTTGTGTTCAGCCCCGGCTACTTTCCAGCGAATGATGGACACTGTCCTTACTGGACTGAAGTGGCAGGCCTGTCTTGTGTACCTGGATGATGTGGTCATCTTCTCTGAAACGTTCGAGCAGCATCTTCACCGCCTAAGGAGTGTGCTAGAAGCCATCCGATCGGCAGACCTCACACTTAAGCCCGAAAAGTGCCACTTTGGTTACGAAGATCTCAAATTCCTCGGGCATGTAGTAAGCGCCAAAGGGGTCCGACCCGATCCAGACAAGCTTGCCGCTGTGGCCGCGTTTCCAGCTCCTGCCGATAAGAAGGCCATCCGGCGATTCCTGGGTTTGTGCGCCTACTATCGCCGGTTTATTAAAGGCTTTTCGAAGATAGCGGAACCCCTGACACGCCTTACAAGGGACGATACGCCATTTGTGTGGCATAATGAGCAACAGGCGGCTTTTGCTGAATTACGACAGCGCCTGCAGTCAGCACCCGTTCTTGCACATTTTGAAGATGATGCTGATACTGAGGTGCATACCGATGCCAGCAGCATTGGCCTTGGCGCAGTGCTCGTCCAGCTTCAAGATGGAGTGGAAAGAGTTGTAGAAGGGACGTGACGGCGGCTGTACTAGCCGTGCCGTCGTCCCTGATCAGAAGGGCGAAGGCGGCGAGCCGAGCGACGGGGCTGCGACGACCAGCGTGGCTGGCTTTTGGAACGACACTGCGCGTGCCGAGCTTGCGCCTCGAGCACGCGCTGCGCTTCTTTATTTTTCTCTTTCTTTGATAGCCGGCGCCAAGGCACCAGCTGAGAGCGCCGAACAAAGCGCTCCGCGCTGCGGCGTCGGTGGGCGCTACAGGGCCCCCCGCCCAGACGGAACGTCGAAATGGCGATCCAGTGAAACCGCGTTTCGAAAGAGTGTCCGTGGACAGTCCAAGTCGTTAACGTGAAGGACATCGAGTTGCCGCGCAGAGCTCAGGCGGGCGGCACTGGGAGCTCCGCAACGGACGAGGCACTCGCTGAACGGACGCTGTTGGGAGGGGCGCGTCCAGCCGGCGATAGAATCGGCACATGCGTCTTGAGGAAGGAGGAACTGGTAGGCCTTTGAGGCGAATGACGCGTCGACGGTACCAGTGCGAGCCTTGCCGGTGGCGTATGAGGGACCGCACCGCTGCATGGCGTGTAGGGTGCGCGCACGAGCGATGCAGTCGAAGCCCTGGACGGGCCACGACGCTTGCATTGCATGTGGACGTGGCACAACCTGTTGGGAGGCGACAACGATCCCATGCGTCCGGCGATGGGGTGCTTTGCGAGGAAGCCACGGACTGGCAGGAAAAAGTGGGGTCAGGGCCTGCATGAGCGTCCGGTGGTTCGTTGAGGACGCCTGACGTGGGATGCAGCGGGGGTCGCAGAAGGTCGTCGTGACCCACGTCCGCAGTGGCGTTAACCGGCAGAGTCGTAGGCAGTGGGATCGGTGCGGTGCCGAGCTCGCGCGCCGGCACGGAGACCGCCTCAGCGGACCGCGTGGACGGGTCGGGTGTCGTTGTTGGAGGAGCAATGACGTTGGAGACAGACCCGATGGCGTGGGGCACGGTAGCCGGCGTTGGGTCGGCGATGTCTCCACTGTCGCCTGTCACCGTTGGGGGCGAGAAAGGCGATGACGTGGCTGGTGTCATGGTCGTGACGATATCCTCGGCGACAACATTGTGCGCGTACTCGCACGAAAGAGACCCCTGGAGAGAGCCGGAGGCCGGGGACTGTGCGGTAGCGCATCGGGTGGTCGCCGAGACGGTATCGGGGCAAGTCGAGGGAGGAAGGCTTGCCTGATGGTGGCGAACGGGCGCAGGAGCAGACGCGTCTGGTGCTGGCGGTGAGGGCGCTGGCAGAGATGACGCGCGCACCGCGCGGTCTACCTCTGGAAGAGGGTGGTAGACAGCGCCGAAGAAGTCGAGCACGCGCTGCCGCAGTCCGTCGTACGGGCGCGGGCCAGGCGATGGAACGCCGAGGTGGAGCTGGAGAGCAAGCGGCAGGACGTCGAGGAGTACCGCGTGCTTGAACTCCTGGATCCAGATGTGGTTCAGCTCCAGAGCCGCCTCGAACTGAGCGAACCATGCGCCGACGTAGCTGGACGAGAACGGCGGCAGTGGTGGGTCGAACTGCGGCTCCGGCCAGTGAGCCATGGCAGCGTGTCGCTCGGTGGAACGCGTGTTCTCCCGGGTCACCAATGTAGAAGGGACGTGACGGCGGCTGTACTAGCCGTGCCGTCGTCCCTGATCAGAAGGGCGAAGGCGGCGAGCCGCGCGACGGGGCTGCGACGACCAGCGTGGCTGGCTTTTGGAACGACACTGCGCGTGCCGAGCTTGCGCCTCGAGCACGCGCTGCGCTTCTTTATTTTTCTCTTTCTTTGATAGCCGGCGCCAAGGCACCAGCTGAGAGCGCCGAACAAAGCGCTCCGCGCTGCGGCGTCGGTGGGCGCTACAGAGTTATAGCGTATGCCAGCCGCTCCCTGTCCCGCTCCGAGGCGAATTATTCGACTACGGAGAAAGAGTACCTCGTGGTCGTGTGGGCGATCATAAAGTTTTGCCCCTATCTCTATGGTCGTCCCTTCAATGTAGTGACGGACCACCATGCCCTCTGTTGGTTGGCAAGCATGCGCGACCCTTCAGGACGACTGGCACGGTGGAGCTTGCGGCTACAGGAATTTGACATCACCATCGTTTATAAGTCTGGCCGTAAGCATGAAGACGCTGACACGCTGTCCCGCGCACCCATTGATCCTGCCAGTCAGGAAACAGAGGATGATGACGGCTTCCTGGGCGCCATTAGTTCGTCGGACTTGAGCAGATGGCAGCGTGACGACGCTGAGATTAGACCGATCATCGATCATTTAGAGGGCCGTGACACAACTATACCACGCCATCCGTCCGCTCGCTGACGTCCTTCTGTCTGCGAGACAACGTGCTTTATAAGAAGAATGCTCGTTCGACCAGCCGTGCTTACCTCCTGGTGGTTTCAAGGGACATGCGCGACGACATCCTCTTCGCTTGCCATGACGAACCGACATCTGGTCATTTAGGCTTTTCACGAACACTCGCTAGAGTAAGCAAAATGTACTATTGGCCCGGGCTTTCGGCAAGCGTCAAACAGTACGTTAAAGGCTGTCGTGAATGTCAGCGCCGCAAGACACCATCTGTTAAACCGGCTGGCTTACTTCAGCCAATTGAAGCACCTCACACGCCTTTCGACCAAGTCGGCATGGACATTCTCGGACCGTTTCCGCTCTCGGCCGACGGCAACAAATGGGTGATCGTCGCGACTGATTATTTAACACGCTATGCTGAGACGCAGGCGATCCCACGAGCCACGGCCTCAGAGGTAGCGCAGTTCTTCATGCGCCACATCGTCTTGCGTCACGGTGCTCCCTCCACTTTAATAACAGACAGAGGGACAGCATTCACAGCGCAGCTTATGGACGAGGTTTTTGAATTGAGCAACAGCAGGCATCGCAAGACGACCGCGTACCATCCGCAGACCAACGGACTTACCGAGCGACTGAATAAGACGGTCACAGACATGCTCGCAATGTACATCGACGTTCAACACAAAACATGGGATCGGATCTTGCCTTACGTGACCTTCGCGTATAACACCGCCGTGCAAGAGACGACGCGCTTCACGCCCTTTCGCCTTCTCTACGGTCGCGAAGTCCAGACGATGCTGGACGCTACGCTGACCTATTGACAACTGACGCCGAGGAATTTGCAGAGCGTGCTGAGGAAGCTCGGCAGCTCGCGCGGCTGCATATCGGCCAGCAGCAGCAGGCAGACGCACGACGCTACAACATCCGCCACAGGGACGTGTCCTACAACCCCGGGGACCTAATTTGGTGTGGACCCCCGTTCGCCGTCGTGGCCTCTGTGAAAAGCTGCTGAGCCGGTATTTCGGTCCGTATAAAGTGCTCCGCCGCGTCAGTGACGTAAACTACGAAGCTGTTCCGGACACAACATTGCAGACCCGGAGTAGGACACAAAGACAACCGACCTCAGACATAGTTCATGTTGTGCGCATGAAGCCGTACATTGCGCGTCCGTAACTTTTTCTTGTGTTTTCGTTTTTTTCTCTCATTCCCTTCTTTGTTTCTACTTTTCATTTATCTTTGGGAGCTTGCTTCTTCGTTCATTGACTGTGCCGGCGTGACGGCTACATTTTTTTTGTGTACTTTCGCTTTGCCTGCCTTCTTCTTCTTTGTCTTCTACGCCTTTTTTTAGCATCGAGGTGATGCTTTTGTTCGGAAGGGGGGATATTGCCACCTGTAGGTAGTGGGTCGAGGGCAAGAGTGGGTCGAGCCCAAGAGAAGAAGGAAGACCGCGCGCTCCTTCTCTGCTCGAACCAGCTCCGACGGTCGCGTCTTCCAAGAGCCAGCTGCTCTACGTTTATTAAACCTTCAGGGCTACTTCTCTAGGCTCGTGACAATATGTAGTGTGAAGAAGAAGACGCGCCTCCGTCCAGCGGCATCGCCAACGCTCGGCCCGCTCTGCTCGCGCTGTTGGTCGCTGGTGTCTTTTGGAGACGGTGCTCCACGCTGCCTCGCCGTTCTTGGAACTCGTAGCGTCCTTGAAGGACACCGCCAATAAGCCTCTTCTCAGTTGGTGGAGGTTGCTGGAATTCCCCCGCCGCTTGCACCCTGGAGCTTCGAACCCGAACGCTTCCGCCCATCATGACCGACAACACAGACTCGCCGGCGCCTGCGCCCCAGCCCGTCATCTGCACCGGGGTTCCTCGGCAACGTGATCCGAAGGTCTTCAGCGGTACAGATGAAACGGACGTGGAGGACTGGTTTACGTCGTACGAACGGGCGAGCGCGCATAACAAGTGGGACGACGTCACGAAGTTGGCTAACGTCATATTTTATCTTACTGGCGTTGCCCAACTCTGGTTCCATAACCACGAAGTCGACATCCCAACATGGTCAACTTTCAAGACGTCTTTCACTCAAGTGTTTGGTCGACCTGCTGTGCGCAAACTACGCGCTGAACAGCACTTGCGAGCCCGTGTACAGCAGACTGGTGAAAATTTCACTAACTACATTGAAGACGTCGTCGACCTTTGTAAGCGTGTCAACGCCACCATGCCCTAAGCTGATGAAGTTCAGCAGATTCTCAAAGGCATCGATGACGGCGCATTCCAGATGCTTTTGGCCAGGAATCCGCGCACCGTTTCTGAAGTAGTCACGTTATGCCAGAGCTACGAAGAGTTGAAAAAGCAACGCACATTGACTCGGCAGCGTCTGGCGACCGCCGACTCGCTAGCGAGTCTGGTTGCCATTTCCGACCACTCTCCACTGCTTCAGCAGATTCAAGACTTCGTGCGCAAGGAGGTTGTCCGTCAACTTTCCTTGGTCCCCTTCACTCAGGAGCCGTCCTGTCGTCTGCCTTCGACGCTCCGTACTGTCATTGCCAAAGAGGTCGCACAAGCTGTTCCCGTCGCTCACCACCAGCCACCTGTGGCCGTGCCTCTTCCCTATACGCAGACAGTGCAGCCTGTCGCCGCGCCTCTTACGTATGCGCAGGTAGCGCAGCCTGTTGCCGCGCCTCTTACGTATGCGCAGGCAGTGCAGCCTGTTGCCGTGCCTCCTACCTATGCGCAGGTAGTGCGTAGGCCTCCCAAGCCGCCTTTCTCGATCCTGCAACAGTCTGCACCACCCGCCGCTCCTACTGCTTCTTGGGCCGGACCGTGAGACAGCAATCCATGGCGGACGCCTGACAATCGTCCCATCTGTTACGCCTGCTGCACGCCAGGACACGCCGCTCACTATTGCCGCCGTCGCCTTCCAACACCCGACTACGCTGCCCGGCAGTTCCAAAGGGCAGTCAGTCCATGCGCCAATCAGCCCCGGGTCCCTTCCAGCGATACGTTTCTTCTGACCTCCCTGAATTTCCGTCGCGCTGGTCTCCATCTCCTCGTCGACGATCGCTCTGCCCAATGCGTCGCCGACCCGCATCCTCCGACCAGGAAAACTAAGCGCCGCAGTTCCCGAGGCAAGAACTGCGCCGTCTTCGAACTGCCCAAGTCCTCGCTCTTCTCCTGCTAACATGGTCGCAATATCTGTCGAAGGTATTTCTACTTTTGCTCTTGTGAACACCGGCGCCGCCGTTCCTATTATAGCCGCCAAACTCTGCCGTTCGCTGCGCAAGGAGACCACGCCGCTGTCTGGACTGTCGCTTCACACGGCAAGCGCGCAGCATGTGACACCTCTCGCAGCCTGTACTGCCCGTGTGTTCTTACAAGGCCTTTTGTACATTGTCGAGTTTAGTGTTCTTCCTGCCTGGTCACATGACGTCATCCTTGGGTGGGACTTCTTGTCCCGTCATAATGCCGTCATCGACTGCGCACGAGCTGAAGTTGAAATTTCGCCGCTGTGTGACGCACCATCCCACGACGCTCTTGATCAGCCACCTAAACTGGTCGTGCGTGAGGTCACCGACATTCCACCTAGCTCTTCTTCCCTTGTCCCAGTCGTCTGCGATGCCGTCACCGATGCGACGGTCTTCTTTACGCCATCTGACCTCTTTATGAGTCGCAAAGCCGTTCCACTGCCTTTTGCAACGCTTGACATGTAATATTTTTGTGTACAATCCACTTTATGCGTCGGTTACGTTGCTTGTCGGCGAATGTCTCGGCCGCGTGGAACAGCTTGACTCTTCGTTCTTTGTTACCGTGCCAGACGAATCTTTACATCTTGACTCGAACGAACTCCTAGCCCTTTCAACGCATGATGAGTCGTCGAGTGACATGTTTTCCGGTTCCATCGCCACTACACTAACCCCTGCTGAACACTCCGAGCTTCTTCAGCTTCTAGACCACTTCAGAGATCCCTTCGATTTTTATCAGCGCAATTGGGCCGAACGTCGGAAGTGCAGCACTACATTGACACCGGCTTACACCAGCCGTTGCGTCAACGACCGTACCGCGTCTCCGTCGACGGGCGTCGCGTCATCAACGACCAAGTCGACGATATGCTACGCCGTGGCGTTATACAACCATCCCACAGTCCCTGGGCATCTCCCGTCGTTCTTGTTCGCAAGAAGGACGGGTCTATTCGCTTTTGCGTTGACTACCGTCGATTGAATAAGGTCACGCGCAAGGACGTCTATCCTTTGCAGCGCATCGACGACGCTCTTGACAGCCTTCAGGGCGCGGAATTCTTTTCGCCCCTAGACTTGCGTTCTGGCTACTGGCAGGTTCCAATGGCTGAATATGATCGCCAGAAAACGGCGTTTATTACACCTGACGGCCTATACGAGTTCAACGTGATGCCCTTTGGACTTTGCAACGCGCCTGCCACGTTTGAACGACTCATGGATAATACGCTGCGTGGCCTCAAGTGGTCTATGTGTCTTTGTTATCTCGACGATGTCGTGGTTTTCTTGCCTGACTTTCCGGCCCACCTCCTTCGACTTCGACATGTTTTGACTTGTCTCACCAATGCTGGCCTGCAACTGAACCTCAAGAAGTGCCGCTTCGCCGCGCGGGAGCTTACCATCTTAGGCCACATCGTGTTCAAGCGCGGCGTTCTACCGGACCCTTCGAAACTTCGTGCAGTCGATCAGTTCCCGAAGCCTACTAACGTCAAAGGACTACGCAGTTTTGTGGGTCTGTGCTCATATTTCCGGCGCTTTGTCCGCAATTTCGCATCGATCATGTCGCCCTTGACCCAGCTCCTACGCGGTGGCGCGGACCTCTCTTCCTGGTCTCCTGCATGCGACGCCGCGTTTGCTACACTGCGTCGCCTTCTTACCTCTCCACCTATTCTTCGTCATTTCGACCCGACAGCTGCAACTGAGGTACATACAGCGCCAGCGGGGTTGATCTGGGCGCCGTCCTCGCGCAACGCAAGCCCGGCTACTCCGAATACGTGGTCGCCTATGCGAGTCGTACGCTGATAAAAGCAGAGGCCAATTACAGCTTAACTGAAAAAATGTCACAGTTTCGCCCTAAGGGCGAAGCAATGAATGCGATAGCAACACAGCAATGTCATACGAAGTAAGGTGAGCGCCTTTGGTAGCAATATGTTTGTAGTAAACATGAGCTGATTAAGTAAGCAGGTGTGCTGCGGCGTAAGTAGTCCGACATGAAGAGAGACTCGATGACCACGAGAAGGCGCGCGTGAAACGGTGGTGTTGATGAAAAGCGCTTCCCGTGGGCAGCGCGCGTGCGAAGGGACACACCTGTAGCGCTGCACTGCCGATCCGGGCAGCATTACATGTGTAGCGTGCGTTGGAAAATGTGGCCCGACTATTACTAACTGAATGAACAAGCGTGGTGTGAGCGCGCACAAACAAACATGAATAGATCACACTGAATGACTGCAGACAACAACTGTCAAAACGCTGGCAGCAAGCCCATACGCTGCAGCGGGCGAAGGTACGTGCGGTCTATCGCTTCAACAGAAACTGAGCGGCGAATGCACAGTGCATAAAGGTCAGAGCCGTGTGGAGATAAGAGACGGTGCGGCGAGCGACGCGCGCGGTTGTTGGCAGAGGAGAAGTGCGCCCCCCCCCCCCCCCCCCCCCGCTCCCTCCGGCGCTGGCTTCCCGCTTCCTTGCTTGCGCGTGGGAGAGATAAGAGACGGTGCGGTCGAGCGACGAGCGCGGTTGTTGGCAGAGTAGAATTGCCCCCCCCCCCCCCCCCCCCCGCTCCTTCCGGCGCTGGCTTCCCGCTTCGTTGCTTGCGCGTGGGAGATTGAGTGCGTTCGCTCTCCGTGATAGCGCGCGTCCCCGCACGCTTCCGCTCGGGCATACGGCGCGCGGTGAAGATTTTATCTATACGGAACCTCACGGCGACGGCGACGACGACGCCGCCCATTTGATCTAGTAACAGATCACCACACGCTTTGTTGGCTCGCCACGCTGAAAGATCCCTCTGGCCGCTTAGCACGCTGGGCACTCCGAATCGAGGAGTACGATATTCGCCAACGTTACTAGATTAGCTTCAGTTTGCAAGCTCCGCCCGAGCCGCGCGCGCGAATGTGTCCCTTTTCCGTCTCCTCTCGTGGGGTGGCGCTGCCACCTCTCTCGGCCCTAAAACCGCGTTCGCTTGCCTCTGCTGTCAGCGGCCGCCTGCTCCGAGCGCGTTCCAGTGCGTTTCGTTTGCAACACGTGAATTTGTATTTCCTCCGCGATAAGATTGAAGTACAGGCCTCAGGGATGGTGAATAAATTACCTTAACTAGTCCATACCCTAGCATTGCTCTTCGCATTACCGCAGATGTGCACATCTGCGGTAATGCGAAGAGCAATGCGAGGGTATGGACTGACGTGCTATTCAGCTATAATTGCGCGTTAGACGTTCAGTTAAACTGCTCAACACAAAAATAGCCAATCTCGTTTGTTATTTCGGTGTCTCTTAGTGAAGTTGTTTATTTGACGACATAGTTTAAGGCCAGCGATGTCGTTTCCCATCTTTGCGTAAGTTACGAAACTCCGCGTTCATTTCGCGTATTCGTTGCTTGCTCGGGAGTCTGGACCAACGTGTCTGGACGAATGAATGAAAGAGAGCTTGTGTTTTGATTCAACAAAGTAATTTATTACTCTGTAAAATTACAAAAAAAATTTATGCGCCCACTTGGCCATGGATAACGCATTTATCTACAGCAAACGGGCCTTTTTATTTGGCTTTCTCGCTATTCTCAAGGCGGCGATTCACATCCCTAGCGTAGAAGTGCATCCTGATAACTATAATAAAATTCAGCACCTGACATGTAAAGGCAGCCTCATGCTCTACGCATCCAAGACGATCGATGTTCTCCATCTCCAGCTCATCAAGCACGTCCGAAAAGATGTCTGATGTAACTTGATCCCCGCTCAAAGAATGTGAAACTGCGCGGTTCACAATTTTCACAAAGTGCAGCATTTTTCTCGAAGGATGTTTCAAACATCCTTCCTTGAAGCTCCTATAAATAGTGAGGTAAGCATCTTTGCCTACTACTGGCTCAGTGGAGCTTATGTCTCCTATGCACGAAGAGCAGGTGGTGGTTTTTGTGAATTTATGAACCACATATCCTGACAAATAGTACAGGATGCTGTCGTCTACTTCTCCTTTGAAGTCAACGTGGTCGCTGTCTTCGTGCTGGTGGGAGTCCCCTGGCCCTGTGTTTAAGTCACGCATCCTAGCCTCAATCAGATCACGCAACTTGGCCTTATTCAAGCTACCGTCTTCTTTCGTCCTTCTCAAAGTATCTTGAACACCAACAAGCACAGCACTTGGTGCACCTTCCACGCTCCAGCGCAGAGCTGTTTTGATCGGTGTATACAAACTCAGAAGTCGGAATATTTGTGTGACGTTGACGACTGTTGGATGTGATTCATCACCACCAAATGAGCGCACTAATCCGAAGTGACGCTGAAAAAAGTAAAAGAAATCTGTCAGTTCTATTGAACTTGAATAAAAACAGCTTTTGCACTCACCTCTAGAGGATCTTGGTTAAGCTTAGCTGTCAAAATATAGTGAGCACCCTGGCCAAACAAGTATTCAATGATGTCAAGTGTTGACAGCAAAGTTACGCGCATAGCCTGAGAGCTTGTGAGCTGCTTGTCCAGTCGTGGAATCGCACGCTGCCACACTTGAAGACGAAGAATCTCTAGGCGCCCGGAAGAAATGCCGCTTCTCGGCAGATCTTTGAGAATCGTAACCGCTTTTGCAGCCGGTTACGAAACAACGCGGCATGTCGGTTCGTCACGATACAACGCCACTTATAACGTCAGACGACTCGAACGTGAAGAACAAAGCACATGAACAAAGCGCACCACCACAGCACCAACAACAACGGTTCGCGCAACGTGCTTCGACGAGCCGCGAAGCCGGGCCGAGCGTGTGACTAGCGCCACCACGCGGCGGGAGACGGAAAGGGGACACGCGCCGCGCGCAGCTTTCAAACTGAAGCGAATCTAGTAACGTTGGATATTCGCGTCGTCTACCGCTGCGGACGCAAGCAAACTGACGCAGACGCTATGTCCCGTTCACCTCTACCTCCAGACTCGGCCTGCGGAACCACTTGCGCTCACCCCTTGTCATCTCTTGACCTTGACTTGAATGGCACCGAACTACGCCGTGACCCGTGAATCGCTTCTCTTTTCGCCTATCTTTCTGGATCATCGACCACTCCTGCATCCCGATTCCTCCGACCCCAAGCTGTTCATTTCGCCATTCGTGATCAGCTGCTTCACCGATGCAACTACGCTCCCGAAGGCCGTAGATGGCTACTAGTCATTCCCCGCTACTTAAAATCCCAAATCTGTGCCTCTTTTCACAACGATCCGCAATGTGGTCACGCCGCAGTATTTCAGACTTACGAACGTATAAGCCATCACTACTACTGGCGGAGCATGTACACTTTTTTACGCCAGTTCGTTCAGTGCTGCACTGACTGTCAACGTCGAAAATTACCACCTTTACGTGCGTCTGGCGCCTTGCAGCCGCTTCCGTGCCCTGCCAAACCCTTCGATCGCGTAGGCATTCAATTCTACGGCCCACTTCCCATGACACCGGATGGCAATCGGTGGATCATAGTTGCGGTGTACCATTTGACATGCTACGCCGAAACTGCTGCTCTACAGAATGCTACAGCGCGGGATATAGCCTAATTCGTCCTGCATCGCTTCGTCCTTCGACATGGCGCACCTCGAGAACTCCTCAGTGATAGAAGTCGCGCCTTCCTCTCCGTGGTCGTCGAAGCTCTGCTTTCGCAATGCCACATTATTCATCGAACGAGCACGGCTTACCCTCCGCAAACTAACGGGCTCACGGGACGGTTTGACCGCACTCTCGGTGATATGCTAATGTACGTGGCATCTGATCATGGCAACTGGGACCGCGTACTTCCTTTTGTAACGTTCGCATATAACACCGCGATACAAGCTACTATACGGCATTTTCACCTTTCTTCCTCCTATATGGACGGGAGCCATTGCATACCATCGATACTCTTCTTCCATAGCGTCCTGACGCTTCCGAGTGCCCACCTGTGTACGAAGCTGCCCGACAAGCCGAAGAGTGCCGCCAGCTCGCGCGTACATTTACGTCACAAGAACAACAGCGCCAGAAGGAAGGACGCGCCGACTCACTGCCCAGTCCCACGTATGTCCCAGGGTCTCTGGTATGGCTGGCTGTTCCTTGCCAAACTCCAGACCTTTCCTCAAAACTCGTTCCAAAGTGCGAAGGGCCTTACCGCGTCTTGGAGCGAACGTCCCCGGTGAATTTTCTAATCGAGCCACTTTCTCCATCTGATGACATGCGCCGGCGTGGACGTGACCTCGTCCACGTGGCGCGTCTCAAGCCCTATCATGACCCTGTGCCAACAACCTCTTAAGCCCCAACCAGACGTACGCGTTGTAACGCGTTCGCAGGCGCCGTGCGCCCGAGAGAGTTTGTGGTTGTGAAGAGGAAGAGGCGCTATTTTCTGCCTCTTCCTCTTCACAACCACAATCTCTCTCAGGCGCACGGCGCCTGCGGACGCAGTCCAACGCGTACGTATGGTTGGGGCTTTAGGTCGCCAGGATGGCTCTTTTTCTGCGGGGGCCATTGTGAAGAAGAAGACGCGCCTCCGTCCAGCGGCATCGCCAACGCTCGGCCCGCTCTGCTCGCGCTGTTGGTCGCTGCTTTCTTTTGGAGACGGTGCTCCACGCTGCCTCGCCATTCTTGGAACTCGTAGCGTCCTTGAAGGGCACCGCCAATAAACCTCTTCTCAGTAGGAATATTGAAAGAAGGAATTGTTCGTGAGCAAATTCAACTCAGATATTGCTCTCAATACGCACCAAGTGATCTATCGTCCATCTGCCTTTTCTAAGGCCGCAATTTGCACGGATGAAGTCGCTTGTTACTTTCTAGAAAGCGCATCAGTCGGCGACTTATAATTTTTCTCAACGATTTTACCCACGCAGCTAGTAAGTGCGATTGTCCTATAGGAATTAGCCAAAGAAGATCTTTCTTCCTTCCTTAAAGAGATGAATCCCTATCGAAGGAAGATGCCCGGAATGGCAGATTTTGTTATAAACTGAGAGAATGACCATTTGCATTTCAAGCTGTTAGTATTTGACTATTTCATATATTATTTGATCAAGCAGTCTTAGCAAAGTAATCTGAGGAGCTCTTACGCTCTGCTATGCTGAATGTTGTAGGACTCATCTGGGGTAGACCTGCGGTATCCCTTATTGCCTTATAGCATACACGTATTAAGAAAACGTGCTGCACTGAAGACATACTCAAAATGTTTTCTCACTGCCTTTGCCTGATCTTCTAATGCGTCTCCACGACCAGGCGAAAAGAATGTGCTCGGTGACCATTTCAGCTTTCGTCCTCAATTGAACAATTTGTTCTTTTCTCTGTAAGTATTTATGCCAGATAAAAAGTTTTGCTAACTGCCCCGTTTTGCCTGTCTCCATGTACGCCTATCTAGAGATTTCATTTGTTGAAGATTAATAAGACTTTCAGCAGTTGGGTACCGCCTAGAATGCTCAATTTATTTATTTTGCTGTATAACTTGCGATCACTATTTCCCTACGGAATCCTGTTTGTAAGACCACCGCGTGCCTGTGCCATGCATTTTAAGCCTATGTCAATCCCATCGGTAGTTTATATCATCATCATCATCATCATCATCATCATCATCATCATCATCATCATCATCATCATCATCATCATCATCATCAGGCTATATTTTATGTCCACTGCAGGACGAAAGCCTGCAGTGGACATAAAATATAGCCTGATGATGGTAACCTCTCCCTGCGATCTCCAATTACCCCTGTTTTGCGCCAGCGTATTCAAACTTGCACCTGCAAATTTCCTAATTTCATCACCCCATCTAGTTTTCTGCCGACCTCGACTGCGCTTCCCTTCTCTTGGAATCCATTCTGTAACCCTAATAGTCCATCGGTTATCCATCCTACGCATTACATGGCCTGCCCAACTACATTTCTTCCGCTTAATGTCAACTAGAATATCGGCTATCCCCGTTTGCTCTCTGATCCACACCACTCTCTCCCTGTCTCTTAACGTTAGTCCTAAAATTTTTCGTTCCATCGCTCTTTGTGCGGTCCTTAATTTGTTCTCGAGCTTCTTTTTTAACCTCCAAGTTTCTGCCCCATATGTTAGCACCGGTAGAATGCAATGATTGTACACGTTTCTTTTCAACGACAGTGGTAAGCTCCCAGTCAGGATTTGGCAATGCCTGCCGTATGCACTCCAACACAATTTTATTCTTCTGTTAATTTCTTTCTCATGATCAGGGTCCCCTGTGAGTAATTGACCTAGATAAACATACTCCTTTACAGACTCTAGAGGCTGACCGGCGATCCTGAATTCTTGTTCTCTTGCCAGGCTATTGAACATTATCTTTGTCTTCTGCATATTCATCTTCAACCCAATTCTTACACTTTCTCGATTAAGGTCCTCAATCATTTGCTGTAATTCGTCTCCATTGTTGCTGAATAGGACAATGTCATCTGCAAACCGAAGGTTGCTGAGATATTCGCCGTTGATCCTCACTCCTAAGCCTTCCCAGTCTAAGAGCTTGAATACTTCTTCTAAGCAAGCAGTGAATAGCATTGGAGAGATTGTGTATCCTTGCCTGACCCCTTTCTTGATAGGCAACGTTCTACTTTTCTTGTGGAGAACCAAGGTAGCTGTGCAATCCTTGTAGATATTTGCTAAGATGTTCACGTATGCCGCCTGTACTCTTTGATTACGCACTGCCTCTATGACTGCTGGTATCTCTACTGAATCAAATGCCTTTTCATAATCTATGAAAGTCATATAGAGAGGTTGATTGTACTCCGCAGGTTTCTCGATTACCTGATTGATGACATGGATATGATCCATCGTAGAATATCCCTTCCTGAAGCCAGCCTCTTCTCTTGGTTGGCTGAAATCAAGGGTTGCCCTGATTCTATTTGAAATTATCTTGGTGAATATTTTATACAATACCGAAAGCAAGCTAATGGATCTATAATTCTTCAATTCTTTAACGTCTCCCTTCTTATGGATTAGTATAATGTTGGCGTTCTTCCAGCTCTCTGGTACACTTGAAGTTGTGTGGCATTGCGGATAAAGGGTCGCAAGCTTTTCAATTATGATATCTCCTCCATCCTTGATTAAATCGACTGTTATTCCATCTTCTCCAGCAGCTTTTCACCTGGTTATGTCTTTCAAGGCCCTTGTAACTTCATCGCTAGTTATAGAAGGAGCCTCTGTATCCGGTTGATCACTATTTCGAATGAAAGTAGCTTGGCTGTTTTGGGCACTGTACAGGTCAGTATAGAATTCTTCCGCTGCTTTTACTATGTCATCGAAATTGCTGATATTACCATGCTCATCTTTCAGTGCATACATCTTGCCTTGTCCTATGACAAGCTTTCTTCTTACTGATTTAATGCTGCGTCCATATATTACTGCTTCCTCAATCTTTTACTCGTTATAATTTCGAATATCCCTTACTTTCTTCTTGTTGATCAGTTTTGACAGTTCAGTGAATTTTATCTGAACTCTTTAGTTGGACACTTTCATGTTTTTTTCATTTCTTTATTAGGTCCTTTGTTTCTTGGAAGAGCTTACCTACTGGTTGCCTTGGTGCTTTACCTCCCACTTCAATTGCTGCTTCTGAGATCAACCTAGTTACGGTTTCGTTCATTACCTCTATGTTGTCTTTATCTTCATTTTCTAAAGCTGCATACTTGTTTGGGAACACCAGCCTGAATTTGTCTGCTTTTGCCCTTACTGGCTCTAGGTTGGCCTGTTTCCTCTTGACTAATTTCACTCTTTCTCTTTTCAAATTGAGAGAAATCCTGGACCTCACTAACCTATGGTCACTGCACTTTACCTTACCTAACACTTCTACATCCTGCACTATGCTTGGATCGGCAGAGAGTATGAAATCCATTTCATTCCTTGTTTCTCCATTAGGGCTTTTCCAGGTCCACTTCCTGTTGCTGCGCTTCCCGAAGAAGGTATTCTTTATTCGGAGCCTATTCCTTTCCACAAATTCTACTAACATCTCTCCTCTTGCATTCCTAGAATCGATGCCGTAGTTACCAATTGCTTGCTCACCAACCTGCCTTTTCCACACTTTTGCATTGAAGTCGCTCATGACTACAAAATACTGAGTTTGCACCTTTCTCATTGCTAATTCATCATCTTCATAAAACTGTTCTATTTCTTCATCATCGTGACTAGAGGTTGGGGCGTAGGCTTGTACTACCTTCATTTTGTACCTGCTATTCAGCTTTATTACGACGACTGCTACCCTCTCATTTATGCTGTAGAATTCATCAATGTTGCCCGCTATGTCTTTATGGACTAGAAATCCTACCCAGGATTCTCTCTTGTCTGGAAGCTAGACTTCTGTAGTAGAGGACGTGGCCGTTATTCAGCACTGTGTAAGCCTCACCAGTTCTTCTAACCTCACTAAGGCCAATAATACCCCAGGGAATGCCTGATAATTCTTCAAATAGTCCTGCTAAGCTAGCCTCACTCTAGAGGGTGCGCGTGTTGAACTTTGCCAGGTTCAGTTGCCATTGGCAGCTTGTCCGGACCCAGAGATTCTTAGCACCCGCAGACACTGGGAACTGAGGGCCATGGGTGAATTGTCGGAGTCATGAGGGAGGTAGTGGCCGAATACTGCACCAGGGAGGCCAATTCCTGTTCTGATGAGGGAGTGACTTTCATGAAGCTTAGTGGACCTTCCTAGTTTGGTTGCACCTGAACTAGTATAGCCCCACTAGCTCTCGGCAATATATTTTTTCTTGCCGGTGTCAGGCACCACTCCATGCCTGAAAATGTTTAATAACCTATTGCATCCTAAATGCTAAAATAAATGAAGTTTTTCGGCATGCGAGAGAGCTAAAAAAAGAGGGGAGGGCAATTTTCCGATAGCATTTTGCACTTAAGGGACATTAACGGAAAATATTAAGTCGAGCTAGATTGAAATATTTTCCTTCCGTAATAATGAATTCATTATTTCTGGCGATAAAATATGTGAGCGAGAAAATAACGAAAATGATACATTCGAGTTTCGCCACCTCTTCTTGGCTATGGCACCTCCCTGTGACGTCAGCACAGGCTTATTCACAAAGAGCGGCTAATAGGGAAGTCACGTAGAGATTATATCAAATCGTCTATTTTGGCGCTGGTGATTAAAATTGAGACAGTGTTTTGGTACGGACTAGTTGGTGTTCCATTGCAAACAAGACTTGCAGCGCAGACAAAAACAAAGGGACAGCAAGAATGACGAAAGAGAAGCGCTGACTTCCAACTGAAATTTTATATAGCCAAGACACCACGACAAAAGCGCCCCCTCCAAAACACCAAGTCAACATGAGCAAGCACTCAAAATTCATGAGCAAGCACTCCCATGAGCAAGCACTCCACGTTCATGAGCAAGCACTCAAATAGCAAACCCCCAACTCCCCTGTTAAAACGAAGGAGAGCGCATGTGCGTTCCCAAGAAAGAAATTTCTTTATCCGTTAACGCAATCGACGGCCTACTGACCGAGTCACCCTCAGCGATCGCTGCTGCTCCAATGATAAGTATAGTGCTTTCATTAGGATGCCTAGCTAAGGTAGTGGTCTTTTAAAGAAAACGGAATATAGCCGCATTGTGCGCAATGTACTCCAAGAAACCGTTCTCGCTCTTTTCGCACTTTATTCGTGTTTGGGAGAGGGCACTTTTGTCGTGGTGTCTTGGCTATATATGCATGCTATTCGAAATAAAATTTCAGTTGAAAGTCAGCGCTTGTCTTTCGCCATTCTTACCATGTGTACGGAGTGCTTGGGCGGTAATTTTTGGTAATGCCTGTTGTATGTGCACCAAACCATTTTTATTCTTTTGTAAGTTTTCTTCTCCTTACCATGGTCCCGTATGAGTTATTCGCCTAGATAAACATCCTCTTGCACAAATTCTAGAGGATGACTGCCAATCATGAATTGCTTTAACAGGCTAATATTAATGTTGATACATTAACATTACCAGGCTAATGTTAATGTTTTACCAGGCTATTCAAGTTACCTTTGACTTCTGCATATCGATCTTCAACCCTACTATGGGCCAGGCCTTGTGGTGAAGCACAGGAAATGAGAACATGTACTGCAGAATCTAAAGGCGCAATATGATATACACAAGTGATGCCTCTCCATTACTAGGCGACACCTGGATGCGCTGAGCACCAACCTTTCAGGAACATACTCTAATGAATTTTTCTGGTGCCATCCAGCGGACGTAAGCACTCTCTTGCTCAGCGCCAATGCAAACTGGCTCAAATAATGCAGTCAGCACTGTGTGTGTGTTCGTGCAAGAACTCACTGGAGCAATGTTGGGCCAATTTCGTGCGGTGCGCGTTGGAACTGGGCTAGCACGCCGGGTAGTAGTCGCGCAGAATTTGTTTCCTGGGCTATCTTTGAAGACGTAAAAAAATAAGCTAGGTAGCACATATCAAGCAGCTGTTCGCATGTTCTTTTTTTTAATACGAAGCATTTCTTGGCAAACGTTTGCTACTTTGAGAGTATCTATCTATCTATCTATCTATCTATCTATCTATCTATCTATCTATCTATCTATCTATCTATCTATCTATCTATCTATCTATCTCTCTATCTATATCTCTCTATCTATCTATATCTCTCTATCTATCTCTATCTATCTCTATCTATCTATCCGCCTACGTCTTTGTGCTCTCATGGTCGTTTCGTTAACTTGGTATGTATACCAAAATTGGCATACTATGACAAGAGTATATGACGAACATAAATGCTATGTCATGACATGAATGTAACGACATGCGTGTCATGTAGGTCATGAAACAGCCGCCTACGTCCTGGTGCTCTTATGGTCTTTTCGTTAACTTGGTAGGTACCAAAATTGGCACAGGAGTGTATGACGAACATAAGTGATAGGTTGTCACATAAATGTCATGACATGCGTGTCGTGTAGGTCATGACAATGACCCGGCAAGAAAGATTAACACTAAAAACACCGGAATGGGCTCGGACGTGGGCACTAAGTGAAGCAAACACTAAAGGATTGTGGTAGAAGTCGTAGTGATGACCATTACTTAGCAAAAATGAGAATGACTCAGCGAAAAAAGATCAACACTCAAAAACCATGAAATGGGTTCGGACGCGGGCACTAAGTGAAGGAAACACTAAAGTATTGTGGTAGAAGTCATAGTCATGGCCATGACTCAGCAAAAATGAGAATGACTCAGCAAAAAAAAAAGATTAACACTGTTGTGTCTGGCGGTCCTTCGGGACAAAAGGGGCGTCATCGACAGACATGAGGCTATCAAGTGTTCTTCACGCTTGTCGTTTATCGCGGCCGAGGAGTGTCAAAGTCAGTCACCTGGGACTGATGGATGAGCAATTAGTCCCCAGACTGCAATGGGTCATTGGCCTCGTGCGTAGCTAAAACGGCAACGTTGCTCTTGGTGTATTTCGTGAAGAACCAGCGCCCGCCCGAACTACGACGAGGACCGGCGCCGACTGTGACGCGCCAACCTCCCAAGTAACGCAAAATGTTGCCGTAACGTTCTGTGAATGTGCACAAATGTCGGTGCTTAATGTTGCCTACATGCTGCTAATGTCCGCTTTTTTGATCGCCAGACAACGTTGGGGCGTAACATTGTGGCAGCGTTGAGCAGCACATTCACGACGTTGAGATAACGTTAACGGAACTTCCTGACAACGTAACCTGGATGTTGCCCTGTCACTTGAGCTTTCAGGCAACGTAGGAATGTGACGTTCAAGCAACACTCAAATTACATTGCAGAATATTTATAGACATGCATAACAGCAGTGCTGTCAGCATGGCACGGCGGACAGCACCGCAAACCCTTAAATTTATATTTGCTTGACAGATTATGCATTCTAGTAGTTTTCATGTTGCATATGCATGGAAATGTAATCAAGAATTGGTGAAAAACATCATTCTTTTACGTATATGTCTTGTGTATCTTACCACCACAAGGTAAAATACACAGATATCTTGGTAAGATACACAAGTTATATACGTAAAAGAATGCTGTTTTTCACCAGTTTTTGTTTCACATTTTCATGCATATATGCAACATGAAAACTACTAGAATGCATAATCTGTCAAACAAATATAAATTTAAGGGTTTGCGGTGCTGTCAGCCGTGTCATGCTGACAGCACTGCTGCACGGGCAGCTGATTTGTGTTGCACTATATATTAACCCTTTTCGCGTTTAGAGAAACAAGATGGCACTCACGGCGGCGCGCCATACCTCTCCTCAGCGACCGCGCACGATTACGAAACCATTACCGCTTTTACCTTGCTTCTGTGCGATCAGCTGTCGGAAATGCAACTGAGTTTTCGCTAACAAACTGTGCTCCAATCATGCTAGATTGAATCATGTAGATTGAAGACGTGTGCAGTAGTTTCATGTTAAGGAATAGAATGAATCTGTGTGACCAAGTTCGCGGACCGCTGCTGCAACTGTCCGAACGTTTTACCGGCACTTCGTGATGTACGGCTTTTCTCGAGGATACAGAAATGTGCTCACCCGCCAGCCTTGTATATCTATACCTTCAAAGAAAGGGCTTCATCCCGAGAACGTCGGCAAGAGTGAGTACCACTCGTTAAACAATGACAAAGGGAGTAGCGCCGCTTCCTTTAATAGTAAGTTTCGCGCACGTTATCTATACACATCTGTCCCAAATGGCAGGAAAACTTACGCCCACTCTATCGCCGACGTATCAAGAATAAGTGAATGGGCGCACACTTGAATATATGCGCACTGTATACGCACAATAAATGACGGACTACACCTATGGCGCACGAATGGTCGAAGCTGAATGTTTCGAGACGGTCCACACAAAGTAAGCGAGTTACTAGCTGTAATATATATATATATATATATATATATATTATTGCGATAGCAATTATATGGACACTCAAAAGCAGATTTCTGCCGTCGGCGTCGCCGTCGCCGTCGCCGTGAGGTTCCGTATGACGTCATTTGGAGATGAAATCGTCGCCGCGCGCCGAACGCTGTATGTGCGAGTGAAAGGGCGCGAGGGGCGCGTCTTTCACGGGGAGTGAACGCACGGCGGAGAACAAACGCGCGTTCGGCGCCGTGCTCGCTTAAGGGCTGCAGAAGTAGGCGTCTCTTTTTCCTTTACAATCACCATATCTATGTAGAGCAAACGCGCCTTCTTCAGACGCGCGAGAGGCCGTGGGGGAGGGGGAGGGAAGGGAGGCGACGTTTAGCTGCGGCACCAAGTGCCTATTTATATCAGAGGCTCCAGCAACAGTCACCAACGCCGCACGCATTTTGAGCTAACGCGGGCAAAACGCCGATGGCGTCGACAACAGTTCTGCGTGTTGTTGCTACCAAAGCCGCTCACCTTACTTCGTACCATCCATCCTTACTTCGTATGACATTGCTGTGTTGCTATCGCATTCATTGCTTCGCCCTTAGGGCGAAACTGTGACATTTTTTTTGCTACAAGGTATTACAATGTACAAAACAGCTACGTTGCACGCCTTGTGAGCAGCAAGAACAAATTTAACGGAACTGACCACACCCGCGAACGATTAGGCAGAAAATAATCAGATAGTGGCCGCACCGAGGAACTTCACTGAGTCAGAAGCTGACAAGCCACTGCGTCAAAATATTTGCCGAATAAAGAACAAAGACCAAAACACACTAATCCTGACTTAATTCATAATCGGAAAGCTTGGATAGCTTGCAATACACATTTAGCCCCGCTTTTAGAACAAGCACCATATACGCTGCTTGCGCCGTTTGGACATAGTTCAATCAGCTCCGAAAGCGCTTTTGCATGTTCTCTGAAGCTGTGATCAAAGCTTCGTGTCGTCCACCTAGTCACCGTCTACGATATCTCCGAAAAACACAGGTTTTCTAAGCCGCGCCGGCGTCATACACTTCCATTGTAATCAAGGAGGCAACGGAGGCAGTTGAAGCAAGCAATGGACGCGTGACCACGTGATCAAACATGGCAGCGCCCACGGGATCGCCGCGAGAAGGGTCAATAGTACCAACTCGCCCTAATCCAGAATCTTTAAAGTGTTTCACATGGTGGTTTGCCTGACTTATTTTGCTGTTGTCTATAGCACATCATATAGATGCTGACTGCAAGTAAAAGTGCATAATGCAAAGCTACAAAGTGGTTCATAAGAACACTTTCATTTTGGCTATAATAGCAAGAGAGCAGCATGCACGTCCAGTGTGCAGAGGTTCTCGTATAAAGGTTCTCACAGCAGGAAAGTAAAAATCTTCCACAAATGTTCATTTTCTTTAAACAGTGAATGGGCTGTTACTGTCGATGGGACGAAGACGACGGCGACGAAGTGGCCAGAGGCACGCGACAGCCTTGCATCCGTCGCCGCTGCTTGTCCAAACCTTGTATATAGCCATACTCCCTAAATAAACGTTATCCCCGTAACATCTTTGGTGGAGGTGCTGGGTAATGGCATATCGCGTCGCGTAGTCGGTCGTGACGGCGACCCACTTGTTGCCTGATGTCGAGGTTGGACAGGGACCAAGAAGCTCGAGCCCAACACGAAAGAACGGTTCGGTGGGAATGTCTATAGGATGAAGCAGACCGGCAGGTAACATAGCTGGCCTCTTGCGGCGCTGGCATTTGTCGAAGCTAGCGACATATCGTTGGACGGAGCCATAGAGACCAGGCCAGAAGAAACGGCGCCTGACGCGATCATAAGTGCGGGTGACACCAGGGTGACCAGCAGTGGGCTCATCGTGAAGTTGGCGATGGACATCTGACTGCAGATGGGCAGGCACGACAAGTAGGCGTTCAGGGCCCTCAGGATGCATATTATGGCGGTATAAGGTGCCGTCCTGAAGGAAGAACAAGTGGAGTGAAGGGTCGGGTATGGCGGAGTTGAGACGGTCGACGATAGACCGTAAAGCCGAGTCGCGGCGTTGTTCTTCCCGTATATTAATGAGGTCCGAGATAGACAAGACGCAGGCGTCGCTGTCTTGCTCGGTGGCTTCAGAGGAATCCACGGGATGCCGTGAGAGACAGTCGGCATCTTGATGAAGCTGACCGGACTTGTGCACCACTGAAAACGAGTATTCTTGGAGGCGCAGAGCCCAACGACCAAGGCTCCCTGTAGGTTCTTTGAGCGAAGAAAGCCAACAGAGGGCGTGATGATCAGTTACGACGGTAAAGGTGCGGCCAAACAGGTAGGGACTAAATTTGGCGACAGCCCAGACAAGAGCAAGACACTCTCGCTCCGTGATAGAGTATTTCTCCGGTGCGGACAGGAGGCGGCTAGCGTACGCAATAACACAGTCGTGGCCGCTCTGACGCTGAGCGAGGACGGCACCGATTCCATGGCCGCTGGCATCTGTGCGAAGTTCCGTCGGTGCAGTCGGATCAAAATGCGCTAAAATAGGGGAAGTCGTGACGGCATCTATAAGCGCCGAAAAGGCAGCAGCTTGGGGTGAGCCCCATGTAAAAGTAACGTCTTTTTTGAGGAGCGCAGTAAGGGGACGCGCAATGTCGGCGAAATTACGAATAAAACGTCGGAAATAGGAGCACAATTCTATAAAACTGCGTAGGTCTTTGGCCGAACAAGGTACAGGAAAATGCTTCACGGCGCGACCTTTTTCAGGATCGGGCTGGACACCTGTCGCGTTGACGAGATGGCCAAGTACGGTTATTTCACGGCGTCCGAAACGGCATTTTGAAGCGTTGAGTTGGAGGTCGGCATTGCGAAATACCTTGAGAATGGTGGAGAGGCGCTGAAGATGGCTGTCAAATGTTGGCGAAAAAACAATGACATCGTCAAAGGTAGCACAAGCAGGTTGACCATTTCAAGCCACGAAGAAGCGAATCCATCATGCGCTCGAATGTGGCCGGCCCATTGCAAAGGCCGAAAGGCATCATTTTAAAGTGATAGAGGCCATCGGGAGTTACGCAAACGAATGGACTCACAGAGCGCCTGAACCAAACTTTGACCGATATGCTTTCAATGTACGTCTCCACCGATCACCGTGATTGGGACGCTACTTTGCCGTACGTTACTTTCGCCTACAACTCGTCCCGACATGACACTAGTGGCTACTCCCCGTGTTATCTCCTGTATGGGCGCGAACCTTCTCTGCCTCTCGATACTTTACTTCCTGTCAGCTCAACCACCACGTACGTTCGCGACGCCATAGCGCACGCCGACACAGCTCGCCAGATCGCTCGTGAACGGCTCACAGTGTCTCAGGCTTTCCAGAAAGCCCTGTATGAGAGTCGCCACAGAGACGTTTCTTACTCCCCAGGCGCCCTCGTGCTACTGTGGTCTCCGTCCCGCCGCGTCGGTCTCTCCGAAAAGTTATTGTCCCGCTACGATGGTCCTTACAGGGTGCTACGTCAAGTCACCGACGTTACGTATGAGATCGAGCCGGCTCAGTCAACGCGCCAGCGCCGTCTATGCCCCCGCCCTCTGCTATCGTGCACGTTGCGAGACTTAAGCCGTACGTAACTGGACCCTCTGGTCCGTCGTAGCAAGCACCGGGTCGGCGCTCTCGCCCCGCGGGGGGGGGGGGGGGGGGGGGGGGGGTAGTGCCACGAGACAGTGAAGGGGCTGCTACTGTCGGTCGGAGGAAGACGACGGCGACGAAGTGGCCCGAGGCGCGCGACAGCCTTGCATCCGTCGCCGCTG